>NC_092780.1:23360462-23668523 GCF_047496795.1 Chiloscyllium punctatum | reverse complement strand
ATTCTTACTTGCCAACCTTCATTACCTGGATGCTGTATCAGAACTAATTCCACCTTGCAATAGTATACATCCTGTAAGTTGATAATGAAGTCGTATTGTCAGCTGTCAGAGTGTTGTCTGTGAAAATAAACCTTCTGTGTACTTCTGGCTGAAGTTATGATAATGCTAGCAAGAGTAATGAGTTTGGTGGGCAAGTTAAATGTTAAAACTCCTCTAAACATTTTCCTTTCCCTTTATGTCTTCTACATTTGTATACATTTTCTTAAAGAAAAATTTCTGCTCAACTCAACATTACCTTTTAAACAAGGGCTCTGTATCAGGTGGTAACAAGGCGGAAAACCATATTAACCAGTGTTTGAACAAGATCTTCGAAACGCACCGCAAAAGGAAATGGCAGGTTGCCAGGCAATGAACCTGCATATGGATTGCATGTGTGTTCAGTTTCAGGATCTTTATTAAAGGAAAAAAGCTCCTGCCAAGTGGCCTGGAGCTACAGATTGCACTCTGTTTTCTGGTATTTAACACTGTATTATGCATTTCTACCTTCTGCACAGCACAATACGGAGATCACTGCGCTGGTTGATTTTTGTTCGGTGGTAAGCTACCTTTAGAAAATGTTTTGATGCTGGTCTGATGTTGCAAAGAAATTTCAATGCTTTACAAAGAAGTCTAATATTATAGCCAAAGCAGAAAACAATGAGAGCATAGGTAATCCTGCATTCTACAACACACTCACTGGTGAAAGCAGCAATCAACACTTGTAACACAAATCAAAAGAGGTTCAAAGAAAGTAGGGTCTGGGCCCTGTGATGTTATACGTGCCAGCTGACAGCCTCACTTCAAAACAGCTTTCCGTGTAGGGATACATTTATCCTCAATCTAAAATTGATATATATATAAGACTGAATTCAATTCCAATTCACCCAGTTTGGTAATTACATTTTTATTCTGCAGCTTGCCTCAGCTCAGAATTCTCTGTGTACTCCCTGGAACCTCCTTGTCGAAAATGTTCTGAATTATTTTCTTTTCAAGTTGCAGGGAATCATTTCTCAGCTGCGATGCTGCGGTTCGGCAGTCTGACTGATGTGACAAATGTTCTTGCCTGATCTTGTGTAGCTGCTGCTGGCTGATTTACAATAACGGGAGCTGGTGGAAGTCACCTGTCTTCTTACACAGACAAAGCAAACACAAGTGAAAAATACAAGACATTTCTCAGAATAAACATTGGTCACTTTGAAGTCTTTTTACAAAAATGGTATAAGTTTACTGCTCACCAACCAATAGAGGGCTATGAATTAATTCTTGGAAGTGATATTTTTATAGGCTCAGATTAAGAGGTTGGCCAGTTAGAAATGAGTTGAAGAGGAATTTCTTCTCTCAGAGAGTAGTGAACATATGGAATTCTTTACTTCAGTGAGCTGGGCTGTTTAGTATATTAAAAGCTGTGATAGACTAAATTTTATTCATTACAGGGATTGAGGGGTTTTGAGAAGATTTGTAGCTCAAGTTGAGATTCTGGATGTAAGGTTGCCTGCAGAGCTGGAAGGTTCATGTTCAGACATTTCACCACCATACTAGGTAACATCATCAGTGAGCCTCTGGTGAAGCACTGGTGCTCGTGACCCGGTTTCTATTTTTGTGTTGTGGTTTCCTTGGGTCGGTGATGTCATTTCCTGTGGTGATGTAATTCCTTGTAGTGATGTCATTTCCTGTTCTTTTTCTTCGTCGGTGGTAAATGGAGTTCAAGTCAATGTGTTTGTTGCTAGAGTTCCAGTTGGAATGCCATGCTTCTAGAAATTCTCATGCATGTCACTGTTTGACTTGTCCTAAGATGGGTGTGTTGTCCCCAGTCAAAGTGGTGTCCTTCCTCATCTGTATGTAAGCATACTTGAGAGAGTGGATCATGTCTTTTTGTGGCTAATTGATGTTCATGTATCCTGGTGGCTAGTTTTCTGTCTGTTTGCCCAATGTAGTGTTTGTTACAGTTCTTGCAAGGTATTTTGTAAATGACATTAGTTTTTCTTGATGTCTGTACAGACACATAACATGTAGACACATAAAAAGAAAGCGGATCAGTAAACCAGTGCTTCACCACAAGCTCACTGATGATGTTACCAATATGGTGACAAAACATCTGAAAACGAACCTTCCAGCTCAGCGAGCAAATTTACATCCAGGGATTAGGGATTGTGGGGCAAAGGTGTGAAATTGGAGTTGAAGATTTTCCGATCAATCTCATTGAATGCTGGACAGACTCAATGGGCTGAATGGCCTACTTTTGATCCTATGTTTTCTGGTCTTGTCAGTTAAATTTTCTCTTCTACCAAGTAAATTCTCTTGGCTTCAATGTATTTTAGACCTTTTCTAATTTGTTTATGGGATGTGGACATCATTGGCTAAACCAGTATTTATTGCCTATGTACAGGTTGACATTTCAGAAGGCATTTAAGAGTCAATGAACTTGCTGTGCATCTGAAGTTATATGTAAGCCAGACCAAGAAAGAGCAGCAGACTTCCTACTCTAAGATGCATGAGTAACAAGATGAGTTTTTTTTACGACAATCAAAGATAGTCTTTGTGATGGTGACATGAAATTATCTTTCAATTGTAGATATATCAGATGAATTCTGCCTGTTACCATGGCAATGTTTAAACCACGCCCTAAGAATATTATCCAGGGTATCCAAGGTGTCCTAATCCAGGGATATTACCACAATGCTACCATTGATATGAGAAATTCCAAGAGATTAGTAACTAACACTTTAACCACAATTCCACCCCCCCCCCCCCCCCCCCCCAACAATCACCCAATGAAGGAGCAGTGCTTGAAAGCTCGTGCTTCCAAATAAACCTGTTGGACTACAACCTAGTGTTGTGTGATTTTTAAACTTTGTACACGCCAGTCTAATACCGGGATCTCCAAATCTCTGAGTTTTGCTTGCAATATTGAATGTTTTATTGGATAAAGTTGGTACAGCGTGGTTATTTGTGGTTGCTTTTTTGTGTTGGCCTTCATAGTGAGACCTTTTGAGTACATGACCAAGGATGTCTTATTGGAATTATATTGGGCCTTGATAAGACCACACCTTGAATATTATGTGCAGTTTGGTCTTAGCTGAGAAAGGATGCTCTTGCTATGGAGGGAGTGTAGCAATGGTTTACCAGACCTATTCTTGGCTTGGTGGGACAGACATATGAGAAGAGGTTGAATTGGTTAGGATTGTATTTACTGGAATTTGGAAGAATGAGGAGGAATCTCAGAGAAACTGGTAAAGTTCCAACAGGACTTTCTAGGGTAGATGAAGGAAGGATGTTCCTGGTGATGGGGGTCCAGAACTAGGGGCTACTCTCAAAGGATGCAGGGTAGACCATTTAGGACTGAGATAAGGAGAAATATTTTCACCCAGAGAGTGACGAGCCTGTGAAATTCTCTACCACAGAAAGCAATTGAGACCAAAACATTGCATGATTTCAGAAAGGAGTTGAGTATCGCATTTGGAGCCAAAGGGATCAAAGGATATGGGGAAAAACGCAGCAAAAGGCTATTGAGCTGTAGGATCAGCCATGATCACTGTTTTTATTTTGTTCCTTTACATCCTCCAATACTGCAGTCGAGTGTTTAATTTGAGTTCCTATACTGCATTAGTGGGACCATTTTTAAAGATGAAAATGATTTTCAGAAAATCTGCTCTGTTACGAGGAGGGAATAATTAACAAACACTTGGACTTTTGATAAACTTGAAATCAGCTCACTTCAAAATGAGTAACATTTCATAATAAGTGGACAGCTGGTTTTTATTAATTTCTGTTCTGTTGGTTGCATGAAGTGCACATATGTGCATATTTTGAAGGTTTTAATGTATATTAAAATAAATAAGAGCCAGCAAGAGTTTAGTCTGCCAAAAAGCCAATAATTGCCAGAACAAAGGAGACATAGGAACCTTATAACATGAAATAAAAACATGAACCCATTTACTGCGGAGCTGCTAAATTGTTCAATGGATAAATGGATTGTGTGATATCGGTTTGATCATATCGAACCAGGATAATGCTAATTTTGTTTACTGGCAATATTTCATTAGTTCCTTTCAGCTGCAGCAGCAATAAGAGATTAATCTTTGGCAATACCATCACTGGACTCAAGAGAGGAAAAATCAACCAAGGTTCCAGGCTTTATGTACTTAAGTGAACTTAAGATCCAGATGTGAATGTGCCTTATGATAACTGATCCAGTACCATTATCTATTCTTCTGCAAGAAGAAAGACCTTTTGCGTAAAGTACTGTCAATGGCAAATGTGCATGGACCTGCTCCACTTATTCTACACCTCTTCCATTCCATTACTACCACCAGTAAAGGAGGAAGAAAAACAATTTACTCAAGCGGTGGAATATTTCCTTTCTTTACATTTACAATAGCTCAAACTAGGAAAATGGCTGGAAAACAGCAATTTACACAGTCTTCCTGTAGACTCTGCTGAATTTACATTAACAATCAGAATTCCCTTGGAATTTTGAAGTAATTCTTTATATTCACATTTACAAATACTAAATAGAGGAAAATACATTTAAGCACCAAAGCCACAAGTACCCATACATGAGTCTGCTAGTGACTGCAAAACATTTACATCATATCATGAATTAACATTAATTATTATAATCATTATACTGTTATGACCAAGTAGAGATCCATTGTGCACAAAAAGTCAGAAGTTGAGTTTCAAATGCTTTTGCATCCTGTTTCTCCAGATATTTTTCAGTTGGTAACACAATGGATGTACCTGAGGAGATCCCAGCACACAAAATAGATTAACAAGTCAGACATGATGTCTTACATGTGAACATACATATGGACATAGGAACTCGAAGAAGTTCCTATGAAGAGCATGTTACTTGGTCTCTCAGATCTGCTCTGTCATTCGATACAATCAAGGTGAATATGTTTATTCACATTTCTATTTACCCCCAATAACCTTCCTTCCCTTTGCTTGTGAGGAATATATCCTCCACTGCCTTAAAAAATATTCAAAGACTCCATTTCCATTCACTTTTGAGAAAGAGAGTTCCATAGAGTCACGACACTCAGAGATTTTATAGAACGTAGAATATTATAGCGCAGTACAGGCCCTTTGGCCCTCAATGTTGCACTGCTCTGTGAAATCAATCTGAAGCCCATCTATCCTACACTATTCCATTCTCGTCCACTTGGAGTATTGCATACAGTTCTGGCCATTGCATTATAGGAGGATGTGGAAGCTTTGAAAAGGGTTCAGAGGAGATTTACTTGGATGTTGCCTGGTGTGGAGGGAAGGTCTTATGAAGAAAGGTTGAGGGACTTGAGGCTATTTTCATTATAGAGAAGAAGTTTGAGAGGTGACCATTTAAATGCCTGCAAAGTTGGCGAGTCTACTACTGTTGCAGGCAGGGCGTTCCACACCCTTACTACTCTTTGAGTAAAGAAACTACCTCTGACATCTGTCCTATATCTATCCCCCCTCAATTTGCAGCTATGGCCCCTCGTGCTATCCATCACCACCTCGGAAGAAGGCTCTCACTGCCCACCCACTCTAACCACTGATTATCTTATATCTTATCTCAATTAAGTCACCTCTCAAACTTCTTCTCTATAACGAAAATAGCCTCAAGTCCCTCAACCTTTCTTCGTAAGACCTTCCCTCCACACCAGGCAACATCCAAGTAAATCTCCCCTGAACCCTTTCCAAAGCTTCCACATCCTCCTATAATGCAATGGCCAGAACTGTACGCAATACTGCAAGTGCAGATGAGTTTTGTACAACTGCAGCATGACTCATCTCTCTACTAATAAAAGTTAACACACTGTATGTCTTCTTAACAGCCCTATCAACCTGGGTTAAAGTGAGGACTGCAGATGCTGGAGATCAGAGCTGAAAAATGTGTTGCTGGAAAAGCGCAGCAGGTCAGGCAGCATCCAAGGAGCAGGAGAATCGACGTTTCGGGCATAAGCCTGAAGAAGGACTCATGCCCGAAACGTCGATTCTCCTGCTCCTTGGATGCTGTCTGACCTGCTGCGCTTTTCCAGCAACACATTTTTCAGCTATCAACCTGGGTGGCAACTTTGAGGGAACTATGCCCAGGTCTGCAGCTTACCCATGTCTCCCTGTAACCTACAACATCCTTCGGCACTATCCACAACTGTACCGACCTTAGTGTCATCCAGAAATTTACTAACCCATCCTTCCACGCCCTCATCCAGGTCATTTATAAAAATGACAAACAGCAGTGGACACAAAACAAATCCTTGCTGTAACCACTAACTGTCCTGAACTTCAGGATAAACATTTTTCATCAACCACCACCTCAGTCTTCTTTCGGCTCACCAATTTTTGATCCAAACCACTCAATCCCGTGCCTCCGTATTTTGTGCAGTAGCTTACCACCGGGAACCTTATCAAATGCCTTACTGAAATCCATATACATCACATCGACTGCTTTCTCCTCATCCACCTGTTTGTTCACCTTCTCAAAGAACTCAATAAGGTTTATGATGCACGATCTACCCTTCATGAAACTTTGTTGACTATCCCTAATCAACTTATTTCTCTCTGGATGATTATAAATCCTATCTCTTATAATCTTTTCCAACACTTTACCAACAACCGATGTCAGGTTCACTGATCTATAATTACCAGGGTTGTCTCTACTCCCCTTACTTTCCTCATCAATATCTTAAACAGATGACCCTTTATTCTTATATAGTGACCCCTGGTTTTAGATTGTCACATAAGAGGAAATATCTTTGCCACAGCCAGCCTATTAAGATTCCTTAGTTTCTTATATAATTCAATTAAGTCACTGCTGACTCTAACTCTAGCATATGTAAGGCTAGCCTATCTAATCTTCATAATTAGAAAATCCACCCATTCCAGGTATTAGTTTAGGAAACCTCTGGATACTTCTGAGGCACTGCAACAACCATATCCGTATGCATCTAAGAGCATAGAAACAGAAACCGGTCATGCAACCTCTCAAGGCTACTCCACCATTCAGTGAGATCCTGGTACATCTGTGTCCCAACTGTAGAGTACCTGCCTTTAGCCCAAATCTTTTAATGACTTTGCTCAACAGAAATGTGTTTATCCCAGGTGTAAGTGTAGCAACTGATTGAGCATCAACTGCCATTTGTGGAAGAGAGTTCCAAACCAAATCTCAGAGTTCTGCTGTCTCTCAGTATTTAGATAATACACTTTTTATGCTTACTACCAAAATAGGCAATTTCATATTTTCCCACATTATATTCCATTTGCCAGACCTTTGTCAACTCACCTAACCAATTTCTATTCCTTTGCAGCTTCCTTATGTCCTTTTCCCAGGTTATTTTCCGACTTATCATTATGTCCTCAGCCAACATCAGAACCAATCTTTCAGTCTTTGTATCCAAGTCATTTGTATAAATAGTACAGGACCTAGTTATGCCTCTTGTCTGACACTTCTTAGCTAACCAATCAGCTGTCCATCCCAATATGTCACCTCCGACACCTTGCGATTTTATTTTCTGCAATAACCATTGATGTGGCACTTTATTAAAAGCCTCTGGAAATCTGATACTAGTTCATCTTTTGGGACCTTTTCTCCATAGCAGATGTTACTTCTTCAAAGAACTCCAATAAAATGGTTCAACCTGATTTTCTTTACAGAAACTTTTCCTGAGGTGCAAACTGAAGTCTCAAACAAGTAAATAGTCTCTTATTTGTACAAATAAGCCATTTGACTTTCTCTTGAAGGTGAAAGTTTTCAAACGTGGAGGGCCTCAGATGTGTCCACATTTTTTGCCCAACCATATTGGGCTTAAGAAATTTGAGGTACAATTCCAAGGGTAATTGAAATCATTTTGACTCTTAGACTTGTGTCTGTGAGTTTATGCAAGATGTTCAAGTGATGGTGCTGGTCCTCACTTCCATGCACACTTTCCAGATTGTTATATTGTCTGGTGTTCAAAAATTGGTATCTAATTGATATTTCATCTTACCCTACTCTGGGGTCAACCTCAGCAACTAACATCTGTTAACCTAGCACAGACTATTCTGTATGGTAGACAGATAGCAATTTATCTATTAATTTATTGAAGAAACTCAGCAAGTACAAAATTTAAAGAAATTTACCTTTTTAAAATGTAAGAATTCTACACAATATTCTCAGAAGTGTTTTTCCTATAGGCCCAAGGAAATTAAATTCCATGACATACCACAAGAGCAAAAGTGAAAAACAAAACTGATTTACTAGACAATAATTTCTGTGAGCACTTCTCATCTTTATGAATTCTCAGGAAAGTAATATTAGCCCACATTGCTTTAGGGTTAATGCATCTGAGATTCGCAATCAGTTAGATCATTATCAAACAAGATGATTTGGACTGCATATGATATATGTTGTGTTTTCCTGAAAGTTTATCACTCTCTCATGTGTTGTGATTCATAACCTCCCAGCTGAAAAAAAAGTCTCAAATTCTATGTTGCAAATTTCAGACATATGATCTTATAGTTTTAATGACATTGTTAGGGATTCTTCATTGGAAATCTCTTCAACAATTGGGCAGAGACAGTGTCCTTTAATTAGCCAGGAAGTGGATTTTGTGGCTCCTGATTGTTATCTAGTGACTTGTACTAGAAAGTGCTTCTCTGAATCTCTGAAAGCATAACATCAGGGTTGGCTGCACTGTTGTACATTATTGAATGCTCTGCTGATACTATCTAGTCTCGAATGAAGATTCCCTTTCCAAAAATATACTTTATTCATAAAATGTGTGCAAGTTCATTGAAATTCATTTCCACTTGAAATTTAAAGATTTTGCAACAAAATACAACTTGTTTCCATACATGACTTTCCACTCTTTGATATCTCAACACCATTGTAATAATTTTAATTCTCACAATTATGCATCCAATTTAGGTACACTGCCTGAGGGCAAAACAATTAACGTGGAATTTTTGGAAAGAGCAACAGAAATAAATGTTTCTCTAAGCACCATGTTCCATTCAAGATGAGTCAATACAATTTCAATACTCTAACACTCGCACTGTACATTCTTTGTAAAGCATAAAGATCAGGGGGTTCTGCGGTTTCCAGTCTCTCTGTGTGTACTTCGCCAATAAAGGCCTTAGACAGTGACCTTTCACTCATTGTACATCAGTGGTGGCTCCGCCAAGTTTAGGTCCATTCCTCAATGTACTGACATGGATTTCAGAAAGCACCAGTCTGCAACACTTAGTCAAAAATAACTCTTTGCAATGGAAGAATAGTAGACTGCAGACAAACAAAATTCTAATGCTAATTATAATTCTAATTGTCTCGTTTCCCTTTCCTTGTATTTTCTTCCCTTTGGAATTCCATCTCCAGATTCTTTTTCATTCACTTTGCTTTAAGTTTTGCTCATTTTCAAGTTAACTTAACCACAACTCAATACAATCTGATTCTGATGTTTCACCACCCTGAGAACCTGTCCTCTCTTGTACTTCCACTAAAAAGTATTATGCCAGTATCTCAAGTATTCCTGTTCTCCTATTTATGTCAAGTAATGGTCGTTCCTCTGCCAATTCACTCCACCAGGGATTTATAAATTCACTTGAGACTATCAGAGACAACTGTGCTTCCTGCAGGAAATCCTTTGCAATCTTCAGTGCCATTTCATATTTGTAGTACAGAACCTGGTACATTTCTTCACATGTGACATTGACTAATACCAGAGACAAATCCTTGTTGGCACTGTTTCAAAGTCGATCCCAAAGAATGTTATACTTCACTGAGGTAGGGCGTTGGAAGTCAAGTCCTACTATTCTTGGAGTCATCACAAAATTTAGAAAATTATCAAGGTGTGTGAAGTCCCTATTCCTCCTGTCTGATAGATTAGGGTTAACAAAATACATGGACCAGGTTTCTGTACCCAACAAGGATTACCATTTATAACAAATAAATAGATTGTAACTATTCTAACTGTCGATATATAACTCTGATAGTTAAAGCTCTAACCTCCTCCTAAAATCCCTTATACACACATAGAAACAGGCACACACAAAAATATTGGCATTATGGGTAGGGGGGAGAAAAGGTACTGAGGAAGTGGTTTACTGGTCCCAGTCCTTCAATTCTTTGATCTTTTCCTTCAGCTTCCTTCGTTTCATCACAGGGCCCACAGAGTGACTGGTTCACCAATTATACAGGCTTTGACTTATTAGTTAAAAGCAATATCTTAGAGTACACGAAGGGAGAAAGTAAACTGACTTTCTTCAATCTTTGCACATTATACTGGAGAGAGATTGCACCTTTCCTTTCAGCAAAGGCTAAGTCCAAAGGCTTCCGCTAGTATCATTCATTTTCCAAGTTGTTCAGCTACTCAGGAGTCAAACTGATTGTTGTTTCCAGAAGGATGGTCTTTAACAACCAACAAGAGTTTCACCAACCAATCAATAACCTGTTGCTGGCTGAATTTCACTTCATGTACACAGCCCCCAAGCTGGAACATTCTCCTTTCTTGAATGAAACAGCCACATGACGAGTTTCAGTAATGCTGCTGCACTGCAAGACATTATTAGATATTAGGTGTAAGAAGACCAGGTTCCATCGTAAAAGGACATTACCAGACCGTCCAAATTTCTTGTGAAAACAGAATTAACGTGATCATCATAACACTATCTTTTAACTCTAGATTTGTTGGTTTCAAATACCAACCATTAGCCACAGTAGGATTTGAAGTCATATTAGTAGAACATCAGAGTGTGATCTGGATTACAGGTCCAATGGAATTACTATCCCCCACCATTACTCCATATGACAATCATACCCTCATTGAGATAGACTGGACGAGTTGGGGCAGAAAAAGTGAATAATAATTGATAGGATTACATGGGATTTAAGATGAAACAAAATATGATTCCGTATATATATATAGCTTAAGATTGTAACTACGTTAATCGTCACTGCTCCCTGGAGCATTAACTTAAGCACAGACCTTGCAAAGGTCATTTTGAAAATCTCATGGGCACAGCTTCTGTAATCCCAGGTGTTGTTTTAGCTGTACTGAAAGGTCCGCAATGTGTTTTGAAAGAAAATACATTTGTTTGGTTTGAAAGAAAGTCTAGAGTTGTAGGCATTGAATAATGTCTATTTATGCCAGACAGGCCAGGATGAGTCGAAATATTAAATGAATGATGATGTTGTCTCAGGTGACCAAACACACCAGCACATGATGCTGAGGATGACTGCACTCATGTGAGATTGTATAGGTGTCCACCGGGTCAATAGGTCCAGTTTCCATCAGCTGTCCTCAAGACGTAGAGGTTCTTCTTCCTGTCAACAGAATTAACAGAAAGATTTTGTTTTCTTTATTCTGTGGGGAAGGCAGCGTGGTGACATCACTGATAAGGACCACATTTGTTGCCCATTTCTAATTGCTTTGAACTGACTGAGAGTTCAGAGTTAGCCACTTTGCTGCAGGTGTGGAGTCACATGTAGGCCAGATACATGTTTTCCTTCTTTTAAGGGTGTACGTGAACTAGCTTCTTTTTAATGGAGTTAGCTTTATTTTGTATTCAATTTAAATTTCACCAGGTATAGTAATTTAATGTCCTTCCCTATAAAGTTGTAGAATATGTACAACTGGGGCATCAGCTAGGTCGTTATAAATTCATTCTTAACACTTATTATTTCAGCTTGGTTTTTAATTCGTTCATGGATTTTAGGCATCACTGGCTGGGTCAGCATTTATTGCCCAGAGGGCAGCTGAGAGTCAACCACATTATTGTGGATCTGGAGTCACACATGGATCAGACTGGGTGAGGACGGCAGATTTCCTTTCCTGAAGGACATTAGTGAACCACGTGAGTTTTTCCAGCAATTGGCAATGATTAATTAGATGCTTAATTTCCAATATTTTATGGAATTCCGATTCTACTACTTGCCCTGGTGGGATTTTAACCCAGATTCCAGTTCATCACCTGGATCTCTAGGTTCATAGTCTTGCAATAATGCCACTATGCCATCGCCTCTCCAATTAAAGTTAATACATTTTTAGAAAAAAAAATCATCTTGGTTTTGGTATGATTAATTTGGCTTTATTCTGTATTTGAACATCAAATATTTTCTTTTTAATCTAGAAAAGAATTTCCTCCTAATTGGCTTCACATGTCCTCCTTTGGCTGTGGCCCAAGGTGCAAGCTTCAGAGCTCAAACATTTCAGCACAAAATGGAGAAACAATAGAAACAGTCTTTAAAAGTACCCACAAAATATTTACCATTCTTTATTGCATTGAATAAAAGTAACCTGATGTTTTAAAGCTTTCAATGGAATAGTTACCCATTCTCTGCGATTAGCTTTTATTTGCCCATGTCCATCTCAATTCTGTCAACTTCTTGTGCTCAGGTCTATTGAAACATCTTTAGCTTGATTGACTCTACAGCTCAATTCCAATCTTCTTTCAGCCAATAGGGGTATAAATGTGACTTAGGGCAATATTTTTAAGGAATGCAATGAATCAATAATCTATGTTTTCTTTCAGCTGATTGTTGGCTAGGAAACAAAATGAGCTGTTAATTTGCCATGATTCATTTTGTGCTATTGGCAATCATGATGTTATCATTCTAAAATTCTTCCTCTCCTTTCTGATCCTCCAGCCTGAGCCTACTTGCTCCCAGTTTTTAACATTTGCCAAAGCTGATGACTCATAGACACTGATAGGTTTGCATTCATATTGTATTTTTCATAATCACTGGATGTCTCAAAGCATTTTACAGACAACAAAGTACTTTTAAAATGCAGACACTGTGGTAATGTAGGAAACATGGTGATTAATTTGCTCACCACATGATCCCATAAATGATTATGTAACAATGACCATAGTGATGTTCATTGAGAGATATTTGCCAGGACATCAGGTAAAATACTCCTGCTTTCCTTAGAAATAGGGGCCAAAATAATGTCACTGTATGATACAAGCCTAGAAGGATTCATGGACAGTGCTTAATGGAGACAGTAAAGGTCTTGCTTTCCAGGTGGGAAGCAGGCAAGGGCTCAAGTCACCTCTTTTCAGGAAGACCCATTACATCATTTGTCACTGAGACAATCAATTGGACAGATGCAGACCTTCCAGGGAATCAGGAGCTGTGGCAGTGGATGGCCCACTCACTGGTAACTGCCAGAGTCTGAGGGAAGGCAATTTTTACAGTTGGTACAACACCCACTGAGGCCTCGTATTGCTGTTGGATTCCAGACAACATGTTTATGATCGCAGAAAAGGTGTTGAGGGGGTAGGTTTGCAGCAAGGACAGAGAATGGCACTTAGTAGGTCACACATTAACAATGTCCTACACACACACACACACACACACACACACAGAGACTTTCCATTGCTGGATTCCTCAATGATCACATGTGATGAGTCAGGCCCTGAGGAACATAGGTTTTGAACTGGATTTCTCTAAGAATCACAGGACAAAATCTGAATAAGTTATGGAACAATTTTAGCTTTTACCTTTAAGGTTGTTGTTCAAAGGCAGGAAAGATGCAATGGTTGGATAAGTCTCTGGTCAGACCATAATTGATGTATTGCTTTCAGTTCTGGGAATTCCATCAGAAAGAGCTGGGATGATGATGTGCCTATCATTTATAGATATAGATATCGAACATTACAGCGCAGTACAGGCCCTCGATGTTGCGCCGACCTGTCATGCCAATCTGAAGCCCATCAAACTTACAGTATTCCATATACGTCCATATGCTTGTCCAATGATGACTTAACTGTACTTAAAGTTGGCAAATCTACTACCGTTGCAGGCAAAGCATTCCATTCCCTTACTACTCTCTGAGAAAAGAAATCACTTCTGAAATCTGTCCTATATCTATAACCCCTCAATTTTAAGGTATGGCCCTCGTGCTCGCCGTCACCATACTTGGAAAAAGGCTCTCCCTGTCCACCCTATCTAACCCTATGATTATCCTATATGTCTCTATTAAGTCACCTTTCAACCTTCTTCACTCCAACGAAAACAGCCTCAAGTCCCTCAGTCTTTCCTTGTAAGACCTTCCCTCCATACCAGGCAACATCCTAGTAAATCTCCTCTGCACCCTTTCCAAAGCTTCCACATCCTTCTTACACTGCAGTGACCAGAACTGTACACAATACAACCGCACCAGAGTTTTGTAAAGCTGCAGCATAACCTCATGGTTCTGGATCTCGATCCCTCTATTAATAAAAACTAAAACATTGTATGCCTTCTTAACAACCCTGTCAACCTGGGTGGCAACTTTCAAGAATCTGTGTACCTGAACACCGAGATCCCTCTGCTCATCTGCACTACCAAGAATCTTACCATTAGCCCAGTACTTTGCATTCTGGTAACTCCGACCAAAATGAATCACTTCACACTTGTCCACATTAAACTCCATTTGCCACCTCTCAGCCCAGCTCTGCAGCTTATCTATGTCTCTCTGTAACCTACAATGTCCTTCGTCACTGTCCACAACTCCATCAACCTTAGTGTCATCTGCGAATTTACTAACCCACCCTTCTACGCCCTCATCCAGGTCATTTATAAAAATGTCGAACAGCAGTGGACCCAACACTGACTCTTGCGGTACACTACTGGTAACTGGACTCCAGGATGAACATTTCCCTTCAACCACCACTCTCTGTCTTCTTTAGCAAGCCAATTACTGATCCAAACTGCTATATCTCCCACAATCCCATTCCTCCGCATTTTGTACAATAGCCTATTGTGGGGAGCCTTATCGAATGCCTTGCTGAAATCCATATACACCACATCAACCGGTTTACTCTCATCTACCTGTTTGGTCACCTTCTCAAAGAACTTGCAATGGAATACATGGCCAAGATTTGAGGATGGCAGGATATCCTTAATTCCCAACACCCAAAGAGTTGGTGATGAGCTCTTCACCACCGATACTTGCTATTGTGCAGCATTGGAGCATTAAATGGTTGGAGATGAAATTTTTGCCACTCACTCAGGGGCAGCACCACCTCAGTGAGATGCCAACCAATCTGATTGGGAAGTCCCCGTTGTCGAAGTCACTGGAGTCAGAGCCCAGGAGTATGTATTGAGGTCTCTGGGTGGAAAGGAGATGTAAGGCCTCGGAACAAGAGATTTGATGGAACGTTGCATTGAGTGGTGAGGTGTTGTTACAGAAGTTGGGTGTGTTAGGATTGTCCAGATAGATGGGCAGAACTTGATAGATTAAGTGTGTTGACAAAACTAAAACAGTTAGCATTCAATGTAGGAAAATGAGAGGTCATCACTTTGAACATAGGTGATAAGTGAGAGCAATTTCTAAATGCCAAGACCCATAACGTTAGTTTACAAGAAAAGGTTCCATAAATATCTTTGTCTTCTCAAATATTGAAGAATAATTGGTGGTCTAACTAAGGAGTTTAACATGGCTAGTTAAGGAGTTGGAATGGAAGATAGAGATAAAACAATGTCCTCTGGTTTGTGGGTTCAGAACAATGGGGGTGTAGTTTTCAAATGAGAGTGATACCATTTTAAGAGCGATGTGAAAGAGAGCACATCTTCACATAAATCTGGAACTCTCTCTCCCAAAATTTGCTGTGGTTATGTCAGGTTAAAATTTCAGAATACAATTGGTAATGTTTTGCTTTGCATTAAAGATTACAGAACTAAGATGAATCAAGACAGTTGATGCACAGGTCAGTCATGAAATGGTTGAATAAGGTGGAGGGGTTAAGATGTCTTACTCTGATTTCTAAGTTCCTAAAAAGCTATGTAAACATGACTATTCAGGGTTTTATGAAGCTGTGAATTTTCCAGTGCTGCTGTTACACTATTTCTTCATGATATCCATGATATCTCACCTTGGATCTTCTCCACAGTTACTAGTTTGCTCTTGATTACTTCTGTAATCTATTTGATCGCACTGTGGTTCAGATTTTAGTTGAACCTTTGTAGCATACACTGTTGTTGCTCTGACATCTCTAAATTTATGCACTGATCTATCTTGCCTGGTTTGATTAGATTAGATTAGATTAGATTACTTACAGCGTGGAAACAGGCCCTTCGGCCCAACAAGTCCACACCGCCCCGCTGAAGCGCAACCCACCCATACCCCTACATCTACCCCTTACCTAACACTACGGACAACTTACCATGGCCATCTTTGGACTGCACATCTTTGGACTGTGGGAGGAAACCGGAGCACCCGGAGGAAACCCACACAGACACGGGGAGAATGTGCAAACTCCACACAGTCAGTCGCCTGAGGCGGGAATTGAACCCGGGTTTCTGGTGCTGTGAGGCAGCAGTGCTAACCACTGTGCCACCGTGCCACCCACAATGATGTTGGCAGCAATTGTATTTCAAGCCCTGAGGAATGACTTTAGCACTACATGGATGACTAAACTGAATAGATGGGCAGTTAAAATCACTTGAGATACTTATCCAGCATTAAGTCACCTTGAATCTGTTGATTGTGTTTTTTCCACCAACAGTGAAGCAGACAGTTAAGCAATCCATGCAAAGGCAGTAAAATCCATTTTATGAACATTCAGATCAGGATCCAATGGTATGTTTGAACCTTGAATGCACTTGTAACAAGCATGGGCTCTTACTCAACTAAAACTTTGCAAATAGGTGGCAGCAAGTCAAAAGAATATTGGGATATCAGGAGGTCCTGAAAGTGCACCAGGTCAAAAGTTTAGGCCTCCATAGCCATGTTCTTCCTGTGAGACCCCAGTGAAACTCTTACACCCACCTAACAACACAATGACAGGACCCCTAGAACTGTCCAATCTTCCACAAGCCACACCCATTCACTTCCTACCCACTCATTTCCAGTATTCAGTTTCATATATTTCAGTCCCAGCCTGCATTTTAACATTTCTATCCCCACCACTTGATAATTGGCATGTTAATGAGTTGAAATAATCTGCATCTGATTTTTACCGCAGTGGATGAGTTTCCAACTCACTTAATTGCCAGCCATCCAGAACATTTCCAGAATTGTACTCCTGGCTTTTGACTCACCATCGCACTTCAGAAATTCCAGATTACACAGAAGTTTCCACTATGGCCAAATGTTCAGGTCAAAAATTACATTTGAAAAATTAACTCAAAAAAGAGAAAAATAGTATGTATTGCTTCTCTGCTGTTCTGCCAAGATTGTCTTTAGATTCCTTTGTAAAGGTGGTCATAATGGTTTAATTATTGTTCATTCAGCAAATTGAACCAGTGCCAATACAGACAACAAGACAGAGAGAAGAGAGGGAGAATGGCCTATTTTTACATTTTAGCTCATGAAGCATGATGGTCAGCTAATGTCTGCTGGTCAAGGGTGCCATAGGCAGGAAAAGCAACCTTGGGCAAAGTGCCCAGTCTATTTCTGCATCCCTCATTCCCACTCTGCCCCACTTCACTGTCCTTCTTCAACCTCTCTGGTGCCTCGAATTGGGAACTGTGATCAGAGTAGAGTTCAACGGTTTTCTTTAGATTTAGCAAACCTTCTTGGCAGTTGCACCTTGTACCCATATTTATCAAAGCCTACCAAAGCCTCATGTTTCTATATAATACATTTTACAACTTTTGTTGGACTTTTTTACTCTTTTGTTGGACAACTACACACAACTTGGTCATTCATCCTATGCGGAGAAAGTGAGGACTGCAGATGCTGGAGATCAGAGCTGAAAATGTGTTGCTGGAAAAGCGCAGCAGGTCAGGCAGCATCCAAGGAACAGGAGAATCCACATTTCGGGTATAAGCCCTTCTTCAGCCCTTCTTTCCTGAAGAAGGGCTTATGCCCGAAACGTCGATTCCCCTGTTCCTTGGATGCTACCTGACATGCTGCGCTTTTCCAGCAACACATTTTTAGCATTCATCCTACGCAAAAATCTCTGCCTCTTTGAACCTGGCTCTACGCAATATCCAGACAGCAACAACCAAAAGACATATGATTTGTTGACAAAAATGAGTACACTTTGCATTGAGAAATAAGTATTTTCTCCTTTGCATTGAAATTAATCAAATCTTACAAACACCCAACATGCAACTTTCAATGGGACGGCAAGGTTCTGCATCTGTGGACTGAGAAACAAAGTCAGCACTTTCAGGCCACTGTTGGAATATTGCGTGCAATTCTGGTCTCCTTCCTATCGGAAAGATGTTGTGAAACTTGAAAGGGTTCAGAAAAGATTTACAAGGATGTTGCCAGGGTTGGAGGATTTGAGCTATAGGGAGAGGTTGAACAGGCTGGGGCTGTTTTCTCTGGAGCGTCGGAGGCTAAGGGGTGATCTTATAGAGGTTTATAAAATCATGAGGGGCATGGATAGGATAAATAGACAAAGTCTTTTCCTTGGGGTTGGGGAGTCCAGAGGTAGAGGGCATAGGTTTAGGGTGAAAGGGGAAAGATATAAAAGGGACCTAAGGGGCAACATTTTCACACAGAGGGTGGTATGTGTATGGAATGAGCTGCCAGAGGAAGTGGTAGAGACTAGTACAATTGCAACATTTAAGAGGCATTTGGATGGGTACGTGAATAGGAAGGGTTTGGAGGGATGTGGGCCGGGTGCTGGCAGGTGGGACTAGATTGGGTTGGGATATCTGGTCGGCATGGACAAGTTGGACCGAAGGGTCTGTTTCCATGCTGTACACCTCTATGACTAAGTGTCACTAATTGCTATCATTTTCAGCATAAAACCACCAGATTTGGTGATCATATGCAACAGTTTTATTTCAATTGGAGCAAGAACAACTCCATCTGCCAGGCCTCTAGAAAGCAATCAGACTTCATTTGAGCCTTTCATTCCCTTCAGCATGAAGCCCAGCTGCCCAAGATTTGGCTTAGCATGATATTACAGACGAGATTTCAAAAAAAAAATTAAGGTATGAAGAAAACAATAAAACTGGTAAAGCAAGAAAATGGAATGTCAAAACAATCAATTGATAGCTCTTTAAAACAAAACTAATTCATAGAAATACTCATTTACAAATGCCACTTAACAGAGCAAAGTGAGGAAATCATTTTTACTTTTTTACTGAGGAAACAAATCAAGAGAGACACAGACTAGGCCCCAAATCCTAGTCACCAGCCAAGACAAGGGAAGCAGGGCCAAGTGAAAGAGTTTAGTTTAACTTGTGTTCACCTCTTTCTTATGACGAACAGTCCAACTGGCCTCTGCAAAATTCATATTACCATGGAGGATAATAAACAGGTTGCCTTTCAAACTTCATATTCTTCCCCACTCAGCAGTTTGTGGACAGATTTTGAAGATGTCGGAGGATGGGGAGGTGTGTGTGTGTGTGTGTGTCTCATATATGTATCTGCTTCACTCATAGTGTTCTCTCTCTCTCATATGCTAACATTCACACACAGACCTCCTCACTCTCGGTCACAGTTTCTAACACATTTTCTCTAGCTTTCTCTCTTACAGTCTCCCATTTACACACACTCTCTCACACAAATCATTTTATCTCACATTTTCCAATGTACCACACCATCAAGAGCGAAGAGAATGGGTTGGGAAGTGAAGCCCCTGGGAGTCATCACCAACCACTTGCATGAGGCAGCACCAAGAGGATGAGGAGGAGAGAGAAGGTTGCTCGGCCATTACCTCACAGTGTTCCAGCAGCCTCCAACCTTCAACAGAATATTCCTGATTTCTGGATGAAGGTCAAACAATGAGAAAGGATTGGAGATTATGGCATATTCAGCTCAGTTAATGATTAAAAATCAAAAGAACTGCAGATGCTGTAAATCAGAAACACATACAGAAATCACTGAAAAACCTCTGCAGGTCTGGCAATGTCTGCGAAGAGAAATCAGAGTTAACTTTTCTGGTCCAGTGACCCTTCCTCAGAATTTCTGGACTAGAAAGGCTGACTCTGATTTCTCTTCGCAGATGTTGCCAGACCTGCTGAGGTTTTCCAGCAACTTCTGTTTTTGATTCAGTTAATAATTAGCCTGTGACTCAGATTGGACTACATGCCAGACTTGGTTAGAGAGGTGCTGGAAAAGCACAGCCGGTCAAGCAGCATCTGAAGAGCAGGGAAATCGATGTTTCAGGCAAAGGCCCTTCATCAGGAATTAATCTGGGAGCCTCAGGCATGGAGAGATAAATGGGAAGGGGATAGGGCTGGGGAGAAGGTAGCTGAGAGTGCAATAGGTGGGTGGAGGTGGGGATAAAGGTGATAGGTCGGAGAGGAGGGTGGAGCGGATAGGAGGGAAGGAAGATTGACAGATCGGACAGGTCATGGGGACGGTGCTGAGCTGGAGGGTTGGAACTGGGGTAAGATGTGGGGAGGGGAAATGAGGAAACTGGTGAAGTCCACGTTGATGCATGGGGTTGAAGGGTCCTCCAGGTGAGGGAGTGGCGATGGAGGAGCCCCAGGATCTGTATGATCTCGGCAGAGTGGGAGGGGGAGTTGAAATGCTCAGCCACAGGTGGGTGGGGTTGATTGGTGTAGGGGTCCCGGAGATATTCTCTAAAGTGCTCTGCGAGAAAGCATCCGGTTTCCCCAATGTAGAAGAGACAGCATCGGAGCAACAGAGACAATAAATGACATGTGTGGAAATGTAAGTGAAATTCTGATGGATGTGGAAGGCTCCTTTCGGGCCTTGGACGGAGGTGAGGGGGAAGGTGTGGGCGCAGGTTTTGCAATTCCTGCGGTGGCAGGGGAAGGTGCCAGGAGGGGAAGGGTGGTTTGTTGGGGGGGGAGGCGTGGACCTGACCAGGTAGTCATGGAGGGAATGGTCTTTGCGGAAATCGTATAGGGGTGGGGAGGGAAATATATCCATGGTAGTGGGGTCCTTTTGGAGGTGGCGGAAATGTTGGCGGGTGATGCAATTTATGCGGAGGTTGGTGGGGTGAAAGATGATGACCGGGGGGGGGGGGGTCTGTTCTTGTTGCTGTTGGAGGAGTGGAGTTTGGGGGTGGAGGTGCGGGACATGGATGAGATGCTTTGGAGGGCATCTTCAACCATGTGGGAGGGGAAATTGCAGTCTTTAAAGAAGGATGGCACCTAGTGTGTTCTGTGGTGGAACTGGTCCTTCTGGGAGCAGATGCAGTGGAGATGGAGGATTTGGGAAAATGGGATAGCATTCTGCAGGAGGTAGGGTGGGAAGAGGTCTAATCCAGGTAGCAGTGAGGGTCGGTGGGTTTGTAAAAATGTCAGTGTTGAGTCAGTCATCATTCATGGAGTTGGAGAGGTCCAGGAAGGGGACAGAGTGTCATAGATGGTCCAGGTGAATTTAGCGTCAGGGTGGAATCTGTTGGTAAAGTTGATGAACTGCTCAACCTCCTCGCAGGAGCACGAGGTGATGCCAATGCAGTCATCAATGTAGCAGAGGAAAAGGTGGGGAGTGGTGCCGGTGTAACTCTGGAAGATGGACTGTTCTACTTAGCTGACAGAAACACGCATAGCTGGGGCCCATGTGGGTGCCCATGGCTACCCCTTTCGCCTGGAGGAAGTGGGAGGATTCGAAGGAGAAATTGTTAAGGGTGAAGACCAGTTCAGCCAAACGAATAAGAGTGTCAATGGAAGGGTACTGTTGGAGATGTCGGGACAGAAAGAAATGGAAGGCTTGGAGGCCCTGGTCATAGCAGATGGAGGTGTAGAGGGACTGGATATCCATGGTGAAGATGGCATTGGGGGCCGGGGAAATGGTAGAATGGAGGAGGTGGAGGGCATGGGTGGTGTTGCAAACATATGTGGGAAGTTCCTGGACTGGGGGGATAGGGCAGTATCGAGATAGGTGGAGATGAATTCAGTGGGGCACAAGCAGGCTGAGACGATAGGTTGGCCAGGGTAGTTAGGCTTGTGGATCTTGGGTAGGAGGTAGAATCAGGGGTAGAGTTCATCATCATCATACCAGCGGACAAGATGGTTGCAGTGGTAGTTTGGCATACTGACCTCTACACCGCTGAAGCCAAGCACTAAATCAAAGACACATCCTCCTACTGCACCCTTGACTATGACCCCACCCCCCATCACCAAACCATCATCTCCCAGACCATACACAACCTCATCACCTCAGGGGATCTCCCACCCACAGATTCCAACCTCATAGTTCGGGAACCCCGCACCGCCTGTTTGTACCTCCTCCACAAGATCCACTAGTGTGACCACCCTGGCTGACCCATCGTCTCAGCCTGCACCTGCCCCACTGAGTTCATCTCCACCTACCTCGATACTGTCCTATCCCTCCAGTCCAGGAAATTCACACATACGTTCGGGATACCACCCACACTCTCCACCTCCTCCAAATCTATCATTTCCCTGGCCGCCAATGCCTTATCTTCACCATGGACATCCAGTCCCTCTACACCACCATCCAGCATGACCAGGGCCTTCAACCCTCCGTTTCTTCCTCTCCCGACATCTCCACCAGTTCCCTTTCACTGACACTCTTATTCATTTGGCTGAACTGGTTCTCACCCTCAACAGTTTCTCCTTTGAATCCTCCCACTTCCTCCAGATGAAAGGGGTAGCCATGGGCACCCACATTTGCCCCAACTATGCCTGTCTCTGTGTTGGTTACGTAGAACAGTCTGTTTTCCGGAGTTACAGCTTTTCCTCCGCTACATTGATGACTGCATCAGTGCCACCTCGTGCTCCTGCAAGGAGGTTGTGCAGTTCATCAACTTCACCAACACATTCCACCCTGACATTAAATTCACTCAGACTATCTCTGACACCTCCCTTGCCTTCCTGGGCCTCTCCATCCCCATGAATGATGACTGACTCAACAATGACATTTTTTACAAACCCACCGACTCCCAGAACTACCTGGATTACACCTCCTCCCACACTACTTCCTGTGAAAATGGTATCCCATATTCCTAATTCCTCTGCCTCTGCTGCATCTGCTCCCAGGAGGACCAGTTCCACTGCAGAACACACCAGATGGCCTCCTTCTTTAAAGACCACAATTTCCCCTCCCAAATGGTTAAAGATGCCCTCCAATGCATCTCATCCATGTCCCGCACCTCCGCCCTCAAACCCCACCCCTCCAACTACAACAAGAAACCCCTGGTCATCACCTTCCACCCCACCAACCTCCACATAATCGCGTCATCTGCTGACATTTCTGCCACCTTCAAACAGATCCCATCGCGAGGGATGTATTTCCCTCCCCACCCCTATCTGATTTCCACAAAGACCGCTCTTTTTGCGACTGCCTGATCAGATCCACGCCCACTCCCCAAACAACCCACCCTCCCCTCCTGGCACCTTCCCCAGCCAACACAGGGACTGCAAAACCTGCGCACACATCTCCTCCCTCACCTCCATCCAATGCCCCAAAAGAGCCTTCCACATCCACCAAAGACTCACCTGCACTTCCATATATATAATTTATTATATCCGTAGCTCCCGATGGGGTCTCCTCTACATAAGGGAGACTGGATGCCTTCTCGCAGAGCACTTTAGAGAACATCTCCAGGACACCCACCCCAATCAACCCCACCACCTCGTCGCTGTACATTTCAATCTCCCCTCCCACTCTGCCGAGGACATGCAGATCCTGGGCTTCCTCCATCGCCACTCCCTCACCACCCGACACCTGGAGGAAGAACGCCTCATCTTCTGCCTCGGGACTCTTGAACCCCATGGCATCGATGTGGATTTCACCAGTTTCCTCATTTTCCCTCCCCCCACCTTACCCCAGTTCCTACCTGCCAGCTCAGCACCATCCTCATGACCTGTCTGACCTGTCCAACCTCCTTCCCACCTATCCACTCCACCCTCCTCTCTGACTTATCACCTTTACCCCCCCCACTTCCCTCCACCCATTGTACTCTCAGCTACCTTCTTCCCAACCCCACGCCCATCCCATTTATCTCTCCACCACCGAGGATCCCAGCCTCATTCCTGATGAAGGGCTTTTGCCTGAAATGTTGATTTTTCTGCTCCTTGGATGCTGCCTGACCTGCTGTACCTTTCCAGCACCACTCTAACTTTGACTCTAATCTCCAGCATCTGCAGTACCCACTCCCTCCTACAGATCAGACCTGCTGTTTCGGACACTGATCATCCTGCTACCGGCTAATTCCCCAACAAAGTCAGGCCACAGAGCTACAGACTGCAGTGATTAGCACAGTATGTATCCCCATCGCTTGGGCTCTGGAGTGGACCCCACAACTTTATAACACTGACCAGATTTAAATGTGGCACTTGAATTGTTGAGTAAATATTATAATACAGATCATCAGATCAGAATAATTTAACATGCAACCTTGGCCTGTAGACCTGTACTCAGTCTAGAATTAGAATTACAATTGGGGTCCTAGTTATATCACAAGATGCAAATTCTTGATGAAAAGCTGCCTATTTTCTGAAAGAGTGGGCTATTTTGGTGACTGAGCTAATAGGGCACTTTCAAAATGGAGTCAGCATTGATGGGGCAGCAAAGCCAATGCCATTTGATGCCAGGCATTTTAATTACAACAGGATAGCAGTTATAAAGTTCTTCTGTAAGCATTTTAATCAGCCACTTAATGTATATTTTAGAAAATTTATCAAATTAGACCTGGCCATTTTTTTTCCACTTGTGATTTCCCACCTTCTTACTCACTTCATGGCATGCGAGAGCACTTTAAACAGTCAGGAGGCTGGCCTTACTCGTGTGTACTGTACAAAATAACAGATGGTTATGAACAAATCACAGATGTATCTGGCATCTTTTGTTAGTTTGGGACTTATATTTGCAGTCGTGGCTGCTCCACGTTTGCACATTTTAAATGCCTGTAACATAGAACTACATACATGTCTGTAGCCAATAACTGATCATCTGCTGAATTGCTGCAGTTATTTTGAGTTCAACATTTCTTAAACTGGCTTGAAAAACATCATCTTTTTATAAGTACACAGATACACTTTACATTCACAGTCAGGGCCATCTTTTAAAAATTGATAGTGTATGTGATCTCCATTCAGATAACCAAAAAACTTAGAAAAAACTGAATGTTCAGAAGGTTATTAAATGCTCATTAAGTTTGTTCATTATTGAATTGACCAAACAAGCACTTATTTCTCAGACGGTTGAAAGTAGCTGTGTTCTAAATTAGTATTTAAAAACATTCAGCCAGTAAAAGATTTCTAATCCCCCACATCGAAAAAAGTGCTTGAGAATTTTCTTTAGGAGCCGTTGTTTAAAATATAATGTCAGTTAGATTGGTTCATTTGCCACATCAGCAGAGATGGGGAAGTTTAAACTCGATCCAAGGAGTTTGGAGTAAGTCAAAAAATATCTGCAATTGAATGCTGGCCAGGAACACAGATATAAAGCAGCTGATACAAAGCTGGAAATCATTTCCAGTAGATGCCATCAAATAAACTGTGCTTTGTTGTGTTTGTTGTATGCAAACACTATGCTTGCTTTATGTATTTAACAGCTAATCATGACTTACATTGCTGATGCTCTCAAAGTGGTCTGCCTAAATCTCTTTAAGTCCCCCTAGTGGTTTATTTCATCCTTACTTTTCACAACTCCTTTTGTTTAAAACAAAGGTCATAGTTGCCTTTGACTTAATCTATAGGTAAGGGTGGATCAGTTCCTGCACGTGACTGATTAAGGTTGTAATGTTATATTGACAAGCTAGATGAATCCCTTTTAGTTTAACCCTTGCCATTAGAGTAGATATTGTCAAATGCACTTTATTTAAATCAGTTTTATGCTCACCCTGTTTGTTCTTCATCAGCAAATATTAACCCTGGACTCCAGAGGAAAATGCATCTTGCAGCCAGTCTGAAATTTGTTACTATCTCCAGTATGTACAGTTTGCACCTAGTCTTCTTCATAATTAAAATAATCTTTTAATTATTTTACATTGATTAATTGATTACTCATTTTGACCAAATATTGGCCATCCTTTAAACACATGCAGATCTTTGAACCATAAGCTATAGATTAAAAGTTTCAGGTTAAAAGCTGAGATGGCCATGAACTATGAAAACTTAATTTACACAGACTGGATAATGATCATTTGATATTCAGAAGTGGGATCATGCACCAAAAGGAGTTAGGAGGAAATTCCATCACTTTGGAATTTGGCCTCTCCTAGTCAGAGGGTGGTGTGCCAAACAATAGTACTGCACTTGTCATAAAATTAGATGACAAAGTTTAGGATACACCTGAGGTATGGAGTGCAAGTTCAGAGTGCAATAGGTCAGAGTGAGTGAGAAGAGTAGAGACGTTGAGATTGATGCTACAGTTTTCAATGAAACTGTCCGGAGAAAGTAAGAGGATCAGGTGGAGGGAAAATGTTGGTATTAGGTGGAAGGGCACAATGTGTGCTGGAAAGATTCTTGACCTGATTCTTAGATGGTGAGATGGAAGTGCTGAGCTCAAACTTCAGGGAGGTGAGTCATAATGAGAAGTAATCACAGAAACATTACCTTGTCAGCAAACATTGGAATCACTCTGATCAATGGAAGAATGTTGCCTAAGGCAAATCCCTATTATACTGAGGATTTTTCTATTGGTTTAGCATAGACTGCCATGGTGCCTTGGTAAACTTCAGGGCATGGTATTCCAGCTGATAGCAACTTTTCATTATTTAACATCACCTAACAAAATAATAATTCTAAAATGAGCTTAGATCTGTATGAAACAACAAAAGAAATTAAGGTAGCATTAGAAAATTGTGAAATTTTCGCAAAATTCCATTCAGCTCAACTAAAGCAGTGAGGAAATGGCAATAGGGTCACATTAGCATTTCTCTTTTTATTATGCAATATTTTAAAAATAAGAGCAAATGTCTCTTTCTACTAATGGAGTTGTGCATAGCTTTCAACAAAATCAAGGGAAGCAATTACTTCATCATTTGCAGAATTTGTGTACAACTACTTCCCCCAGCATCAAATTAATTGCATAATTATCTTATTCATTCATTAAAGCTTAACTTTATACCGCTGAATGAAACAATTAGAAGTTAAGTTTACTCAGCTACTTTTCTGGATATTGGTAGCTATCTTATAGAACTGTTGTTTTACCGTTAATGGTCTTACAATCAATCGTTCCTTAGGGATGGAGTAATTCCGTAATTAATTTCTTGAAAACAGAAAAACAAATTCAAATACTACAGAAAACCAACAGATTTATGGGCACGTACAGTTTGCAGTGCTACAGCAAACTTACTGACAGGTAAAGTATACATAAGACGCCCTTAAAGACAAGTTCGCATAAGGAAAGATACACATACAATATCTGTCCCCTTATCAAATGGAAATTTAACTATCTATAGTAACAAGTTAGTCTATAGTGTCTTTAACATATAGATTATCAGCTAATACATCCAGATATCATGATGGTGACTTTGCTGCAAGTGCAATTGATTACCACAGTCATCAGAGATAACGCACATTCTTTCTCTTTGTATTGTCAAGTTTTTCTTTCCTGGACTGTAGTTGATATATCAGAATTTGCTTATCCTGTCACACCACAGCCAAGTTTTGTTCCAGATTGGACATTGTCTGATCTTGTTCTACTAAATGTTTTGGGTGGTTGCAAATTTACATTTACTGTCCTGTTCTTTAAGAGTATCCAGCTCATTTGGAAGCTTGCAGTTTTACATCTGGATTATTCTAGCTCTATAAAAGTTATAGCTTTCTGTTGATCCTCTGGCTCAGTGGTTAGCACTGCTGCCTCATAGTGCTAGGAACCTGGGTTTGATTCCATCCTTGGGCAACTGTCAGTATGGAATTTGCACATTCTCCCCATGACTGCATGGGTTTCCTTCCACAGTCCAAGAATGTGCAGGCAAAGTGGGATAACCATGGGAAATGCAGGGTTAGTGGGATAGGATAGGTCTGGGTGAGATCTCTTCAGACGGTTGGTGTGGACTCAATGGGCTGAAAGACCTGCTTCCATAATGTAGTGATTCTGTGTGTTTTTCTCTTTACCTGCTCTAATTACTGTCCAGCTCCTCCAATGCTTTCTTTCTTAATTTGATTGATTTCATGGATCAATGGTGTGCTGTTATATCTGTAATGTTGGTTCACAGTATTTTCAATTTAGCACATGTCTTTGTTTCTTTGGATCAGTAGATGGTTCTTTGCGGCTTGATTGGCCTTTGATCTAGTGTATTGCATCTGGCAATGGGCTTTTATGCTACATAATTTGCAAAATCGATCAAAGTTGGACACTTCTTGTTGCATTCAGAGGGCCACGCCTTCCAATGGCTTTCTGTCTGTGGGTGTTCTGACGATTGTCTACCCATTGAGATTTTGCTTTGAATCTGCAAGCTTCATTGACATGTGAGGATAGCTTCATTTATTTTTGAACAGCTGATTGATGCTCCAGGACATTGGTTTGTTTCGCACATAGTTTTGGAAAGCTTCTTGTGGGCAGATGCAACTGTCATCCCTTCAATCAACTGCCACTGTGCCACCCATATGAGATAATCTCGCAATTCCCCACATTAAAATACATCCATCACAATATTGCCCAGCCATATAACTTTTCCATATTTTATTGCAACTCCTTTGTGTCTTTTTCATAGGTTGTATTGCCATATAGCAGTGCGGATCTCTGCAGAGGAAGCCTCTTTTTCAGAGTTTGTATCAGAAGTGGAAGGACTGAGAGAAAGTTTTGCATGTGGCAGAAGGAAGGAACCCAAGCTATTCTTCTGCATAACAGTGCAGGTGGATATCACAGTGACCTGGGTGCCTTCCAACTCTAGATGAGCTTTCCAACTGACTTTATACTGCAATAAGGTAAAAACAATGACTGCAGATGCTGGAAACCAGATTCTGGATTAGTGGTGCTGGAAGAGCACAGCAGTTCAAGAGAGAGGAGGAAAACTTCTTCAAGGCAGGCATCCTTGCAAGAGGATTCGCAGTAGGGTTAATTCAACGAGGTAAAAACAATGACTGCAGATGCTGGAAACCAGATTCTGGATTAGTGGTGCTGGAAGAGCACAGCAGTTCATTTATACTGCAATAGTTGTTCTTGTGAAGAACGGTTACACCTGAAACGTTGACTTCTTCACCTCATAATGCTGCCTGGTCTGCTGTGTTCTTCTCGCCTCCTGCTTGTCTATCTCCAAAGGATACCAGCAACCTGCATCATCTGTGACTACTACCTGTGCATTTTTGGGCTAAGGTTTTTACGGCTTCATTCTTCATGTGTTCTCAGCTCCAGTGGCAACTTTGATTCTGTTCTAATCAAAATGGTGCTCATCTATGCAGTTTTTGCTTTCCTCAATGCAAAAAGAATAAAGAACAACCATGGTTAAGCAGATATATAGTGACAACATAAATAAAGATAGTGATTATGTTAAAAAAAAACTTTCTCCTTTGTCTGAATAAGTGAGAATAAAAGACAGCAATTTCTAATCACTACAATTAAGGGGAGGCAGTGATATCATGGCAATATCACCAGACTATTAATCCAGAACCCTAGAGTTATAATCTGGGTGCATGGTGAAATTTGAAGTGAAAATGCTTTTGGGGTTTAGAAAAAAGGTCTAGTGATGATCATGTTGTTGATTGTTGTAAAAACCCACCTGGTTCACTAATATCCATTAGAGAAGGAAATTTGCCATCTTTACCTGGTCGACATGTAATCCAAAACCCACAGAAATAGTTTTGATTTTTAACTTCCCTCTGAGCAATGAGGGATGGACAAGAAATATTGGCCCAGGCAGGAACTTCCACGTTTCATGAATGTACATAAAAACTCTTGTCATCGATGTGTCACAGTCTAATAGTACATGCAGTGTTCCAAGAGATATGTAAACTCATGTCTTATGAAACAGAGTCAATCAAGTAATTAGTTTGGACCATTATCTAGATGACCACCCTGTTTACTTTAATTAGGTTTTGAAATATGTTATCTTTGGCTGAATCTTTATTGAATGAGATCTAGTAGAAATAAGGTTAGCTGACCACAGAATTGGCTTACTCGCTATTTGCCTTAAACATAGAGAATTATGGGTAAAGAAATAAATATTTGCAGATGTGCAGCATACATTTCATGCTATGTGGATCATGCATACCAATGAGTATAGTTTAAACAGGGCATTTTAACTTTGAATACATTGGTGTTCCCTTTTCACATGTTCTTTCCTATCCATCAGGTGTTTGTATTCCATGGGAGTCATATGTGCCAATCATCCATCTCAACTCTCTACAGATCCTCAATCAAATAGTTGCTGTATATATTTGAGGTTTGCCAGTTAATGCTAGCAGGGAATTCGACCATAAAAATGTAGCAAAACTTTCTGCAAGTCTTTATGAATAACACATTGTTCATTGTATAAGTAATAGCTCTGATGTCAACTTCCTGTTTCTCTAAAATCAATTGTGCTTGCTATCTTCTAGAGCTTTGACAGGACCTGTCAATTGGAACATATTTACACAAATAGATATAATTTGGGCTGAATGTTCATCATGGAGACTGGAAGCAGGAGCCTGGGATTGTATTCAGGACATAAAACTATCCGCAGTGGGCAATTCAAGAAATGTAGTGTTTTTGTGGGGAAAAGCTTGTGATTAATGTGAAGAAAAGTTTCCCATCCAATTACAGCATGTGGGAGTGGACATGGAGATAGATCTAATGAAGTGGGCAATGACTTGGACTCCACCTAGCTATCCATCACAGATGCAACTCTTTGCCATAAAGAAGAAATCTGCTGTTTGCACCAAAGCTTTTTTATAGCACAAGAAGAAGACTAGATATCAAAGCAAAATCAGAGACCTGGCACTAGAATAGGAAAGACCCTCACATCAGCAGTGTGGACCTGGATTAAATGTTCAAGGCTATGGGGGGAAAGGACCAAAGCAGTCTACTTAGAAAGCAACAAGACATGGCCAGCTTGATGTGCAGCAGGGTTCCTCCACTGTGTTCCTCCTCCTTTAATTCTTCCTCTTCTCTCACCCCTTGCACCTCCCCTGATTAGAGCTGTCCGTTCAGGCCTCACTATCCTCAAGGTCCACTCTTACCTCACTATCCTCAAGGAGAGCACAGGAGCAGCACACAGCAGACATCCTTGCAGTTGAGTATTGGATGGAAACTCTTGACCAACCCGAGCACTGGAGTTGCATTTTTAAAAGCCCAATGGTCTATTTAATGGTGGTCTTACTGTTAAACTGAATGGGGAGGGTGGGAGTGTCAGGGTACTGGTTGCATTACCTTTTTGCCTCTGTCTGGTGTTTCCATGAAGGGCTGAGTAGCTATTTCTTCAAGGATGTCCCTTGTCCCCTTGGATCCATACATTTTGAGGGATAAAATGAAGATCTCTGGTATCTCCAATTAGAAGAGAATGAAAGAACATTGGAATTTAGGAGCAGGAGTAGGCTGTTCATCTTCAGCTAGCTCTGTCATTCTACATCATGATTAATCATCTAATTTAATAGCACTTTCCCACATGATCCCCCTACCCCTCAATGTGTATGATCATGCTCCGAAGTTGAAGAAAGAAAACTAGAAAGAAAACTCAGAGAATCTTTTGGACTATAACTGCTGGAACAGTTCACATGCCCATTGCCTCATTTTTGTGAGATCAGTTTCACAGGATGGTGATGGGGCAGGTTTTACAATTGATCTGCTCTGATAGGTTATTGCTTGCTCTGAATGCACTTTTTCTTGCTGTGGACTGAGAGTGCCAACATGGAACATGATGGTAGTATTACATTGATTAGAATTTAAATAGTACCAAAAACCCATGTGTATATACTTCTGTCAATGTTAGCAAACCATATAAGCTGTTGTATGTGTTGCTTTTATTTATGAGTTTCCAAGACATTGATGATTATTGTTTAATTGACAATGAACCTGCAAATTATACACTTGTTCTATAATGCACGGTGGCTCAGTGGTTAGCACTGCTGCCTCACAATGCCAGGGACCTGGGTACAATTCCAACCTTGGGTGACTAGAGTTTGCACATTCTCTCTGTCTCTGCATGGACTTGCTTCAGTTTCCTCCCACAGTCCAATAATGTATAGGTTAGGTGGATTGGCCATGCTGAATTGCCCATAGTTCCAGGGATGTATAGGCTAGGTGGATTAGCCATGGCAAATGCAAGGTTGCAGAGAAAAATTTGGGTGAGGTGGACTCGATGGGCCGAATGGTCTGCTTCCACACTGTAGGAATTCTATGATCTATCGTGCATTGACTCTTGAATTGTTCAACTTAGATCTCAAATACCTTATTTTCATAGTCCAAAACAAAGGTTAATGTTGATGTTGTGTAATGAGAATATGCCCAAATGGAAATATTTCTTTCTGTTTATATGAGCAGTCATTACAGGTGCCCTATTCCACAGGAACAGTCAGCTGTCCACAACAAGAAAAAGTGCATTCAGAGCAAGCAATTAAATTCACCCTAAAGAAAGGACAGGTATCTCAATATAAAGATTTGGAAATAATTCTGATTATAATAAATGCACTCCCTAAATAATTATCAAAAAATTAGCATCTGAATGTCATTCTAAATTCAGTTGGCATATTTGTACATAAGCATTAATTTTCAATCCCTGTTGTTGTGGTTCTGTTCGCCGAGCTGGGAATTTGTGTTGCAGATATTTCGTCCCCTGTCTAGGTGACATCCTCAGTGCTTGGGAGCCTCCTGTGAAGCGCTTCTGTGATGTTTCCTCCGGCATTTATAGTGATTTGTATCTGCCGCTTCCGGTTGTCAGTTCGAGCTGTCCACTGCAGTGGCCGGTATATTGGGTCCAGGTCGATGTGTTTGTTGATAGAGTCTGCGGATGAGTGCCATGCCTCTAGGAATTCCCTGGCTTTCTCTGGCTTGCCATTCCTAGAGGTATGGCACTCATCCACAGATTCAATCAATAAGCACATCAACCTGGACCCAATATACTGGCCACTACAGCGGACAGCTGGAACTGACAACCGGAAGTGGCAGATTCGAATCACTATAAATGCCAGAGGAAACATCACAGAAGCGCTTCACAGGAGGCTCCCAAGCACTGAGGATGTCACCTAGACAGGGGATGAAATGTCTACAACAAAAATTCCCAGCTCGCCGAACAGAACCACAACAACGAGCACCTGAGCTACAAATCTTCTCCCAAACTTTCAATCCCTGTGCTTGAACAAAGACTACATAACTTTCAGGAGAAAATTTAACCTGTCAACATTTTAGTCACAGTGCAGACTCTGCAGGGCTGCTGTAATGTAGGAAGCAGAAATTTCAGCCATGACCATCACCATGATGGTCTCATCACCATGAGCTCGTCCCAAACTTTGAGGATGAAGTCAATTAAATATTAGGCTGAGAATTCATTCCAAGAGTGATTCTGAAGAGGCATCCATCTTGTGGACTGGCTGAGGTTTCTGAATGTCTTTGGCTGCCATATCAGAATAAAAGAAACCATTTTGGACCAAGGTCCTAGAATCCTATTCTCCTTTTCGTTCATTCAAATTTCCTGCTGAGTCCTCATTTGAATGAGGTTGATTTGAATTGGTTGAGCCTATTTGGAGCTCAGTATGGTCCATACACTTGCCTTTGGCTGCAGCATTAAAGGGCACCTTGATGGATTTTCTTGGGAAACAAGTCTCCCTTCCCCTAGGCCATGTCCTCAAAACAGCTGTCAGGATGCAGTACAGTAAAAGTGCTTCCTGTCGCTCATATCAGAATTTGCAGGATCCTGGGAGGGTTGTAGAGCTAGCTGAGATTTCTTCTGCTCATGAGTCCAGCCTCTCTGCTTCCTGACTTACCTAACTGGTATCCCATAAAGAACTAGACACTTTTTCCTTTACAATTTTCTCTAATCAATCCCTAAAATTCCTTCTTAAATTAAAGTACATTTCACTCCCATGTATCTGCCACATTGATGGATACTCACTTGGAAACATTTTTTTTAAAGATGTACAAATTTTGACAAAATACCAGCTAGCTTATTCTGTTTGGGAAAGATATATTTAGTGGATAATGAACTGTTCATTACTTCCCACTAAAGTACAGCTTTCTCATGATAACAGTGTTTTATTTCTTGTATTTTTTGCTTAAAATATTTTGTCAAATATATGTTTTGGAGTTGCTGTTCATTTGCTTGACCAAAGTCTGAGTGCAGTTTCTTTTCCAGTTTATGATGTGTTCTATTGTTTATAAGGAACATCCCAGAACTGAACTTATAGCTCATCTATAAGTCTTTCTATTTAAGACTTTCAGACAGCCCTGTTATCTAGAAGGGAATGGCATAATGGAGATCAATGATCAACTATGCGTTGTAATGCACCAATTTCCACGGATCAGGGCAGGGGTATTATAGCTAATGACTGGCTATACATGTAGCCTGCCTGTCACAATGGCTGTATAACTCCTCAAACACAAATGAGGATACCGATCGCTTGGGAGGTTAAGTGGTGTCCTTGTGAGGTGTGACTTTTCTTCACTAGTCACATATCTGACATAGGCTCCTCTTCTGTAAAATGGTACTAAGTGCGGTAACACATTCTATCAAATGTTGATAAAGTTTCAACTTCATGGAGGGTTTCTCTCAGAATTATTCATGTAATTCTCGGCTGCTTCCCCCATTATATATACACTATCCTGCACCCACCTGTGGTGGGCATGTTTGCAGCTGCCAGGACCTTTGGGAATTTGTACCACCGGTACCACAGTCAACTCCCAGCAGTGCCCAGGAATGCACTGCCATTGTGTGTAACTTTGCCTTATTGTGTGTTGCTGCACAATCCAAGAGGGCATGCCTGAGAAAGGGAAGTTAGAATCTCAATTCACTGACAAGGACTTGAGATCCTGATGGGTGGGGTGAGAGAAAGGAGGATCTTCCCTCTCGACTGCTAGAGGAGACCATGGCATCAGACCCTGCCAACATGGTCTGATATTGCCACCTTGGTCAATGAAATGTCAATGGTTAAGAGGAATGCCCGGCAATACAGAAAAAAAGTTAATGACCTTCTACCCTCTGCAGGGGCAAATGCCACCATTCAGCTATCTAATAGTCACTTTATCATTACCACCAAGACTCCTGGTCTAACTTTTACACCATTTATGTAGCATCTTCCTTCAGTCACTGCCGGACAACTACTACCTGCACATATCGTCTGTTGCAGCCACTTTCATCTCAATCCCTCCTTCATATTATTGCTTGAGAAAAGGGTCACTATAAATCAGGCAAATGCAAATTGGGTGGTGAGGTGCCTGACATTCATCTCCTAGTTCCCTACAAGGAGAGTAACTTTGCCTTATTGGGAAAGGACAGTGATCATTCACATAGTGATGCCAAGACTTCCATGACCATTGCTGTCAATGTGAGTATATACTTAACATGCTCAGGTATGTACGCCTATCTTTCAACTCATTCCTGCCCTTACTTTTTCAGGCACCAGAAGTATCTGCCCAATCTCTGCCTTGAAGTAAGCAATCCCCCTGGATATTGTCTCCTCTTTCATCTCTTGGAAGAAGACATAGATCTCTCTGAGAATGCATCAGTAAGGTCAACTCCTGTGTCTTCCACCAGCACAAATATAGATGCCCCATTGGGTACATTAGTTAGAATAAAGTAGGGGGCACAACTGGATAAGTGGATCACTGGCACATTTCCACAGCTGGGCAAGGAAGAAGCATCCACGTTGCTGTTGGAGATGAGGCATCAGCTCATCTCCAGGCAGGAGACGATCCCATGGTGCTTGCAATTAGTGACTTCAAATAAATGGACAAGAAGATGCAGAAACACTTTGCAGGTTTGTTGGGGCACAGAGCAACCTGATACAAAGGCAGCAGGACTGCAGCAATGTGGTTGGCACGCTGTTGTGTCATGTATGCAATTGTCTGATGCCTCCAAGAATACAGTAGCCAATGGAGATCCAGGTCCAACAGTCTCAGAGTCTGCTGGACATGAATATAGACCTGTACTCATTGTCCTAGCCATTTAACTGGAGGGTGAGGGGCCTTGAACACACTCCAGGTTTCCCTTCCTCACTTGGGCAGTGCCAGGAGATACCCAAGTGAAGGTGGAACAAAACACAGACTCGCCTAGAAAACTCAAATGAAACAGAGGAATCTTGGGATGTTTATCCACAATTCCTAAAGGTAGCAGGACAGAGTAATAGAGTAGTTGAGAAGGCTTAAAGAATTATTGCCTTTACCAGTTAAGGCATAAATTATAAGAGCAGGGAGGTCATGTTAGAGCTGTACAGAACTTTGTCCAGGCCACAGCTGGAGTACTGTGTGAGATTGTGATTGAACTGGAGGGCTGCTAAGGAGATTCACCAAGATGTTACATGGTATGAGCATTTCAGCAATGAAGAGCGGTTGGATAAACTTGATTTGGAGGTGCCAGTGTTGGTCTGGGGTGTACAAAGTTAAAAATCACACAACACCAGGTTATAGTCCAACAGGTTTATTTGGAAACACTAGTTTTTGGATCGCTGCTCCTTCATCAGGTGGTGATAAGGAGCAGTGTTCCAAAAGCTTGTGCTTCCAAATAAACCTGTTGGACTATAACCTGGTGTTCTGTGATTTTTAACTGAATAAACTTGGGTCATTTTCTTTAGACGAGCGAAGGTTGAGGGGAGTACCTGACAGAAATATAAAAGATAATGGGGGGGTGGAGGGGGGGGGGGGGGGGGGGGGGTGGTGGGAGCGGGGGGTGCATGTGGACAGGTGAATAGAAAGCAGCTGCTTCCCTTAGGTGAAGGGTCAATAACAAGGGTGTAATTTTAAAGTAAAAGGCAGGAGGATTTGAGGAAAAGAGTTTCACCAAGATGGTTGTGGGAGTCTGCTTGTTCTCCTTGCGATGGTAGTTGAGGCCTGAAACCCCACAACTTTTAAAAACTACTTGGATGAGCACTTGAAGTGTCATAACATTCGAGACTATGGGCCAAGTGGAACTAGTACAGGTACGAGCATACTTTGGGCTGTACAGACTTGATGGACTGAAAAGCGTCTTCTCTCATGTATAGTTTTATGATCCTATGAAATCTCCTCTCAGAACACTCCAGGGATGGCTAGGACTTTCGTTTGTGAGCCCTGACACTGCACCTCGTGCGAGGGAAAGGGAAATGAAAATCTAATGAGTGCATAGATATAACATGGAAGAAATTGGATTCTAAATACATTATGACATTTCTAAATGCACGTTTAATGTTCTTCATCAACCGTCTGAGTGACTTTCATTTTACCTGCAATTATAGAACTAAAGGTAGAGAGGCTAGCCACCCTTAGTGTCTCATGATGGTTCAATGCTGTCTGAATGGTATCTTTCCTTTCCTTACTGCCAGTACGAACATAATATTTTGCTACAATCGAATGAGGGAGCATCAGATATTGTGAAGGCTCCATTAGTTTGTAACCTTAAGTGTTAAACTTCTATACAGAGCAAAGTGCCACAGTCATGCTCCCATGCTCCCATGCTCCCATGGAATACTGTTGTAAGGACTTTTTATATCTGATGAGTTGAATCAGTTGTATGTTAGTTAACACAGATACAGCATGACATTTCAGTGTGGCGGCAAGAATGAGAATTTCTCCCCATTCCCAAATTATCCTCGACAGGCACCAATGCATATAGGAGAATAATGTGGATAATTCCTAATCCAAAGTGTTAAATAAACAACCCCTAATCCTTTTGTAGACTATTTGGAAGGTGACTGCAAATTGTGAAACGAAGGTGAGGCTTAGACTTGTGCTCCACAACCATTGTTCAGATTAATGTTGGGTGAGCTGGTCAAGTTTGCTGGTGGCTAGGACTTCTGGTTCATATGGTAAGTCAATACATGAGGTCCATATACACAACCTTTTTTCTTAAATCAGCCTGTTCAGAGATATTACTACACACCAATGAGAGTAGGGACCTGAACCCAGGCCTCCAAGCCAGAGACAGGACACTACAAGTCTGCCACAATAGTAGTCCACATATAGACATGTTTAAAACATCAACTTGTTCAAATATGTGACAACACACTTCTACAGCAGGTGGGAGTTGATCCCAGGCATCTTGGCTCAGACATAAAACCACTGTACCGTGAAAGCCCTCCACATAAAAAAAAGTGATAACCTGTATTTTGTGAGAGTATTTTTAATACTATTGCACCTTAAAAGGCTTCATGTCAGACAATAAATTACATGTAAATTGTCATAAATTTGCTGGGGTTCAAGGTGATAGCTTACATCCACAGTTGGAAGCCGATTTGGGATTACTGAATAATGTTCAGCTTGGCTGGATATTTAATAGCTATTCAGTGATATAAAGTAAACTACAGAGAGAGGGTTATTTTGCGAAAGGGTGAGAAAATAGTTAAATACATAGTAGCTGGATTAACAAAGAAAGCAAGAGAGAGATTAATTAATTGAAGTGCTAGCCTTTAAAATAATGCTAGCAGGTATTCCAAGTGGCAATTAACTGTTTAATAACAGGTGCTAACTTCAAAACCAATTTTGTCCAATACTTTAGCACCAAAAGTATTTGGGAGAAAAATTTCTCTTCCCATCCTCTCCAGGACAGTCAAAATTGTATGTGAGAAATGGATCTAAATTAAATCATAATGTTTTATGAAAACAAATACAGATCAAAGGAAGGTAGGCAGTGGTCTAGATCGTATGTTCCATAGTCTGTGGAACTTTGTTTGCCTCTCAGTTGTTCGATAGCTAACCCCACATTAACATATGAATTAAATTTATTTAATACCAAGATCAACACAATAGCAGTAATAATCTCAGAAGCACAATGTTCTTGACAGCAACCTAAAATCAATGTCATCCTTACTGTATCCTCAGAGTGAGGCAGCACAATGCATTTAGTAGAGTCTACGAGATTTTGCCCTTTCACCTCTGGGGCCCACTTCTAAGTCAGCTTCAGACAAATGGATATAGGCTCTTGTTTGCAATAGTTGCTAAAGGTCACATGTGAAATAAATTCAGACAGGAAATCTTAAAACACAAATGTAATCAGGAAACCGAGGCATGCTAGAAATTTCTGTTCACAAACAGAAGCCAGCTGAGAATATAAAAAAAAGAGTGCGGCCATCAAAGTTTTGAGGGTAGAAACTTCTTGGTTTATTGTTGTTGTTTAAAGAAGGCGTATGTTAAAATGTCTTCACTGGAAATTCTGCGGATAATTCACCTTGATCTTCCTATTGAATGTTTTCCCTTAAAATGGTGGTTTGTAAACAAAAACATTTGACTTAAATACAAAACGTTCATGACCAGTTCAGTCTCTGTTAGGATTGAGTCAAACATTAAGACAAGCAGAACCGATGCAGGCAAAAAATAGGCTGAGTTTAATTGTCTATCTGTCTGAACTGAGATTGTGGGACGTCTCAAGAAGAGTCATATCCTTCACAGCTTCTGGACTACGGTAATGAATGGAGCAAATGTATCCCTGGCAGTTCAGATTAATGTGTTAAGTGTTTGTATTTGATTTTGCTTGAGGACAGCAATATAATAACTTTGATGTTGGGGATTTCTCTCACAGCCTTCCATTCCTGTTGAATTGAAAATATCTTTTATATTGTTTGACCTTTTTAAAATATCCTCTGTGCTTCTATGGTGACATAGCTAACTTTGAATAAGAACAAGTAAGAGTATATCAAATGAACCAGGCGTGGAGTCAGGGGGGGTACTAATGTTCTGTATGTTTTTGTCTGTCAGTGTATTTACAGCCAAACCATTCTGTAGCTGCCAACTAGCACTATCATTCCCAATGCATGAATTAATGTCAGCAAATATAATCAGCATTTAAGACTGGAAAAATATGCCAGAGAGTGCTAAGGATTTGAGTTCTCTGATCATCTATCAACTGAGACATGTTTTACTTTTCATACGCTTTTGTTCATTTGGGAATGCCACCAACTGAAATTCTAAGCTCTGTTTAAACTCTATCTTCACTTCTTCCACAACATTTTTAGGGGACTTTTATCACATTTCTACAAGTTGGATGGCTTCAAAAGTCAGCCCACAGTTATGTTATTCTAAAATTACTTCAATAAATGTTGCATTAAATGTCTTGCAACCATGGTTACCAGCATTTTGTGTTGTTTTATTGAATCCCAAAAATGGAACATACTTGGAAACAGTCCAGAGACTTCTTTCCACCCCCTTCACATATAGATCTGATTAGCCTTATCAGAATTTAACAAATTCCTCAATGGCTGATAACCTGCAAGGAATTGTTTCCAACAGCAGGATTGTTGCTGGCCAACTTATTTAACTGCAGTTAAAGAATCCTTTCAGACTTTTTGAATAATTTGAACTAAAAGCTCTGCCCTCGGTCACTTTAGTGAAAATAGTCTGAGGAAAAATATTCAAGTTTGTGGAGAATGTGCCAATGAATGATTCATTTTTCTGAGTCTCCATTTCCTTGAATCAAATAATTATCAACAAAAAAGGGGAACAAAAACTTGTTTTTGCAAGGTTTTGTTAAAAAACCAATCAGAGGAAATTCATACATAATTACACAGCTTTGGAGAGCCTTCAAAAAGTGACCATTTAATGATGCGGTAGTTTAATGAATAGGAAGACTTGGAAATATTAGCACAGTGGTTTTCATGCCTTGCAGCAAGAATATGGAGAGGTGATTGCTTTTATTCATTGTGTGGAGAGAAAGACAAGCTCATGAACACACATGGCATAGGAGAGCTGCAAATTACACCAGGGATTTTTCCAAACAGCAGGATCAATGTCACAGAATCAACTGTCTGAACATAAAACAGGAACTGAACTCAACTGAGTGGATGCTTAGCTTCGAAATAGAAATGTTATAAAGAGTTTCATGTTTTATTTTTTGTGGGCTTGTGGTTGAGGGATTTTGCACATGCCTGGATTTTGTTTTAAAAGATCAATGAAAAAAAAACCTTGTAATTTTTACCTACACAAGGCAATTATTGGAACCCCAACTTGTTCAAGATAATTGCTGGTCGTGGTTATTTCAGGGAGATCACCTAATTGTTTATGACTAGGGTTTTTTTGGACCATTCAGTTTGACTGCTGCTTGTAGGCTTGGAGTTTGTAAGTGTACTTTCAATTGGGGAAAGCCAATCATAGAACAAGCTGCTTAGATCATATTTCTTGATTCTGAAATATCTTTGCTGTGAGGTCCATTTGAAACTGGATTGTTCTTTTAGACAAATGACTGAAAGAACTTTTCCATCTTATATTTCCTAAGCAAGCTGAAACTGCTGAGACATCAATTCAACTAAGTGTGATGAATCACTTGGCCACATGTGCAAGGCAACCAGATCGATAGATTCCAGAATATCCATTACTATATCCTTTTTGCCTTCAGAAAGTATTTTTCTCTTTATAAGGTAAATTTCTGCAGTGAGAAATCTGTGTTTGTGGTTATCTAGAGGAATAAACATTTTATATTTTCACATTACAATTTATGTCTATTAAGCAATTCATTACCTTCATTAAATGGGTTTATTTTATAAGAAAGTGATTATTTTGTTTATTGGAAAAACCTGGTTGATGGATCTTTTCATTCTACGTCTAATATTGAGAAAGCATAAATTTGGCCAAACTGGTGCTTGTGTCTAATTTTGTTTTATATTGCAAACCATGGAGTTGTGGGACTAGATCAACTGGGCACTCTTTCCATCTCGATCATAACAGGAACTGGAGACACCTAGTTCAGGAACACCTGTATGCACAGACAATGATTTTCATTATAACACTACGGCAAAAAGGTTCATGTCAAAAGAACTATCTAGATACATATTGGGATATCATGATCAGTTTTTAATATATAATTCCTTAAAGAACTTCAGCATTTAGTTGTCAGGAGACAGTAATATATAAATGTAAAAGATGCTAGCTGTTTATGAAAGCTGCTAATGAATCATAGATTCATAGAGATGAACAGCATGGAAACAGACCCTTCGGTCCAACTCGTCCATGCCAAATATCCCAACCTAATCTAGTCCCTCTTGCCAGCACCCAGCCGATATCCCTCCAAACCCACCATGTGATGCATAACAAGCTGTTTAAGAAAGAGCAAAGAGATATGAATACAAACTAGTGAAGAACAGAAGGGCAAAATGAAAAATGCTGTTTTATGCATCCAAAAATAGGAAGATTAGCTTGACAAATGTGGGTCAAGTAGACTCAGGGGACAGGGAAATGGGAAGTGTAATAGGAAACCAGAGAAATAATGAGAAAACAACCTTTGGGTGACCCCAAGTACTCAGCTTACAACCAATTTCTCCAGGGCAGTTAGTGTTGGGCAATAAACATTGAGCTAGCCAATGATGCCCCGTGTATACATGAAAAAAAATCATATTGGTGGAAGATATAGAAACCATCTCAGAAGTACTAGGTGACCAAAGATGTTGTGAAACTGAGCTGCTAAAAGAAACTAGCATCAGTAAAGAAGCAATATTTCAAACGTTAACTCATTTGAAATTTGATAAATCTTCTGAATTAGATGAGCATGATCCTAAAGTGTTGAAGGGAGTGGCTAGTGGAGGCATTCATGATTTTCTTTCATAATTCCATAGATTCTGGAGCAGTTACTGTGGATTGGAAAGTTGCAAATGTCACCATACTTTTAAGAAACGAAGAGGAGAGAAAATGGAGAATTACAAAACTATTAATTTGATGCCAGTAATCAAGAAATGTTAGAATTTATTGCAAATAAGAAGATATTTGGACATTTAGAAAAGAGTGGTAATAATCAAAATCAACATAGATTTATGAAAGGGAAATTGGTGAATAAGTGTGACGTCTTTGAGGCTATTTCTTATAGCATTGATAAAGGGGAATCAGTGGATGTGGTGTTTTTAGATATTCAAAAAGCTTTTGTTAAGGTCCCACACAGGAGGTTAAGTAAATAAAATTAGAGCACATGGGTTTGGCGAGACTATGTCAGGTTGGATCGAGGATTGATAGTAGGAATAAATGGGTCATTCTGAGAATGGCAAACTGTTAGGTGGGGTGCCACAAGGACCAGTGCTAGGTCCATAGCTGCTGGCATTACATAAGAATGATTTCATTGTGGAGAACATTTATATTATTTCCAAATTGGAGGCTCTTACAACAGTGGTGTCCCTTCCTTTGAGCTATGAGGCCTGGGTTCAAGTCCCACCTGATTCTGAGGTGTGTTGTAACACAATTGAATAGGTTGATTAACAACATCGATTATTTCCAAAATTGCTGACGACACTAAACTGGGAATGCAAGTGGTGAAGTGATTGCAAAGGAGGTTTTAAGAGAATATGTACAAGCTAAGTAAATGGGCTGGAAGATGAAAAATAATGTGAATAAGAATGACGTTATTCACTTAGGTAGAGGAAAACAAAATGTAGAACATTTCTTAAAAGAGGATACTGGGTAATCCAAGATGGAGGACGGGAAAATTTCTGGCTGACAAAGCTGCTCCTTTTTTGAGGTATTTTAGGTGTTGGAGGTGATTTCCTTGAATTCCAGGAGCAGCAATTACTGTTTTATGTGATGTTGCATTGTTTTGGAACTTTGGAAAAAAGAAGTCAAAACAACAGCAGTTTAAAAGGGAGAAGAACAGACAAAAGAAGCACATGGTAAGGACAGTGCAGGAGAGAAAGAGAGAGAGAGAACCTACTCAGTTACTGCTGTTTTGAAATCATGTATTGCTGGACATCGGAATGCATCTGGGAAAATTAACAAACAGTGAAATTCACAACGAATCATGGAGGAACTGTTGGGCGAAGTTCACAGCACAGAATCAGGTAAGTTAATTGTTGTTTTAAGTGTGTCCAATAGAAAGGCTGCAGTAGTGAGTAGAGTGGGTTCTTTCTTGATTATATGTTTTTGGAGATATGTCTCTTGATTAAACTTAAAATATAAGCCATAACTGTTAACTTAACCTTGGACAGTGTTTTGTAGAGAAATAAGACGGTGTTATTTTCTGGGTCTGTAGATTGTGAAGGAGCAAAAATAGCCTTCAGTACAGTAAAAAGTACTTCTTGTCCGATGTGGGAGTTTAAAGAGAGTTTAAGGGTTACTGTGGATTATGTCTGCCATAAATGTTGTTGGATGCAAATCTTATCAGATCGAATGGATCGGTTGGAGAGACAGATAGAGTCAATGAGAAATTTGCAACAGCAACAGTATGTGATGGATGGCAGTTATAGGAAGGGGGGGAAGTCTCATGTACAGTCACATAGATGGGTTTAGTCCAGGAAGGGTAAGAGAGGTAGGCAGCTTGTGCAGGAGTCTTTTGTAGATATACCCATTTCAAACAGGTATACTGTTTTGGAAAATGTAGGGGGTGATGGATTCTCAGGGGAACATAGCATGAACAGACAAGTTTCTGGTATTGAGACTGGCTCTAACGCAATGAGGGGTACGTCAGGGTCCAAGAGATCAATTGTGTAGGGGATTCTGTAGTCCGAGGTACAGACAGACGTTTCTGTGACCAGCAGCGAAAAAGCAGAAAGGTTTGTTGCTTCCCTGGTGCCAGGATCAAGGATCTCTCAGACAGGGTGCAGAATGTTCTCACGGGGGAGAGGGGCCAGCAAGAGGTCATTGTCCACATTGGAACCAACGACATTGGCAGGGAAAAGATTGAGACTCTGAAGGGAGATTACAGAGAGTTAGGCAGAAATTTAAAAAGGAGGTCCAAGAGAGTAGTAATATCTGGATTACTCCCGGTGCTTCAAGCTAGTGAGGGCAGGAATAGGAGGATAGAGCACATGAATGCATGGCTGAGGAGCTGGTGTATGGGAGAAGGATTCACATTTTTGGATCATCGCAATTTATTTTGGGGTAGAAGCGACCTGTACAAGAAGGACGGATTGCACCTAAATTGGAAGGGGACTAAAATACTGGCAGGGAAATTTGCAAGAGCTGCTCGGGAGGATTTAAACCAGTAAGGTGGAGGGAGGGTGGGACCCAGAGAGATAGTGAGGAAAGACATCAATCTAAGAAGGGTACAGTTAAGAACAGAAGCGAGTCAAACAGTCAGGGACAAGATAGGACTAATAAATTAAACTGTATTTATTTCAATGCAAGGGGCCTAACAGGGAAGGCAGATGAACTCAGGGCATGGTTACGATCATGGGATTGGGATATCATAGCAATTACGGAAACATGGCTCAGGGATTGGCAGGACTGGCATCTTAATGTTCCAGGATACAAATGCTACAGGAAGGATAGAAAGGGAGGCAAGAGAAGAGGGGGAGAGGCATTTTTGATAAGGGATAACATTACAGCTGTGCTGAGGGAGGATATTCCCAGAAATACATCCAGGGAAGTTATTTAGGTGGAACTGAGAAATAAGAAAGGGATCATCATCTTACTGGGATTGTATTATAGACCCCCCAATAGTCAGAGGGAAATTGAGAAACAAACTTGTAAGGAGATCTCAGGAATAATAGGGTGGTTATGGTAGGGGATTTTAACTTTCCAAACATAGACTGGGACTGCCATTGTGTTCAAGGTTTAGATGGAGAGGAATTTGTTAAGTGCGTAGAAGACAATTTTCTGATTCAGTATGTGGGTGTACCTACAAGAGAAGGTGCAAAACTTGACCTACTCTTGGGAAATAAGGCAGGGCAGGTGAGTGAGGTAGCAGTGGGGGAGCACTTTGGGGCCAGCGACCATAATTCTATTAGATTTGAAATAGTGATGGAAAAGAATAGACCAGATCTAAAAGTTGAAGTTCTAAATTGGAGGAAGGCCAATTTTGGTGGTATTAGGCAAGAGCTTTCGAAAGCTGATTGGGGGCAGATTTTTGTGGGTAAAGGGATGGTTGGAAAATTGGAAGCCTTCAGAAATGATATAACAAGAATCCAGACAAAGTATATTCCTGTCAGGGTGAAAGGAAAGGCTGGTAGATATAGGGAATGCTGGATGACTAAAGAAGTTGAAGGTTTGGTTAAGAAAAAGAAGGAAGCATGTATAAGGTATAGACAGGATCAAGTGAATCCTTAGAAAAGTACAAAGGAAGTAGGAGTATACTAAAGTGTGAAATCAGGAGGGTAAAAAGGGGACATGAGACAGCTTTGGCAAATAGAATTAAGGAGAATCCAAAGAGTTTTTACAAAAGCATTAAGGACAAAAGGGTAACTATGGAGAGAATAGCGCCCCTCAAAGATCAGCAAGGCGGCCTTTGTGTGGAGCCACAGAAAATGAGGGAGATACTAAATGAGTATTTTGCATCAGTATTTACTGTGGAAAAGGATATGGAAGATATAGACTGTAGGGAAATAGATGGTGACATCTTGCAAAATGTCCATATTACAGAGGAGGAAGTGCTGGATGTCTTGAAACGGGTAAAGGTGCATAAATCCCCAGGACCTGATCAGGTATACCTGAGAACTCTGTGGGAAGCTAGAGAAGTGATTGCTGGGCCTCTTGCTGAGATATTTGTATCATTGATAGTCACAGGTGAGGTGCCGGAAGACTGGCGGTTGGCAAAAGTGGTGCCACTATTGAAGAAGGGTGGTAAAGACAAGCCAGTTAACTATAGACTGGTGAGCCTGACCTTGGTGGTGGGCAAGTTGTTAGAGGGAATCCTGAGGGACAAGATGTAAATGTATTTGGAAAGGCAAGGACTGATTGGGATAGTCTACATGGCTTTATGTGTGGGAAATCATGTCTCACAAACTTGATTGAGTTTTTTGAAGAAGTAACAAAGAGGATTGATGAGGGCAGAGATGTGATCTATATGGACTTCAGCAAGGCATTCGACAAGGTTCCCCATGGGAGACTGATTAGCAAGGTTAGATCTCATGGAATACAGGGATAACTAGCCATTTGGATACAGACCTGGCTCAAAGGTAGAAGACAGAGGGTGGTGGTGGAGGGTTGTTTTTCAGACTGGAGGCCTGTGACCAGTGGAGTGCCACAAGAATCAGTGCTGGGTCCTCTACTTTTTGTCATTTACATAAATGATTTGGATGCGAGCATAAGAGGTACAGTTAGTAAGTTTGCAGATGACACCAAAATTGGAGGTGTTGTGGACAACGAAGAGGGTTACCTCAGATTACAACAGGATCTTGACCAGATGGGCCAATGGGCTGAGAAGTGGCTGATGGAGTTTAATTCAGGTAAATGCAAGGTGCTGCATTTTGGGAAAGCAAGTCTTAGCAGGAGGTATACACTTAATACACTTAAGGTCCTAGGGAGTGTTGCTGAACAAAGAGACCTTGCAGTGCAGGTTCATAGCTCCTTGAAAGTGGAGTTGCAGATAGATAGGATCGTGAAGAAGGCATTTGGTATGCTCTCCTTTATTAGTCAGAATAAGGTAAATAGGCAAAGTATTTTCCCTGGGTTTGGAGAGTCTAAAACTAGAGGGCATAGGTTTAGGGTGAGAGGGGAAAGATATAAAAAAGACTTAAGGGGCAACTTTTTCACACTGAGGGTGATATGTGTGTGGAATGAGCTGCCAGAGGAAGTGATGGAGGCCTGTACAATTGCAACATTTAAGAGGCATTTGGTTGGGTATATGAATAGGAAGGTTTGGAGGGATATGGGCCGGGTGATGGAAGGTGGGACTAGATTGGGTTGGGATATCTGGTTGGCATGGACAGGTTGGACCCAAGGGTCTGTTTACATGCTGTTCATCTCTATGACTCTGTGACTCTATTCATACACCCATCCAGATACCTTGTAAATGTTGCAATTTTACCAGCCTCCACCACTTCATCTGGCAGCTCATTCCATACACTTATCACCCTCTGCAAGAAAGAGTTGCCCCTTTCGGCTCTTTTATATCTTTCCCTTCTCATCCTAAACCTATGCCCTCTAGTTCCTCCACCCCAGGGAAGGGGCTTTGTCTATTTATCCTCTCTTGCCCCTCATGATGTTATAAATCTCTATATGGCCACCCCTCATCCTTTGACATTCAAGGGAAAATAGCCAATTCAACCTCTCTCTATAGCTCTATAGTTCAAATCCTCCAACCCTGACAACATCCTTGTAAATCTTTTCTGACCCCTTTCAAGTTTCACAACATCTTTCCAATAGAAAGAAGACCAGGCTTGCACTAAAATGGTAACCAGTGATCTTCTAATTGCTTTAGAATTATCAGGTGAAGAATAAACTATATAGATGACTATAGCCAAGCATAGTATATTCTTGTTTGTTCTTTGAATTTTATTTTTGGCAGGATTTGTCGGGGAGATCTACTCCAGTAACAGTCTTCTTTTGCCAAGCCACCATTTTCCAATCTGGTAACAAAATCATACATAGCAGTAGCCCAGCTCCAATTACAATGTCCCAACTTATTCTTATTGTTTTCCTAAACAAAACCATACATACCAATCTGTAATTTATATACAGTGGATGACGTTGATGGCTCAACATTGTTTACAGACCGAACTGTCATTGTGCATGATGAGTAAATGGAAAATACACAAGAAAAACTTGACAGTATTGATATCAAAGTTAATTTTGATCAACAAAATAGCGAGTGTACACTTTTCCAGCACTTCTCTGAAATGAATAATTTAAATGGAGAAGAACTGCATTGAAATTCTTGGAGGCATTTGAGCTCAAAATGCAGAAAGCTCATGCACAAGTGCAACAAGAAATCAGGAGGCTAATGGAACATCCTTATTTCAAGGGATTGGAGTGTAAGAGTAAGGAAGTCTTACTGCACTTCTACAAGGTACTGGTAAGATGACATCTGCAGTATTGTGAGCTGTTATGATCCCCTTATTTAAGAAAGGATGTTATTTCATTGGAGACTGTTCAGAGAAGGTTCACCCAGGTTATCCTCCATTTGGTGGAGTTATCTTATGAGCAAAGTTGAAACAGGTTGAGACTCTACTTGTTAGAATTTAAAGATTAAAACATGATCTCATTTACTCAAGGAAATTAACAGGGTAAAAACTGAGAGGATATTTTTTCTCAAGGGAGAATCAAGGACCAGAGGACATATTCTTAGAATAAAGGAATGCCAATTTAAGTCTGAGATGAGGAGAAATTTCTTATCTCAGAACTCTTTGCAACAGAGAGCTGTGGGGACAAAGTCCTTGTGTACATTTAAGGGTGAGGTAGATTCTTGATCAATAGGAGAATCAAGGATTATGAGGAAAAGGCAACTAAGCAAACATGATGATTGTCAGATCGACCATAATCCTATTGAGTGACAGTTGAACTGTGAGGTCAAATGGCCAAACTCCTCTTCCTATTTTTTATGGTGTTATGTTCTACATGAAAGGATCATGATTTGAAATAGGCCCTCTACATGGAAATTAACAGATTTCAGGTTATTTAGTGGCACCTGAAATTCCTTTTGTAGCACAAAACTTTCCCATATGCTCTGGTGTTGAAGCAAAAAAGTCTAATTTTCACGAATGGCACAGAACCTCATTAGATGGGTCTAAAATTGTTGCAATCTACAAAACATACAATTCTCTGAATGGTGACTTTGGGTGCAGATCTAGCTTTTCCAAGTTAAAATGTTGTCTTTTTTCCCATCTTCATCCCATCCTTTATTTTCAAGCTTTCTTCAAGCTTCAGGTGTTTTCTGCTGCAGAGAGACACCATTTCTCCGTCCAAGGCTTCCGGAAGTATTTTTCAGCTCTTCAGCTGTCCATAAGTCAATCACATAGCTGTTGACAGACTGCTAGCTTATGTCAATGATTTGTAGGATAGTTACCAGTTGTCAATAGTTACTTGTTGGCATCCATCTCAGACATTTTCTGGGGCCAGTCCATTTACAAGCAACCTCCCCCAGCTGGGTGAACAAAACAGCAGTGTAAATGTCACTAACCGTGATATCATAAAACAAAGAATTGTGGATGCTAGAAATCTGAAATGACCACTTTGATTTGTTTTTAAAATGTGCAGTAATCCCTTCCACAATCCTTGTTTTTTGTTTAAAAAATACAGCAGTCCATTTTTCTATCTCTGCTCACAATGAAAAATACAGAAAAATTAAAATAATAGTTTTTGCAAGCAACACTGATAAATGATTGGCTTCAAAATGTTTTTGCTCACATCTTCTTCGTTAGTACATTCCCATTTATTATTAACAGTAATGAAACTGTCTTCTAACAGATTACTCTTTGTGACAAGGTGGAATATATAATCGTGAAAACCACAACAAGGAACGTATCAGCGCTATAGTCTGCATCAACATTATGGCACCAAAAAGCTAACATTTCCAGTGACATTAAAGTTCAAGCAGCCACAAAACCGCTATAAAATCTACCAATTCTTTTCACGTGACTACACCTTGGTTGGCTGCTCTGTAATGTTTTGTTCTTTTAGAGGTTTTGAATAAGTTGAAGGTTGACATCAATTTGCTGCCTTTCTACTCAGGAATGTTAGTTTTGTAGCATTTGATATTTCCCATGTTGGAGAGTTGTTTATAGCATATAACTAATGTTAAGTCTGATGTCCCCTGGACCACGCAGTTGACCTTCTGTTGGTTGTAAAGTGTGTTCTACTCTTTATCCACTTTGACTCTCCAGCATGTAAAGTATATTGTCAACCATGGCTAACTATCTGATAATATTATGACATGTTCTCTCATTTTTAACTTGAAATCTGCAAGAGGTTCATTGGCATAAATTCCCACTTGCCAGAATGTTTGCCTTTTTGTAGTTCTGTACCATAAGATTCTGAAGATCTCCCAAATCAAAATTTAATCTTTTCTTCATAAGATTGATCCTTCTTGCTTCCAGGCCTCTGCTTCGCCCACCACATGAAACCTTCCTCTACAGTTTAGTTTTGTTGGGTTTGTAATAAATATGACAAAGATTAATCAGTAATGTCTCTAACATTTCAATATCTTATCATAAAGTTATCTATGGACTCCCTGGATGGTGTCTCTGAAGCCTTGTTCTTCCAAAAAGTTTATTAGTTCTGAGGTTAAAATAAGTGTTAAAGTCTTTCTGTGCCTCTTAAAATGTGTATGTTCTTTCTTTTATCTTTTTTGTGTAATCTGCTACACATTTTATATAGAAGTATATTTACTTGTTCAGTTTCTGAATTATTACCCTGTTGAGAAGGTATTCTATAACGCAAGAATTGTTTTCTCCAGGATGTCCAATTAAATCTTCCTGCCCGTATCATTCTTAATACCAAGGATTCCTGATATGAGTACATGTTTTATCGTCTTAAAGAATTTTATATTGCAGTAAAGGCAGTTTCCTCATGTTTGCTTCTCATTGAATAGTGCAGCACAGGCACAGGCTGTTTAGCCTACCATGTCTGTGCCAACTATGATGCAATTCTAAACCAATCCCATCCACTTCCATATGGTCCATATCCTTCTATTTTCTTTAGACTTTACTCTCCCACCAAGTCATCATGTTGGGTGGGTTGATGGTGGATGCAGGTGGGATGCTCTTCAGCGGGTCGTTGTGGATTTGATGGGTTGAATGGCTTGATTTCATGCTGTAGGGATTCTATGATTCTATGACAACCTGGTGGACTGTAGTGCCTCATCTGAAGTTTCAAAAACATTTAGAGAAGTACATGAAAAGGAAAGTTTTGGAGGGATATGGGCCAGGAGCAGGCAGTTTAAGATTAGTTTAGTTTAGGATTCTGTTCGACATGGACTGATTGGACCAAAGGGTCTATTTCTGTTCGGTATGACTCTATAACTCTGTGTCATTCTTCAATGCAAAGCTGTTTTCTCATTTAACACTTGCATCTGTTGCTTAGACATCGACAGTATTTGACAGTATATTGGATTACATAAGGATGCATTCATGTGAGCGTGGGTTATCCTCAGCTATCGTGACACTCTGCTTAGTATAACATTACGGGCTGATCAGCTGTGGATTCACTCATCAGAGGTTTACTATCCGTGCATCACCAGATGATATGCACACTTCACTAACTTCTGTAATCCCCAATTCATGCAATGACAAATTTTGCTAAAATTCAACTTCTTCCTACATTAAGTCCTATTTGATCATCATTCTTGCCTTTGCTAGCTTCCATTCACTTCCTGTGTCCAGGCGTACATACTTCAGAAACAATGTTCATAAATCCCTATCTCCCATTACAGTTCCAAATATCCTCAACGTCTTCCAGCCCCACACCTCAACCTGTACTATTTAGCTCATGGGCTCTGCCATTTTATAGGTTAGATTAGATTAGATTCCCTACAGTGTGCAAACAGGCCCTTCAGCCCAACAAGTCCACACCTGACCCTCCAAAAAGCAACCCACCCAGACCCATTCCCCTACACCTAACACTATGGGCAATTTAGCATGGCCAATTCACCTAACCTGCACATCTTTGGACTGTGGGAGGAAACTGGAGCAGCTGGAAAAAACCCACGCAGACACTGGGAGAATGTGCAAACTCCACACAGACAGTTGCTTGAGGCGGGAATTGAACCTTGGTCTCTGGTGCTGTGAGGCAGCAGTGCTAACCACTTGTCTCTCAAATTTTTTTTTTCTTTTCCTTTAATTACCGAACCCTCTGGGCTTGACTATTTGGAACTCCCCTTCTAGCCCACTATCTCATCCCTTGTCTCTTTAAAAAAAAATTCAATATACATATTATGCATTCTGCCAAAACACCTACATTTTCAAGCTTCAACTTAGTGTCACCTTTTCTTTAAGTGCCTTAAAATATTTTACATCAATGGTGCTAAGTAAATGCAAGTTAGTTTTGTTTAATTTTTCTTCAAGTCAACAGCCAGTTCTCTGGACATTAAGAATTCTTGTTTGAATTAAGAAAAAATAAATGTATTTAATTTGATTTACAAACGTTCCAAAACTAAGGTGATGTTCCTCGAGATTGCCTTGAGCTTCATAGGAATGCCGTAAAAGGCCAAAGACAGGGAGATGAGAGAGGCAGCAAGATGGAGAATTAAAATGACAGGTGACTTGAAACTCTGGTCATGATTTCAGGCTGAACAGAGATGTTCTGCAAAGTGGTCACCTATCTGTGTTTGACCTCCCCGGTATACCATTACAGATTTTTTGCATTAATTCTGAACAACGTAACTGTGATCTTTTCTTCAGAAGAGTAGCAGACCAAGGCAGCTACTTTTTACAAGCATGCAGCATAGAGTTATATAGCACAGACACAGACCCTTCTGTCCAATTAGTCCATGCCGACCAGATACCCTAATTAATCTAGCCCCATTTGCCAGCATTCGGCCCAAAATACCTCTAAAGCCTTCCTATTCATATAACTATCCAGATGCCTTTTAAAAATTGTAATTGTACCAGCCTCCACCACTTCCTCTAGCAGCTCATTCCATACACACACCATCCCCTGCATGAAAAGATTGCCCCTTAGGTCTCATTTAAATCTTTCCTCTCTCACCTTTAAGCTATGCCCTCTAGTTTTGGACTCACCCACCCAAGGAAAAGATTTTGGCTGTTTGCCCTATCCATGCTCCTCATGATTTTATAAACCTCTATATAGTCACCCCTCAGTCTTAACACTCCAAAGAAAATAGCCCCAGCCAATTCAGCCTGTCACCATTGCTCAAACTTTCCTTTCCTGGCAACATCCTTGTGAATCTTTTTTGAACCCTTTCAAATTTCACAACATCCTTGTGGGGACATGTTGAACATAAAGTTGAATTTGAAGTTTATAAATCCATAGAGCAAATCTTCCATGGAACAAATTGCTTCACTGAAGTGTACCTTCTTGCAAAGATAATTGCCAGACAAAAATTTAGGGGAGGCCAAATTAAAGGGGTGGGAGAGGAGGCTGGGCTCTAGCACATGTAGATCATGGAGACAGTTGAGGTTATAACAGCTATTTCTGAATAATGCAAGGAAATCAGGCCTCCATTTTGAACTGAGCGGCAAGGAGATAGGGTGGAGAGAAGCAAGGACTGCTGGGTAGGTCAATTTTTCCCAGTTAGAAAGGGACTTACCTCAGGAGTCAGCCTCCATTTTGAATAGAGCAGCAAGGAGAGAGGGTGGAGAGAAGCAAGGCCTGCCAGGAAGTTTTTTAAGTGGGTGAGATCTAAATCCGATTTCCTATAGCATAGTGCCTCCTCTAACTTTACTAAGAATCTGTAAACTCGGTAAATTTTCAGGTTTTCTCTTTTTTTTTGTCATTTCTTCTCTTCCTTGTTTTGCCCTGTATGGGCTTTCAGATTAATGGAATATGGCTGATAGAGCAGTTGCATGTTCCTCCTGCAGAATGTGGCAGGTGACAGACGTGACACATGTCTCTGCCGTGCACTCAACCCCAGCTCCTTGAAAACCGAGTTAGGGAACTGGAACTGGAGCTTGATGAACTGTGGATCATTTGGGAGGCTGAGGGGGATATTTAGAGGATATACAGGGAGGTGGTCGCTCCTCAGTCACAGGATAAGGACGGCTGGGTTACAGTCAGGAAGAGGAAAGGGAACAGACAGACAGAGCAGGGATACCCTGTGGCCATCCCCCTCAGCAATAAGTATACTGTTTTGGATACTGCTGGTGGGGATGGTCTATCAGGGGAAAGCCATAGTTGTAAGGTCTCTGGCAGTGAGCCTGGCACTGAGGCTCAGGAGGGAAGAGGGGAGAATAGAAAAACACCAGTGGTAGGGGACTCAATATTTAGATGTATTGACAGGAGATTCCTTGGTCAGGAATGGGACTCCCGGAAGGTACATTGCCTCCCTGGTGCCAGCATCCGGGATGTTGCCGATTGGGTTGACAAAGTTCTGAAGGGGGAGGGTGAGCAGCCAGAATTCGTGGTACATATTGGCACCAATGATATAGCCAGGAAAGGAATTGAGGATTTGAAAAGTGACTACAAGAGCTTAGGTTGGAGGCTGCAGAGCAGAACAAGTAGAGGAGTGATCTCAGGTTTGCTACTGGTGCCACGAGATAGTGAGGTGAGGAACAGGTCGCAAATGCAGCTGAGCACATGGCTGCGAGCCTTGTGCAGGAGAGAGCGCTTTAGTTACTTAGATCATTGGGATGCCTTCCTGGGGAAGGTGGGACCTGTACATGAAGGACGGGTTGCACTTGAAGTGGAGGGGCACAAATGTCCTGGGTGGGAGATTTGCTCATGTGGTTCTGGAGGGTTTAAACTAGTTTGGCAGGGGTGTGGGAACCAGACCTACACATCTGAGAGGGGGATAGTTGTAGATGGGCAGTGACAGGATGTAGTGAATCTATCAGGAAGGTTTTTCATGTGATGAAACAAAGGAATTGGTTAAAGTGTGTCTGCTTTAATGCAAGCAGTATCAGAAATCAGAGTAATGAACTTCGAACATGGATCAGTACTTGGGAATATGGTGTTGTGGCCATAACGGATACGTGGGTTTCACAGAGGCAGGAATGGTTGCTAGATATTCCAGGATTTAGAACACTTAAACAGAACAGGGAGGGTAGAAAAAGAGGAGGAGGTGTAGCATTGCTAATCAGAGAGTGCATCAGAACTACAGAAACGTAGGTTGTTGAGGAAGATTTGCCTACTGAGTCAGTACAGGTGGAAGTTAGGAACAGCAAGGGAGCAGTCACCTCATTGGGGGTTTTCTACAACCCCTTAAGAGCAGTCAGAAGATTGAAGAATTCATAGGCTGGCAGATTTTGGAAAAATGCAAGTGTAGCAGGGTAATTATTATGGGTGACTTCAACTTTCCCAATATTGAATGGAACCTCCTTAGGGCACATGGTTTGGATGGAGTCGTTTTTGTCAAGTATGTTCAAAAGGGTTTCCTTACTCAGTATGTAGACAAGCCATTGAGGGGAGAGGCCATTTTGGATTTGGTGCTCGACAGTGAGCCAGGACAGGTGTCAGATTTCATGGTGGGAGAACACTTTGGTGACAGTGACCATAACTGCCTCACATTTATCATAGCCATGGAGAGGGAAAGGAGTAGTTACAATGAGAAGATATTCAACTGGGGAAAAGGGTACAGATTGGGAGCAATTGTTCCACAGAAAGGTCACAGCAGACCTGTGAAAACTATTTAAGGAGAAGTTGTTGCGAGTGATGCACAAATTTGTTCCTCTGAGACAAGCAAGAAGGAGTAAGGTTAAGGAGCCTTGGATGACAAGAACAGAGGAGCTTCTTGTCAAAAGGAAGAAGGCAGCTTACATAAGGTGAAGGAAGCAAGGGTCTAACACAACTTTACAGGATTACAGGCTTGCTAAAAAGGAGTTCAGAAATGCACTGAGGAGAGCTAGGAGGGGGCACAAAAATGGCTTGGTGGGAAGGAATGGGGAGAACCCAAAGACATTTTACTCATACCTGAGGAATAGGTGAATGATCAGGGAGAAGGTAGGGCTTGTCAGGGATAGCATAGGGAATTTATGCATGGAGTCTGAGCAGATAGGGGAAGTCCTAAATGAATTTTTTGCTTTAGTTTTCACTAAGGAATGTGACCTTGTTATGAAAGAGAACTTTGTAGTGTTAACTTTGTGGGGGATAGGATTGAGCAAATCAAAATTGAAGAAGTTGATGGACTGAACATTTTTGCAAACGTTAAGATTGGTAAGTCCCCAGGGCCAGACCAGATTTATCCTAGGCTGCTTCAGGAAGCGAGAAAAGAAGTTGCTAAGCTGCTGACAAAGATCTTTACTTCCTCACTCTCTTCAGGAGTCGTACCGGAGGATTGGACAGAGGCAAATATTGTTCGTCTTTTCATGAAAGGTAATAGGGAAATCCCTGGCAATTACAGACCAGTCAGTCTTGCATATGTCATCAGCAAGGTTTTGGAAAGACTTCTAAGGGATAGGATTTTGACTGTTTGGAAAAGCATAACATACTTAAAGGCAATCAATATGGCTTCGTGAGGGGCAGGTCATCCCTCACAAATCTTACTGAGTTCTTTCAGGAGGTGATGACACAGGTTGATGAAAGTTGAGCAGTGGATGTGATGTATTTGGACTTCAGCAAGGCATTTGATAAAGTTCCCCATGGTAGACTCATTCATAAAGTCAGGAGGTATGGGATACAGGGAGATTTGGCTATTCTGTCTCGATTCAGAATTGGTTGGCAGAGAGTGGTTGTAGATGGAAAGTATTCTGCCTGGACATTAGTGGTGAGTGGTACCTCTGGCTCTTGGGCCTCTACTCTTTGTAGTTTTTATAAATGACTTGGATGAGGAGGTTGAGGGGTGGGTTAGTAAATTTACCAATGACACAAAGGTTGGAGGTGCTGTTGATAGTATCAAGGGCTATTGCAGGCTGCAGCGCAACATTGACAGTATGCAGAGCTGGGCTGAGAAATGGCAGATGGAGTTCAACCTGGATAAATGTGAAGTGATGCATTTTTGAAGGTTGAACTTGAATGCTGCGTAAAGGATTAAAGACAGGACTCTTGGTAGTGTGGAGGAACAGCAGGATCTTGATGTTCAAGTGCATAGATCCCTCAAAGTTGCTACCCAAGTGGATAGGGTTGTTAAGAAAGCATATGGTGTTTCAGCTTTCATTAACAGGAGGATCGAGTTTAAGAGCTGCGAGGTTTTGCTGCAGCTCTACAAAACCCTGGTGAGACCACACTTGGAATAGTGTCCAGTTCTGGTCGCCCTACTATAGGAAAGATGTGGAAGATTTGGAGACGGTGCAAAGGAGTTTTACCAGGATACTGCCTGGACTGGAGGCCTGTCGTTTGAGGACAGATTGACTGGGCTTGGACCTTTCTCTCTGAAGAGAAGGAGGAAGAGAGGTGACCTAATCGAGATATGCAAGCATGGATAGAGTCAATAGCCAGAGACGTTTGTCTAGGGCAAGATTGATTGTCACAAGGGGTCATAGTTTTAAGATATTAGGAGGAAGGTATAGAGGAGACATCAGAGTTAGGTTCTTTACACAGAGAGTTGTGAATGCATGGAATGCATTGCCAGTGGTGGTGGTGGAAGCAGAGTCATTAGGGACATATAAGCGACTGCTGGACATGCTCATTGACAGCAGTGACTTGAGGAGAATGTAGGTTAGGTTATTTTATTTTACATTAGGATTAATCCTCGGCACAACATTGTCGGCCGAAGGGCTTGTTCTGTGCTGTGCTTTTCTATGTTCGATGTTCTAAGTGATTGAAGTGGCCCTTTACCTGTCCTCTTGAGTTCTGAAAATTGCAAATCTTTCAAGAGGAATGTGTTTCAAGATTGGATTTTTGCTTTCTCAGTCTTGTGGATCAACATTCCTATTGAGAGTAAGATGATCCTTTGAAACAGAATTATTTATCATTTGAGGTGCTCTGCAGTGCATTCCATAATTGAAAGTAACCAATGCACTCTCTTATCTCAGTACGTTACCGTCAAATAAACTTATTGCTCATTTTCTAACAACCGAATTTCTGGCAGAAAAACCATTTATTGAAGAGAGAACATCTTCTGAAGGGAAATGTCAGTCAGGAATAGTAACAGTTTTCATTAAGTAGCTGTTGTATATTTTGTTTGCCTCTGTTATGTCTGTTTTCTCTTTTCTGAAGTTTGCCCCACATAGGCAATTCCTCTGTAGCTTGGTAAAAGATACAAAGCAACCTATTGTTATAGACAAGAGCCAGATAAAGAAAGTTAATCCTCTGTGAACAAAATTCCAGACACATGAACTTTGATGAAAGGCCTGGAGGTGAAGCCAGCCTGGACTTGTTATGGAGCAGCTGTTTTGCAACTTGAGGGCCAGGCCCACAGTAAACTTCTAATACACAGAGTTAAACCATTTTCAACAAAAGTGGTTTGGATGAAGTCACTTCCGAGATATGTAGGTCAACTTCATTAAACTGAACTAGTATTCATGTTCTAATAATCTTGACACTACGTCAAAAAGGCAGATGACTTTCTTTTTAAAGAGGATTTACAACAATAACTCTGCTTTCTCTTCACAGATGCTGTCAGACCTGTTGATTTGCTCCCTCCCTTCTTTTTGTTTCTGTTTGAAGCAGAAAAGTTTTTATTTTAAAATAGAATAAGGAGATAATTGTATGTAAACATTAAGGCAAACACATGCTTGTTTTTCCAGTTTGAATTTCATTTCATAACATTCCACTAAATAAATGCACAGAATGGAATCTCTCTGGATCCTGAATAACATGGGCCATGATAAAAACTTTTAGAGGATTGTTTGCAAAGTCAATAAACCTTTTCTCGATATGGAGACCAACAAGTTACCATTTTCCAACAAATTCAAGAAAGGAAATTCTCACTGGTGAGTGGTGATTAATAGAGATTGTCATACATTATCATCCTCATTATTACTTAACCTCACCTCATTAATGTGAACTCTCCTGTTATAGAGGCATAGAGATGTACAGCACAGAAACAGATCGTTCAGTCCAATTGTCAATGCTGAACAGAAATCCTAAATTAATCTCATCCCATTTGCGAACATTTGGCTCATATCTCTCTAACCCTTCCTATTCATATACCCATCCAAACTTCTTTATATGTTGTAATTGTATCCACTTCCACCACTTCCTCTGGCAGTTCACGCACCATCCTCTATGTGGCCTAGCCAATGTGCTGTACCACCACAACATGATATCCAACTCTTACACCCAAGGCGTTGATGAACAAAGTTAAAAATCACACGACACAAGGTTATTGTCCAACAGGTTTATTTGGAAACACTAGCTTTCGGAGTGCTGCTCCTACATCAGATGATTGCGGAGAAAAAGAGTGTAAGACACAGAATTTATAGCAAAAGCTTAGTGTGGTTAACTGAAATTATATATTGAAAAAGATCCGGATTGTTTGCTAAGTCTCTCACCTTTTACAATGACCATGTTGGTTTCAGTTGTTTCATATGTAAATCACAAAACCTTAATCTTACCCGGATTAATGCAGTTTTTGAGCAAAGCAAGAAGTAATTCTGCAGGTACAAATTCACCCCACAAACTTATATTTGTATGTGTGCGTGTGTGTGTGCGTGTGTGTGTGTGTTTTGGGGGGCGGCGTTCTAAGTGTCTGTGTGTGTATATATGTGTGTGAATGAGTGCAAATGGGTTTAAGTCTGTGAGAGGGTATGTGTGGGAGTGTATGTGTGAGTGTATGAGGGTGTGTGAGTGTGTGTGTATGTACAGTGCAATGGGGCCACCTGTAGTGTGACATGAACCCAAAGTCCCAGTTGAGGCCTTTCCCATGAGTACAGAACTTGGCTATCAGCCTCTGCTCAGCTACTTTTCATTGTTGCCTGTCCCGAAGTCTGCCTTGGCCAAGCAGAGGCTGATAGCCAAGTTCGGTACCCACGAGGATGGCCTCAACCAGGACCTTGGGTTCATGTCACTCTACAGATGGCCCCATTGCACTACACACACACACAGACGGACACACAGACAGACAGACACACACACACACACACACACACACACATACTCAGACCCTCTCTCATACACTCGCACTTAGACTCCCACACACACCCTCTCACAGACACTTATATCCACTCCCCCCCAACCCACACACACACACACCCACATGCACACATTTACATATAAGTTTCTGGGATGAATTTGTACTTGCAGAATTACATTTTACTTTACTCAAAAACTGCATGAATCCAGGTAAGATTCTGTAAATCTGTTTTTTAGATTAGAATCAGTCTGACCATTGTGGCACAGACAGCCTCACAGGGAGTTAACACCTTCAATACCTTATCTGAGCCGACATGACACCAATTGTCAAAGTACACTTGAGAATGTAACTTTTAAAAAAGGTTTTGGGATTTCGATATAAAAGAATTGAAACCAACATGGTCATTCTAAATGATGAGAGACTTAACAAACAATCCGTGTTTGTTTCAATACACTGTATATAATTTCAGTTACAGCACACTGTAAACTTTTGCTATAAATTCTGTGTCTTACAATCTTATTCTCCACAATTACCTGATGAAGCAGCAGTGCTCTGAAAGCTAGTACTTCTAAATAAACCTGTTGCACAATAACCTGGTGTGGTGTGATTTTTAACTTTGTCCACCCCTTTCCAACACCGGCATCTCCAAATCTTGACAAACAAAGGCAAGCATGTCAAAATGAGTAGCTTGTGACTGCAGCTTGCATCTACAACATGCAATAATAGCATACTGGGGGTAAATGGACTGAATATATATCAACCATCTCACAAAGTTGAAAGGTTGTAGTCCTCAGTCAAAGTCAAGGAGGCTACTGTCAGTGCAGGGTAATTATACTATCAGTAAAAAGTAACATCTATGATTAGTCCCGGGCCTTGGACATGGTCAGACACCCATTTGGAACTGTCAACAGGATCAGGAAAAGGTGAGAACTGCAGATACTGGACATCAGAGTCAAAAAGTGTGGTGCTGGAAAAGCACAGCTGGTCAGGTCGCATCCAAGGAGCAGGAGAGTCGACATTTTGAGCATAAGCCCTTCATCAGGAATTGCACATTCCTGATGAGGAGCTTATGTTCGAAATATCGACTCTCCTGCTCCTCGGATGCTGCCTGACCAGCTGTGCTTTTCCAGCACCACACTTTTTGACTCTGTCAACATGATCAGTCTCACTACAGTCCAGGGAGCAGACCAAGGCCAGGCCTATAACTCCAATACAACCCGTCAGCAGATCAATGGATTGTAATTTGGAGAAATGCTCAGAGATTGGTCAGGGGTCTGGTCAGTCATAAATTGGGGCTGTTTGTCTAGGTCAGTTGGGGATAGGATACAGTCTGTCCTGAGGGAGCAGTGGAATGAACATCACTTAAATATGGTTTCAGGGGGCAATGTTGCCATGTTTTTGTCCAATATTGAACAATGATGAGATGCTGAGCTGCACTGAACATGAGGATTTAAAAAGGGAAGTAAGATGGGAAGTGGGGCTAAGGACAGTGACCCATGTGGCTTCCTGCTTAAACAGTGATAGGTGAATGAAATTACAGTCATAGGTGCAGGATAGTGTCCCTGTAGCAGCTGGAGCTGTCAGGAGGGTTGCTTTGTGGCTACTGTGCCATTATGTGCACTATCTGCTCATGCTTGACTGGATACACTGCAGTATTTCCAAGATGGTGTTTGTACCAGGGACACTGGTTCATTCCAGATGTGACTATATTGAGTGCAGAATTGGACTGGCATTAGTGACATTGGGGTGTGGTAGGTAGTTAATAAAGTGGGTTTGAGATGACCATGTGAGAGAACACATTATGTCACACAGAGGAAAGCAGTCCATGAAATCTGATGTAAGTGACACTTTGCCAAACTATGGGAACATTTAAACTTTAGAATACAATCTTAACTCATTCTCGGGGGGCATTTTGTTAGTCTTAGAAGTTATTCAGGATCATTACTTACAATTTATGAAAGCTTTAGTGATTTATGAAGAAGGGATTAAACAGTAGAGGCTGAGAAGACAGGCTTTTTTGTGGAAGATAGACTCAAGGACATGCTTGTTATCAAATACACTTGATTGCGTGTTAGCAACTAGCTGCAGTCACGTTGACATGGTAGGCATGTCCCACTCCTTTGTGATCTAAAGCCGTTCTAACCACAACTTCCTATGTCGTCATTGCAGTGGCTGATGCTTATGATATGCCTCAATATTAACCCTTTCAAACCCATATTCAACAATTTCCAATTATTCCCTTCAATGTTGCACTGTTCCATTCTTCAATAATGATGGGTAAAGGGGGGAGGACATCATCCTGTGAGCTCCTTATTTCAGGCCTACAAATTCTTTAATGCAACAGTGATTTTAAAGGAATAGGATAAGCACGTTAGTGCCAATAAGGCAAATGGTGGTGCAATACTGGTTTAAGCTTTTCCATTTCCATCCTGAACATGCATCACATCTACATAAAGTCACCAGGATCTGAAAACATTCGGTGCAGAGTGTTGAAAGACATTACTACAAAGACAGTGGATACATCTGCGTGAAGCTTTCAAAATTCCATTAAATCTGCAACTTGGAAGCTTGGTAGTTTCAGATTGGAATGTTGCAATTTAATCTTGCTGTTTAAGGAAGGAGGCAAATAGAAAAGAGGGAACGACAGACTTGTTAGCCTGATGCCTGCAGTAAGGAAAATACTAAAATCTGCTATAGAGGTTGTGATGACTGAATATTAGATAGTAATTGGCTGATTGGACAGAGTTAACATTGATTTATTAAGAGAAAAACAGCTTTAAGGAATCTGATAGACTTTGATTAGATTACATTACATTACAGTGTGGAAACAGGCCCTTCGGCCCAACAAGTCCACACCGACCCGCTGAAGTACAACCCACCCATACCCCTACATTTACACCTTACCTAACACTACAGGCAATTTAGCATGGCCAATTCACCTGACCTGCACATCTTTGGACTGTGGGAGGAAACCGGAGCACCCAGAAGAAACCCACGCAGACACGGGGAGAACGTGCAAACTCCACACAGTCAGTCGCCAGAGGCGGGAATTGAACCCGGGTCTCAGGTACTGTAAGGCAGCAGTGCGAGCCACTGTGCCACCGTGCCGCCCACTTTAGATGGAGTAGTTGGATTTTCAGAATGCTTCTAATAAAGTCCGATACAGGAAGTTATCAAATAAAATTGAAGCACTTGGGATTGAGGGTAATATGAGTATGGATTGGCTAACAAGTGGAAAGCTAAGAGTATGAACAAATAGGTCATTCCCAGACTGGCAGGCTGTGAATAGTGGGATAGCACGGGGGCGGCACGGTGGCACAGGGGCGGCACGGTGGCACAGTGGTTAGCACTGCTGTCTCACAGCACCAGAGACCCGGGTTCAATTCCCGCCTCGGGCGACTGTCTGTGTGGAGTTTGCACATTCTCCCCGTGTCTGCGTGGGTTTCCTCCGGGTGCTCCGGTTTCCTCCCACAAACCAAAGATGTGCAGGTCAGGTGAATTGGTCATGCTAAATTGCCCGTAGTGTTAGGTAAGGGGTAAATGTAGGGGTATGGGTGGGTTGCGCTTCGGCGGGGCGGTGTGGACTTGTTGGGCCGAAGGGCCTGTTTCCACACTGTAAGTAATCTAAAAAAGCTTAAGAATCGATACTTGGGACCCAGCTATTCATAATCCATATCCATCATTTGGATGTGGGGACTAGGTCAGGTGACCTGGGTTCAAGACCTGCCTGCTCCAGAGATGTGTCGTAACACTGCCTGAACAGGTTGATTAAAAATGTCAATTTTGATGTGTAGTTATTAGGACCATCAGGATCCAGAAACACTCACAGGATTCCTGTGAGGGGATGAAAAAATGGAGCATATCACTGCAGACACTGGACACTGCACTGAAAACAAATACTGCTGAAAATCACAGCAGGTCATGCAGCGTCTGTAGAGAGAGAGCAAGCTCATGTTTCGAGTCTCAATGACTCTTCATAAGAGCCCAGTTCTGATGCAGAGAGAATGTTTCTCCTGGCTGTCATAGCCCAAACCAGGGTTTTCAATCTCAGAATAAAAAGCAAGCCATTTAAGACTAATTATCGGAAGATCCTTCATTCAGTGGGTGGTGAGTTTTGGAATTCTCTATCCCAATGTATATGGAAGCTTAGTCAAAGATAGAGCTTGATAGATTGCCAGTTATGTGAATAATGTTGGAATATGGCAATAATATGGTGTAAATGACCAGCCATGATCAAGAGTGACAGGGCAAGCTTGGGGACTGAATAGCCTAATCCTACTTTTGTATTTCTATAATTTCATGAAAGTATCTTTTCATTATCAGACTCATACAATGTGCTAAAGCAGTTCTTTACTTGCTCTGTGCTGCTTATGCCCTTGATGCTTTGTCTAGATTCTCCCTTTTACTTCAGTGCTGGCAATACTGTCAACAGGAATTCATTCACTTTTGTGACCACCACCCTCATCTCAGCACTATTTCAGGTGAAGGAAGTGAACCAATGAGGGCAGTGCTCCAGCACTTAAAGATGTCAACAAAGATGAGGCCTAGGTTAATGGCAGCAGAGGTTCTCTCAATATTCACAATCAAAAAGCTGACCAATGGCTAGGAAGGCATCGATTAGGAGATAATATAAAGAATTCGTAAAGGAGAATGGCAGCAGACATAAGAAGTGAAAGAAAGAACAAAGTTCATATAGATAAGCTGAATCAGACTCGGTTGGACCGAGTAATGGACAAATCTTATTTCTGGCTGGCATGGGCTAGTTCTTTTAATAGAATAGAAATCACCAGAAAGGAACCAACCTTTGAACTTCTACATCTGGAGAGAACTAATCTAATAGATCAGCTTGGAGGTTGTTGGTTCTGTGCCTTAAATCATTTCCTGCACGAAATCTGTACACACCAGAAAGTGTAGTGCCTGTTTTGTAAGAGGTGAGTAATCTTGAAGAAGTCACAAATGAAAAGAAGACTTTTGAAAAGCGAGTGAATTAAGATATTTTTGTAGGCAAGACTAGAGGGCAGGTGATCTGCTTCTGGCTCCATAGTCAGGTGGAAAAACAAAAGCCGAAAACAGAAATTGCCAGAAAAACTCGTTCTGAGAAAGGGTGACTTGACTCGAAACACTAACTCTGATTTCTCTCTACAGGGCTGCCAGACCTACTGACCTTTTCCAGCAATCTCTGTTTTTTTGTTTCTGACTTACAGCATCTGCAGTTCTTTCAGTTTTTTATTAAAAATGGAAGCTGTCCTGTTGGGTAGCATTTGAACTTAGCAAGCGTTGAAAGAAGCATTGGTACATCAAGAACAATTCCTCCTTGAAGCACATTGTTCTTCCAATATTCTTGACATGCACCCTCTGATATGGCACACTTTCCACTGAAAATGTCAACACACTACCAGTCATCACTTACTGGGTTGAATTTCTAGTTTATATTGTCTATATTTACAGTCTTCAATTTCACGAGCTTCCATTGAAAAAGATAAAGGACATTCCCATAAGTTCATTTGATCCAGGGTGAGCATTTAGTTTTCATAGGAATTTTTTAAAAATCCATTCCACTTTCAGTGAAGTTATTTATTCATTTATTTGTTATTCCCTCAACAAAATTGAACATTATTTTTCTGGCAACGGTTGATATCTGTTTAGTGGCTAAACCGTAAATAACTTTCTTTTACAGTGTTGAAAACCAATGGATCCTGCTGATCTGGGGCATATACTTTGGCTTTAACCACGCACTCACTTAAGAACCCTTCAAACAAACTTCAGACCAAAACTTGGACTGAGATTCATTCTGACCTGAGGAGGAAGTATTTGTCTGTGATCTCTGGCAGCTGTCCTGACATCTAATATCGTGCCAGATCCCACCAACCGAGAACTGTTTTAACACTCTGCATGAGATTTTCCATGTTTTAATTTAAGTCCTGCCCCCTCTATCAACAAATAGGCCAGCTGACAATTTGTTTTTTAACTCTTGGTATCACGTAGCCAAACACAGAAGAGGCAAATTGTTCACACCAATACATACAAAGTGTACATATATCTGTGCATTAGATCTCCACATCAATTTATGTTTATCAATTTTGAAGAATGCCTAAATTTGTCTCACTCACACTTCCTTACAGAACCCAGTTTGAAGAACTTTCATCAAGTTACGTTACTTAATTAAGTGGAACAATCAAAAAAGACATAAGTAAACTCCAGTTGCCAGACACGTCAATGCCTAAGTAGATGTTGAAATGTATTGTTAATATTCCTTTATCAAGCTGTTAACGTCATCAGGAGAACAAATATAAATAATGAATGCTGGGAAGGAAAGGAAGGAGGAAGATAATAGGGAGGATGAAAAGAAGCAAGGATGATGTTCTACTCATTTCAAAGGTATCTAAATAATAATCATTTAAATTAATCAGTGTTCTTGGAAGGAAACCTATTGTCAGTTGGCAAATTACTGCAAATAATAATCAGTTAATCAGCTTTTATGCTGTTGGGTAAGGGATGAGTGTTGGCTGCAATCTTGAGATAACTCTTCTCTTCTACGAATCCTGATTTTTTTTTACATGCACTAATGTGGTCCTTGATTCTGAAAGAAAAAAACCATTCCAATAAAGGCCAGTTGATTCTTGATAATTGTTATGGATGCTTTCATCTTTTGAGGAATATTATAAATCAGTTTGTGCTAATGAAGATAATAAGACAGCTGGTTGTGATTATTAGGAGAGAAGTGAATGAATAGTAGGCTGAGAGTGTGTGATATAACCAGTTGGAAGAGTACATATACTGTAGTGAAAGAACAAGTTTGAAGTTTTCAGTTTGCAAGCTGCAGATTGTCACTCTCCTTCACTTTATTGCACATAGACATTAACATCTTTCCTTAATTTTCGTTTGACTTTCACAGCATTTAGAAATCACTCCTTCAGTAAATTAAATCTGTTTTTACATAATTTTAAGAGTCTATCACTTCATGGCTTAACCCAAAGCACTGCTGATTTCATCAATATTAAAGAAGTTGTTGCTCCAATAAAGTAAGTTACAAATTTCAATCCTCAGCAACCTCAGTAACCTCAGCATGTTGCACTTAATAATAGAGTCAAATAAACATACATAACACACAAGAATTTTGGTCACTTGTTGTGTTCATGGTTAAAGAACATAGCTCAAAGAAAATTAGTGATTTGGTTAACTCCACCTGCCTCTATCTTGCAATAATATAGAGAGGAAAACCTCCAACAAGCAAATTGGACTGTCAGGGTATGTTGCAATTACATCATCAGTGAGGACTGCGTAATACAAATAAACCATAATAGATGTACCAATGAGTGTTGAGTATAGCCATGAATAAACCAAACCAGCTTTGTATAAAGTCAGCCATTAATGCATGCTGCCACACATGTAATGGGCAATTTATACCAATTAATGCAAATTTCAGACTCTTCACATGCTTAATCCAGATTAACAACCTGCTGGAATTCTAGCATTTGAAAGAGTTTGAAAAGATTGACAAGGGCCATTAACACAAAGTGGGAAATAGAATGTGTGTAGCCATGCAAACATAGCAATTCTAATTCATTAACTCCCAGAAACTCAGATGTTGAGTTACTTTAGTAGGTAATGTACCAGTAACACCCGCCCTCTACAAAAATAGCCCAAACAAAAGATTGGATACAAAACATCAACTGGTGACTATGTAAGTCATTTGGTGATAGCAGCACAAGCTATGAATGATACAAATAATATGAGAGAAGTACAGCACTATAATTACTCATCTTAATATTACATATGGTTTACATCTGTTCTAAGCAGCATTCAGTATTTACAGGGCAGTCAGTGACCAGATTGTAAGGACCAGAAGGTTATAATGAGTTAGAAGGAAAACCACAGTGAGCTACTTGTCACATTTATGCAAGGAACAGAGATGGAAATTGACAAAACACTAACTTCTGCTAAGTGGAGACGTAACTTGGTCATGACCCTGGTGTAGATGACACCACACAGTACTTTGGGCCCAAACTCATTTCCCCCCTTCAGATATGGGGTGAATTTGAGTCACTTGAAAGGCCATCATTAGATTTATTCTTTCAAATAGTAGACTAAGACAAGTTTACTTTGTACAGCAGAATGTGCAATGTACAGAGGAACATCACAAAATCACAGAATTGTCATGATGTCAGAGGAGGCTATTTGGCCTATGTAATATATTTTATTAGGGGAAATTTCATTCTTTCTTGTAAGCTTCTTCTGCACTCTCTCCAATGCATTCACATTCTTCCTGAAGTGTGACATTCAGAAGTGTACAAAAATGAAGTTTAAATACTATCTGATCGAAGTTTGCCAGTCAGTCGTAGCTCTTAAGGAATAAGTAAACAAACAGTTGAAGTAGATGACGATATGAAGGACAATGGATGGAGCAGCAGACATATAACGTCAATTGTGAGTGAAGACCAGAAAACACGTTGCATATAATGAAGTCCTTCTATAGTTCTAAAATAGCCCTTTAGTCATTAGAAGAAACACAATTACAGGTTTTGAATATTTGAATTGTTTTTCCCAAGGCTGGTAGAAATTTTGGCAGCATGATTCAGTGGTACTGCAAATGTTACCTGAATATTTTCAAGCATTGATATATGCCTTGGCTTCAGAGTTCTAACTTAAAGATACAATATTAAACTGTATCAGTACTGCTTAGTATTTAGGTTGTAATGCATATTTATAATATTTTCAACTGGGAGATCCTTAGCTTCATGTCTCTGAACATGACAAAGTAGACAAGCAAGAGGCTGGAAAGTCAGGCAGCATCAGGAGGTGGAGAACTCAACATTTCAGATGTAACCCTTCTTCAGGATCCGGGGTAGGTGTGAGGGGAGTTGTAAATAAAGAGGAGAGTAGGGGAGGGGGAGGTGGGGTGTTGTGGTAGGGGTAGGTGAACAGCCTGGTGGTCTCAAAATTGAGTTCTCCAATTGCAAATAACCTCCCTTCCCATCCCCTGACTCACTTTCCAGCCCCTTCTCCTCCCTTCCCTTCCTCTGATCAACTGTTCTTTCCAGCTACCAACCGGATTCATTCCTCCCATTGACCAACCTGTCATACTTTCTACCTGTGTTCATTTATCACTACCTCACCATGCCACGCCCCCCCCTCCCCCAAAGCCCCCTTTCTCTGTAGCTCTTCTTACACCCACCCCCAGTCCTGAAGAAGGGTTACACCTGAAATGTTGACATCTCCTGATGCTGCCTGGCTTGCTGTGTTCTTCCAGCCTCCTGCCTGTCTACCTTGGATTCCAGCATCAGCAGTTTTTTTTTTCTCTCTGAACACAACAAAGCATTAAAATAAAAATATTCAATTCTCATGTAACCAAACATTTTTGTAATAAATAATATAGAACTATCAGTTCCTCTTGTCTCCGCTAATAGTAACTCCATCTTGGAATGCCAATTCAACTCAACTTCTACAGAACTCAACATAAAACTCTATGACAACATTAATGTTTTTGTTGCTTCTGTTTTATCACATATAGTGCCCTTTCCTTGTTCAAAGACTGGTCATACAAGAGATTATTTTAGCACACCCAGATATTCTGATCTGGGTCAGAAACATTATTTCTGTCAGATTAAATCATTTGATTGAATTAAACCATATAATCTTAAGAATTTAGCTTTAGATGTCTGTCTCATTCGACATTCATGGACAGAGGCCTCCAGTTATGGATCTCTCCAGAAATCCACAGATCATGCAGTGAAGTTCTTTGTAAAAAACAAACTTCCTTTTGCAATGTGTTCATTATATAATATAAATCTTCAGCAGAATAACCAGACACTTGGATAGCTGCTGTGGAAGGAGAATTATGTAAGGCAACTGTCAGGGTTAAGATGCCATATTGGCAGGGTGTCAGAAAATAGAGTGCCAGGTGAGCAGGGTGTCAGGACATAGAGTGCCCTGTATATAGGGTGTGAGGAAGTAAAGTGCCCTGTGAATAGGGCATCAGGAGATATGGTGCCCATTAGGTAGGGTGTCAGGAAGTGGGGTGTCCAGTGGGTAGGGTGCAAGGAAGTAGAGTGCCCTGTATATAAGGTGGCAGGAAGTAGGGTTAGTGAGTTTTGAAAAGATTTGTAGCTCAGGTTGAGGTTCTGGATGTAGGTTTGCTCACTGAACTGATGGGTTCGTTTTCAGACGTTTCATCACCATACTAGGTAACATAATCAATGAGCCTCCGGTGAAGTGCTGGTGGTACGGCTCGCTTTCTATTTATGTGCTTCAGGTTCCTTGGGTTGGCGATACCATTTCCTGTGGTGATGTCAGTTCCTGTTCATTTTCTCAGGGGGTGGTAAATGGGATCCAAGTCAATGTGTTTGTTAATAGAGTTCCAGTTGGAATGCCATGCTTCTAGAAATTCTTGTGCGTGTCTCTGTTTGACTCGTCCTAGGATAGATGTGTTGTCCCAGTCAAAGTGGTGTCCTTCCTCATCTATATGTAAGGATACTAAGGAGAGTGGGTCATGTCTTTTTGTGGTTAGTTGATGTTCATGCATCCTGGTGGCTACTTTTCTGCCTGTTTGTCCAATGTAGTGTTTGTTACAGTTTTTAGGTTAGATTTAGATTACTTACAGTGTGGAAACAGGCCCTTCAGCCCAACAAGTCCACACCGCCCCGCCAAAGCGTAACCCACCCATACCCCTACATCTACATCTACATCTACATCTACCCCTTACCTAACACTACGGGCAATTTAGCATGGCCAATTCACCTGACCTGCACATCTTTGGACTGTGGGAGGAAACCGGAGCACCCGGAGGAAACCCACGCAGACACGGGGAGAACGTGCAAACTCCACACAGTCAGTCGCCTGAGGCGGGAATTGAACCCGGGTCTCCGGCGCTGCGAGGCAGCAGTGCTAACCACTGTGCCACCGTGCCGCCCACAAATAGTTCTTGCAAGCTATTTTTATAAATGACATTAATTTTGTTTGTTGTCTGTTTAGGGTCTGTCAAGTTCATTAGCTGCTGTTTTAGTGTAGTGCTGCATTTGTGGGCTATGGGGTAGGGTATAGGAAGTAAGGTGCCCAGTGGGTGGTGTGGGGAGAAGTAGTGTGCCCTGTGGGTAAGGTATCAGGAAGTGGAGTGGCCTGTGGATAGGGTGTCAAGCAGTAGTGTTTCAGTGGGCAGAGTGTCAGGAAGTAGTATGTCCAGTGGGCAGAGTGTCAGGAAGTGGGGTGTCCATGGGTGGAGTGGGCACCAAGTATAGTCATGAATGTTTAGGGTGGGATAGGATGAACAGCTTGTGTTGTTTGGCAAAGCAGGGAACAAGAGAGGTGATTGCCATTAAGTATTTGGGGATATTCCATGTCGACAAGCTGGTAACATTGGGGGTCAAAGGGGGTAAGATGTCAAGTATAGCAGCAGTGGATGACGTTGGGTAAGACGGTTGATCAGGTCCACGCTATTCCGTCAGTCGAAGGGGAGGTTAGGTTCAGGTCAGGAGGTTGTGTCAGGTCCTGGTGGTCGGGCCTGGCAGGGAGAGGGGATTGTCAAGTTTAGAGACATTAGGCCCAGCTCCCAGAGGGGTGTCAGGCTGGCGGTAGGCTCTGGGGATGTGCTGAGGACAGGGGGCCTTCAAGACAGCAGTGAGAGTATTGAGTTCTGGGGAGTTCCAAAAGGGGATGTGAAATCATGTTGGATTGGGTTTGATTGGGGTGATAGTTGTAAGGGGCTCCAAGGAATTAAACACTGGGCTTGGGACAAGGGGGTGCTGTGTTCTTGTTGGGTGAAAAGTGAGTCAAACATTCAGGCTAATAGTTCGAGTTGCAACGTGTTTTTAATTCTCTAACTTCTCCATAGGTAACAATTGGCTGAAGTAAGTCAGTTCTCTCACATTCTCAGAGCTTAATGGACTCTTTTGAAGGATTCCAGAGCTGGGGAATATTTTTGCACATGCATGAGATCTGGGCATTGCCAACTGGGCCAGCATTTATTGCTTATCCCTCGTTGCTCTCAATAAGGTGGTTTTGAGCTACCATCTTGAAGCACTGCCGTCCATATGCCCTAGGTTGACCCATAATGCCCTTAGCAAGGGAATTTCAGGATTTTGACTCAACAGCAGTGAAGGAATAGCCAAGTTGGGATGGTGAGTGGCTTGGAGGGGAATGTGCAGGTGGTGGTGATCCCATGTATCTGCTGCCCTTGTCCTTCTAAATAGCAGTAGTCACGGGTTTGGAAAGTGCTTTCTGAGGATCTTTGGTAAATTTCTCCAGTGCATCTTGTAGATAGTACACACTGTTGCAACTGATTGGCAATATGGACAGAGTGGATGCTTGTAGGTATGGTACCGATTAACTAGGCTGCTTTGTCCCAGATGGTGTCAAGCTCTTTGAGTGTTGTTGAAGCTGTACCCATTCAGGCAATTGGGGAGTATTCTACCACACTCCTGATGTGAGCCTTGTAGATGGGAGTCAGGAGGTGAGTTAATCACTGCAGTATTCCTAGCCTGTGATCGACTCTTGTAGCCAGTGTATTGAAATGGCCAGTCCAGTTCAGTTTCTGACAATGGTAACTGCTGGGATGTTGATGGTTGGGAATTCAGTGACAGTGATGCCATTGAATGTCAAGGGGCAGTGGTTAGTTTGTCTTTTGTCCTGGATGGTCATTGCCTGTCAGTTGTGTGGTGCTAATGTTACTTGTCACTTGACAGCCCAAACTTGGGTATTTTTCAGATCTTGATTGCTTTTGAACACGGACTCCTTCAGTATCTGAGGAGTTGTGAATACTGCTAAACATTGTTGGCTATTTATTGCACATTCTCAATTCTGACCTTACGATGGATGGAAGGTCATTGATGAGTTCCCTGCGGAACTCCTGAAGAGATGCCTTCGAGCTGCCTCCTCCACCAACCATTGTCCTTTGTATGACCCCAAACCAACAGAGAGATTTCCCCCTGATTCCCATTGACTCCAGTTTTGCTAGGACTAATTAATGTCACACTCAGTCAAACATGACCTTGATGTCAAGGGCTATCGATCACAATCTTTGCCTTCTTGGGCAACTCCCACAGAATCGGCTGCTGGTTAGGGATTCAGCATGGTCCCACTGCTCAACTCAAGGCTCTGCTGCTCCAACAGCTTTCTTGCCATTGGAATATCTGAGCTATTATTTCAATGCCAAAATCTAAGAACATTCAGTACTGAATAGTTTAACCACAGGGAAAATAAACCGCTGGCTAAGACCTACATCAATGAACATTGCCACTACTTACAAACTGTTTCTTGCATTCAAGTGATGCTGGGTCACCCACATACAGTAGATCCTTCATTACCATCTTTTATTCAAGCACAATACATTTTGTTGTCTTAACATTGTCTAAAGCAAATTGTAGCAGTATCAAAGATAATCAATATGCACGTCAACTAACAGCCTCACTAATTGTATTTCTATAAAAATCTTTCCTAGTGTTTGCATTCCTTGGCTGTCACCACAGAATCACCTCCGATCAGACACTCAGGCTTGTGCACAATAAATCCAACCCTCCATATTTAGAAATTCTGTGGTCCAAGAAAAGTATTTCTCTTTAAGTTTATTTAGAGCACCTTTATAGTACTGAGTACATAGAATTGTGTTCCTTTTGCAGTGCTATATTGGGAGAATTGTCCTTATTTTAGATCTGAGATATTTTGTGAGAGTAGAGATTTATTGAAGTTACCATTGGAATTTTTATTTCATTGTAGAGTTATGGAATCATGGTTACAGCACATGAGAAGTCCATTGTATCCATGCTGGCTGTCTGCAAGAGCAACAAAGCTATTTTCCTATTCTTTACCCACAACTCTGCAAATTTTTCTCCACAGGTAAGTATCCATTTTTCTTTGGAAAGCTATGAGTAAATCTATCTTCTATTACATATTCAGGCAGTCCATTCCATATCCTAACCATTTGCTGTATAAAAACATTTTTCCATGTACCAACTGTGGCTCTTTTGTCATTCTCATTCTCAAAACGTTTATTAAAGGGAATGGTTTGTTTGTATCTGTCCAGTTCCTTCATGACTTTGAATACATTGATCAAATCTCTTAACCTTCTCTTCCCAAAGGGGATCAGCTCCAATTTCTCCATTCCACAACTGAAGACACAACTGAAGTTCGTCATTGCTGGAACAATTTTTTCCACTATCTCCACAGCCTCCCAAAAGTGTGTGCTCAAAACTAGACACAGTACTCACATTAATGCTGAACCAAGTACTTTTAAGTTCCATCATGACCTCCTTGTTGATGTACCCAATACCTTGTTTATAAAATCCAGTCAGAAGTCACATGACACAGGTTAGAGTCCAACAGGTTTATTTGAAATCACAAGCTTTCGGAGCACTGCTCCTTCATCACGTCCATTTTGTATAAAATCCAGAATCCTCAAGCCTTTAACTGTCCTTCTAGCTCCAATAAATGTTGCACATATATCCTCACTTCCCAAAATCTGTTGATACGTTGTGTAGGAGGCCTTCACGTCTGCACCAGCTCTTTGAATAAACAATATACTTAATACCATTCTCCTGACTTCTCCACAAAACCCTGGACATTGTTTTTTTCCTTTTTAGGTTGACAGTCTAATTCCCTTTTGAATGTAAAACAAACAACTGTGGGTGCTACAAATCCAAAACTGAAATTGCACAAGAAACTCAGCAGGTTTGGCAGCATCTGTGGAGAGAAAGCAGAGTTAACGTTTCGACTCCAGCGACCATTACTCAGAACTGATAGTCAGCAGGAAAATGCTGTATCTGCAGGTAGTTCTTCTATCATCCACATTTCATCAGCTCAAATTAACTATAACGTGATTGATGAATTGTGGACATTGGTTGCATAATGTGAACTTTCTGCTGAATGGGATTTCTATAGCGTAATCTTCTACAGCGCAATTCCTATAGTGTTTTCCCATAGCATGATTTTCTATAGCGTGGAGTCGCAGAGGAACACAACTGTTGTGTTATAGCAGAATGACCTGTATGCTGAAGACAGGTGTGCGGCAGCTGGTGGTGAAGGAGTGAGCACATAGGCAGAGATGGAGCCCTGAGAGAGACAGAGAATGACAGGCAGATATGGGGATGGATGGTAATGTGACAGAGAGAAAGAGAAGCTGATAATGTGACCATAAGGAAGTGAAAATGGATTGGCTGTGCTGAAAACAGCCCATGTCATGTCAGGGCCTGTGGTGTAGGGGTGGGTAAAGGACTTGGAATGAGGTATTTGGGTTCTAAAATTACTGAGCTTGATACTGAGTCCTCAAGATATGGACTGAGCCAGAATCTTCCACAGTCTTGAGTAGGATATTTCCAACGTTAACCATTTATTGGATGAAAAGATTCATCCTCATGTCATTTCTGTTTCTTTTACCATCTCCCAGGCCCGCTGTCAAGGAAAGGTCGCCAGCATTCTTAAAGATCCATCCCACCCTGGCAATGTTTTTCTACTTGTAGAGGGAGGAAGAGAGCTTTTCTACAACCTCTACCATCAGGGAGAAGGTACAGAAGCCTGAACACATGCACCAGCCAGTTTTGCAACAGTTTCTACCCTACTGTTGTTAGAATACTGAAGGGATTCACAAACTCATAACATTTGTTTTTGCCGCTAGTATTTACTATCTATGCTACTTAACTATGTGATCTGCCTGTATTGCTCGCAAGACAACGCTTTTCACTGTGCCTCTGTACACGTGACGATAAATTCAATTCAATTATTCAAACACAGTGCCCTCTCACCCTCAATTCTTTCATGACTGGGAACACGCTCTCCCTATGAACACTATCCAGGACCCTCATGAGCTTGAGTACCTTTGAAAAACTCCTCATCTCTGTCCCGAAAGTGTGACACCTAATGTTTAAAAAGTGCCATGGTTCTGGACACACCCATGAGAGAAAATATCTGATCCATATTCACCTTGTCCAGACTCTTCAGGATTTTATACTCTTCCGTCAATCGCCCCTCACTCTTCTGCCCAGTCTGTCTGACCTTTCCTCATAAGACAACTGCGTTCATTCCAAGGATCAATCTCGCAAATCTTCCATGAACAGAGTTCAACACATTGCCTTCCCTCCTTAAACAGGGAGAACAAAACGGCAAACAGTATTCAAGATGGTGGGGGGGGGGGGGGTCTCACCAATGCCCTGCATAACTGAAGAATAACATCATTACTTTTTTATTCAATTCATGTCGCAATAAGGGATAGTTTGCAGTTGCATGCCAACAGTACACTATCCAAATTGGTGAATCATCTACAATTTGCCAGTTTATTGCCTTGTTTTGTGTGACAGATTTCGGAAAGACTGGGAAGGGCATAGATCAGATAGTATACTCACAAAATCTGGGTCAATATCACTTTAATCGAGCAGCTGTCAATCGTGGGGAAGGATACAGGTGGACAAACATGGTTGAACATGCTGGGGTGAAACCTGAAAGTCGTCAGCTTTAAACTCATCAACACCGCCCCCACTCATGCCCTCACACCTCCATATTAAAACTCCTTCATATTTACACTTTCCTTCAATATCAGGTTTACCAAAGAAACTCAGTCTAAAAGATTAATGTTATAATTAAACCATGTCATTGTAGTGAAGTCAAACGTTCTGTGAATGGCAACAAAGGTAACTTTTCTTCAAATAAGATTCTGTGACGTTATTTGCATTTAACAGTCTTTGCGTTTAAATATAATGTGGTAAAGTGTGAGGTTATCGCCTTTGTTAGGAAGAATAGAAGTGTAGACAATTTTCTGAATGAGGAAAGGCTTCGCAGATCTGAAGCAGAAGAAAGTAAGGACTGCAGATGCAGGAAATTAGGAGTCGAGAGTCTGGTACTAGAAAAGGATAGCAGGTCAAATCAAGAAGGGCTTATGCCCAAAACATCAATTCCCCTGTTTCTTGGTTGACGCCTGACATGCAGTGCTTTTCCAGATATCTGAAGCACAAAGGGACTTCGGAGTCAAAGCTGATGAAGGGCTTGTCATATTAGGATTAGTTGAGGACTCTGGGTCTCATTGGAGTTTAGAAAGATGAGGGGGAATCTTATTAAAACTTAACAAATGCTGAGAGGATAGAATTAATGTGGAGAAGATGCTTCCACCAGAAGGAGAGACTGGGACCCAAGGGCATAGCCTCAGAGTGAATAGATGACCCTCTATAACAGAGATGAGGAGGAATTTCTTCATCCAGAAGGTGTTGAATCTGTGGAACTCAGTGCTCCAGAGGGCTGTAGAGGCTAAGTCATAGAGTGTATTGAAGTCAGAGATAGATAGGGATCAAGGGTTACAGGGAGAAGGCAGGAAAATAGGCCATGATCGAATGGTGGAGCAGACTCATTGGGCTGAATGGCCTAATTCTGCTTCTAAATCTATGGTCTTATGATCCAAAGCCATTTGAGAACAAGATCTGCCTTAGCTTTAGATAACTTCCATTCCAGGGAGGAATATACTGGCCTTTATTGATTACATTCGAAACTCCACACAGGCTGTTTAAGATTCAGGTTAGTAATTTTATTTTAATCTTCTCCCAGTAATGATTTCATAGCCAGCATGTCAGGATAGATTTCCACTTTTAGAGAGAATAAGTTTTCAGCACGTTGTGTGCCTGCCTGTTTCTGCCAACAAGAAGCCCCAGGACTTTATAGGGTCAGGTTTTATTTGGTTCGAGCCACTACAACCAGCATTACTAGAAACCTTTGTCGCCTCTTTGTTGCACAGCCAACAGGGGTGCTTCTAACTACGACTGGATTGGTTGCTCAATGCCGGGACATACAGATGAAGTATATGTAGTGAATGGCCCATCCATGTACCACTGAAATTTACGGTCATGGTCCATTGTTATTGGACCTTAATTGCCGCAACCTAGTCAGCAATCATTTGAAGTAAATGGACCTAGCAATCATCCAAGAAACTGCACTTTAAAAAAGTAGTGCTTCCTGATACATTTGTGTTAACAGAGCAGAGTGTCTACTATCTCCATTTAAGGACTGTTATATTCTCAATGATTGTTTTTAAATAACATTTAGTCATCCAGCTATATAGAGACTGACACTATTGCTTTTCTTTGATAGATGGCTTTCCAATTAAGATATAGAAACGCTTTGTATAAAATCTACTTAAGTCTGTTTTACCGAACTGGTATAATCTCAGACAAGACTACCAGCTTTTTGGTCACCAAACTACATTACAATCTGTCCAATTAACAATGTCTTCCCACTGACACTAACAGTGGCAGGCCAGCATGTTGCTTGTGATCGCTCAGGTTACCTGGAAAGGATTCCTGATTCAAAGGTACTCAATGTGTGATTGGGGCACGAGCATTTTAAAGGGGGAGCCCACTAAGAGCTATCCTCCCCCTGGCCTTACTGCCAAGCCCCATCCCATAAACCTCACCCCAGAAAAGCCCTCCTGCCATCATGCTAAGCAATCCTGGAGCTCCACTGCATGACTTTGGAGCAGAACCTATTTCCTCTTGTGGAGTTGGTGGACTCTGATTAGCCAGAAGATCTTGGTAACTGCAGTCTCTTGCCCTTTTTGTCTTGATTCCGTGGAAAGCTCATTGGTGACTGCTGAATGACGTGATCAGCCCCTAATTCCAGTGGGCGTTCCCAGAGGAGGCAATACTGGTCTCTCACTGAATCTTCAGCTGGTGTCTGAGACTTCCAACTGCCTCTGTAAAACCCCCTCAATAGAATCATACAGTACAGAGGGAGGCCAGCTTTTGAATAACTATGAATTTAATTCCAATGAACAACTCTTTCCACAGCTAAACTGCTGTTGTGCAAACACTATTGTTCCTCATAGGAATACCATTGTGCTTACTGAATCAGGCATTTCTGTAAAGAATTTTAAACAAATCAGTTGGAGTCTCTATGGCTTGCATTGTTGGGTTCTGGATAGAATGATATCGCTGAGTTGCCTTGTCCCGTCTAACTCTGCTACCTTTTTCCACAAAATTCTAGTTCACAAATAAAATGAATGTTTAATTTAATTTGTTTTGAGCCAAAAGTCTGAAGGAAAACCGTATCGGACAGTGAGAGAGCTGAGGCCTCTGTCAATGAAAGGATCCTGTGCAGAGTCCATCACGTGTGAAAGAAAAGGTCTAAGCCAGTGATTGAAGAAATAAAAAGATGCCCATTGAATCTTTGAAGACAGATCCTCATTAATGCCAGTCAGGACGGGGGCTTTGTTTGAATGAACTATCGCATTTGCCATGTTGCAGAGGTCATCTTTAGATTAACTTTTGAATTACAGTCCTCAAATACACTCCATTGATCAGATAATGTAGAAGAGGCACATAGGGACACACACTTTTTCCTTTTACTTCCTATACCACTTCCGTCCTGTTCTGAGGTGACATCTATGATGATCATGCAAATTGGGGGAACTGATGCTCAGCTCTTTGGCAAGAATAAGCTGCCTATTGGGAAGCTTTCCCATCTTAGGCAGATGTCAAATATTACTCACTCTAACTCTTGCTGTACCCATTCTGTGGTGACTGCCAAAAGAACACCTTGATCCTAAACCATGTAGCACAGCTGTGTCAGCATGTATAACCATATGTTAACACAAGTGTGTTACTGCTGTGTAAACAGAAACCCACAGCTGCATCAGTATGTCAATTGATGCTTGTATTTGTCTTTGTCCCTGCTAATGCTGTCTAAATAGATGCAAATTGAGATATGATTCCACAGGGAGATGTGCAGATTGTGATGAGCTTGTGTCAATTATAAAGCATTCAATCTTCATAGAGCAATGCTTTTTGATATCTTCTAGCAGTTTAGGAAGTCAGCATCATTCAGGAATACATAAATGAAAGCCTTATTACAGTACTGTGCAAACATCTGCTCCTCCCATATGTAATGAACAACTATGTGGCTTTTCAAAATTATACCATGTAGATTATTATTGAATCAGAGGATAATGTAGCACAGCGAAAGCTAACCAGCTCCTTGAGTCTGTGCTGACTCTTTCATGAAGGATTCCAGTTGTTTCCTCTCCAACACTCTTTCCCTGTATCACTATGACTTTTTTCTCCTTCAATTTGTTATCCAATTTCTTTTGTAAGGTTACTATAGTATAACTGTACAGAAAGCTACGATTGTATAACTGAACATACCTTAAACGGGCACAATACTTTTAAATCAATAAGGTGGCATCATGACATATGATGTGTAAGTACAAAACATCTTCCTCCTACATTCAGTCGATATTCAGTCACCCTGGTCAATGGCTGTAAAATCCCTGCAAGAGCATAGAAGTTAAACTCTCTCAGACAAGTAACACTTCGGAGAGCGTTGTCGGTAAAATTATCCTTACGATCCAGAGAATGGAAGACAAATCGCTTCGATGTCTGCAGGTGAATTGCACCACTTGCAACTTCTCCTCCAAGTCACAGATCACCTTGACACTGAACTGTATTGCTGTTCCTTACTGTTGCTGGGAATAAGTCCTGAAACTCTCTCCCTAACAATACCATGAATGCCCATACAGAATATGGACTGCAACAGTCCAACAAGTCAGTTCACTTTCTCAAAGGGCAATTAGGAATGAGCAAGAAATGTCCTACTAGCCAGAGATGCCAATATGCCATGAAAAATTAAAGAAATGTTTTCCGGTCTTAATTGTTAAACATTGCTTCAGGAAGTAATCTTGCTTTACCTTGCATGCGATAGTCAAGTGTTGTGAGTGTTTGAACATATGCTTTTTCTGAGGATGCTTGCTCCTTATCATTAAGTAAAGATCTACAACTCCTTACGTGCTGTAACATTCCTTGGTAACCCTTTGTAACACTACGGGGAGAAAGTGGGAGAATGTGGTTGAGAAACTTACCAGCCATGATTGAATGGCTGAATAGACTCAGTAGGTTGAAAGGCCTAATTTCTGCTCCTATATCTTATGGTCTTATCTGTATATGTGGGTTATTAAATACTGCTCTCTCCTGTGGTGTCTAAGTCTTCTCTCTTCATATATTCATTCTAGACTTTTGTCTTCTCTCCTACTGTCATCAGAGTCATGTGATCAGTTGTATTATCCCAATTTACTTGAATCTTATCATTCCAAATCTCATTCCAAGTTTCTTTATACTTGGTCTGTATTAATCTAGAAGTATACTTCTATCAATTTACAAAGTCTTTGTAACTATTAACATTATTATTAATCTCTTTGTTGCCATTATCATCGTTATGACCATTATCCTCATCTCCTCGTCCACCTCAAAGTCTGAATTATACAGCAATCTTGACCTGTAACAGTTCTAAAAGACTTAATGTAGAAATTGCATGAGGTTCCACCTAATGCAATGATGTCACACAATTTTATGGTGAAGGACTGGGGAGTCTAGCACAAGTCCTGATGGAGACAATTGAGAGATGGAGGTCAAGTTTAGGACAAATGAAAAGGAGTTTGCCCTCTCCAGGGGTGTCTGAGGAATATAGAGCTTCTAGTATTTCATATCCTAACTCCACCTTCAACTCGCCAAGCCTCCTCCTCAAGCCACTGCGCTGCCTGGGGAGGACCTTACTTGAAGTTAGGAGGCCCTGTCTAGGATCCCTGGATACTGTGTCCATTGCAACCCCCACCTGATTCCATCTCCTTATGCAGACATCAAAATAAAATGGTTGTTGACATGTGCACAAATGGATCCAGTAACATCAGTTGGTGACAACACTACGTTCCTAAAAATATGGATTCATTGTTCCACCTACAGGTGCCATTCACAACTAATGCAGTCTTGTAATTATGGCTACCTATTACTACCATGCAATAAACTACACCTTATTAGAATTAGAATCCCTACAGTGTGAAAAAAGGCTCTTCGGCCTAACAACTCCACACCAATCCTCTGAAGAGTAACCAACTTATATTTACCCCTGACTAATGCACCTAACCTGCACATCCCTAAACTAATGCACCTAACCTGCACCTCCCAGCTTTTCACTTACTCTCTTTGAGCGTGTCTGCATGTTCCTTTCCTTACCTTTTCACACCCTGTCCCTCAGCCAGAGGTACCAGGCTCACAGTGCCTGGTAATTTAACATGGCCAACTTACCTAAACTGCACTTCTTTGGAGAATGTGCACACTCCATTGACCCAAGGCTAGAATCAAACCCAGGTCCCTGTCGCTGTGAGGCAGAAGTGCTAACCACTGAGCCACTGTGTCACCCTACTTATTATGTGAGACAAGTACCTTCTCTTTTGGAATCACTAGTAGTCTCCCCTCTAGCACTGGTATTTACACAGACCCATAGAATTATCACAGAATGGAGGATTGGTGGCAGCAACTACAACAACTACAGCCACCAGTGGGTGGCACCCAGCACCCAATACAACAAAGACTATCTGGAACGCTGACTAGACATCTTCATCTGGTTCACATGAGTTCAACACGAGGGTTTAATTATGCCTGGAATAGCTACACCAACTTTTTTTTTAGATTAGATTACTTACAGTGTGGAAACAGGTCCTTTGGCCCAACAAGTCCACACCGCCCCACCAAAGCGCAACCCACCCATACCCCTACATTTACCCCTTACCTAACACTACGGGCAATTTAGCATGGCCAATTCACCTGACCTGCACATCTTTGGACTGTGGGAGGAAACTGGAGCACCCAGAGGAAACCCACGCAGACACGGGGAGGACGTGCAAACTCCACAGTTAGTCACCTGAGGCAGGAAATGAACCCGGGTCTCTGGCGCTGTGAGGCAGCAGTGCTAACCACTGTGCCACCGTGCTGCCCATTACATGTACATGATCTGATATAGTCTAGATATAGATGACCCACATCCTGTGATGGTCATACTCGGTCTCATTCCTGGGCTCAAGTAAGATTAATGGTTTCCTCTTCCTTATGAATGCTTCCTCAGGTGTTCTAAAAATGTAAGATCATTGTGGATCTGCTTGTCAGGTGACTTTGGCTTTTAAATTTCTGTCCCTTAACCAGCCTTTTTGCTCTGGATTTAAGATGTACAGAACTTTCCCCTTTGCTCCTGCAGTTATACACTCTCTGTTGTTTTTTGCTGTAACATGTCTCCAATTGCTTTACTTTTTTGTGGTTTTGAGAGGTTATATTTGGTTTGAGGTTAAGGTTTGGCAAAAGACAAAAGTGCATGGTGTTAGGGGTAAAGTGTTAGCATGGATAGAGGATTAGATGACTAACAAGAAGCAAAGAGTAGAGATAATTGAGTGCTATTCCAGATGGCAATCAGTGACTAGTGGTGTGCCTCATGGATTGGTGTTGGGACAACAATTATTTACAATTAATATGAATGATTTGGGGTTGGGGACCACATGTAGTGTGTCTCAATTAACAAGTAACACTAAAGTAAGTGTGCAGGGGACTGTGAAACTTTGCAGAGGAACATAGATACATTGAATGAGTGGGCAAAGATCTGGCAAATGGAATACAATGTTCCATTTGGTAGGAGTAACAGCAAAAAAGATCATTACTTGAATGGTAAAAAGTTGCAGCATGCTGCTATGCCAAGAGACCTGCGTGTCCTTGTGCAAGAATCACAGAGGGTTGGTTTGCAGGTACAACAAGTAATTAGGAAGGCAAATGGAATTTTGTTCTTCATTGCTAAAAGAAATTTAAAAGCAGAGAGGATTTGTTGAAGCTGTGGTGATGAGGTCACACCTGGAATATTGCGCGCAGTTTTGGTCTCCTTACTTGAGAAATTATTTGGAGGTGCTGGTGTTGAACTGTGGTGTACAAAGTTAAAAATCACACAACACCAGGTTATAGTCTAACAAGCTTATTTGGAAGCACTAGCTTTCGGAGCTCTGCTCCTTCATCAGGTGGTTATCCTGTTTACAACCACCTGATAAAGGAGTACTGTTCCGAAAGCTAGTGCTTCCAAATAAACCTGTTGGACTATAACCTGGTGTTGTGTGATTTTTAACTTTAGTTGAGAAAGAATATACTGGCACTAGAGGGGTTGCAGATGATGTTCACTCAGTTGATTCTGGAGTTGAAGGGGTTGGCTTATGAGGAGACATTGAGTAGATGGATTATATTCATTAGAATTGAGAAGAATGAGGGTGGATTTTATAGAAATATATAAAATTATGAAGAGAACAGAGAAGATAGCAGTAGAGAAGATGCAGGTGAAACTAGGACAAAAAGGGCATAGCCTCAAAATTAGGGAGTGTAGATTTAGAACTGAATTGAGAAGGAACTTCTTCACCCAGAGGGTTGCAAATCCATGGAATTCCTTGCCCAGGGAAGCAGTTGATGCTATTTCAGTAAACATTTTTAAAGCTAAGATAGATTTTTTTGAACAATAAAGGAATGAAGGGATACAGTGACAGTGTGGGTAAGTGGTGCTGAGTCCACGAAAAGTTCAGCTATGATCTTATTGAATGGCAGAGCAGGCTCGAAGGGCTGGGCAGCCTACTCCTGCTCCTAGTTCTTATGTTCTAAAATGGTACATGTATTTTTTTAAACAATATTTGGATTAACAATTCCACTAGTGAATACTTATTATTTAACGGTGTTGCTCTGTAGTTGGGTATCTCAGTCCGGATTTTTATGCATTTGTGAATTCTATAATCTTGAGCGCACTTTCTGCATGTTCCACTGAGAATGAAGTGAAGAACTAGTCATCTGGTTGTTGCTTGCTTCCAAAGTGAAGTTTCTCAAATTTCCATTCACATTCAAGCCCATTGTCCAACACATCATCCTCTAGAAAGCCATATATCACAAAGGGCATTTTCAGTGTTGTGATCACAGAGTTTGCAGTGGTTGATGGAAGTTATGTCACTTCAATCCACTTTGAATAATAGCTGACGAGGACTAAATACATCTTCCCTCTAAAATTAAACAAATCTGTTGCTAAATTTTCCCTGAAACATTCTGGAATTCTTGATGAAATCATTTAATGAAGGCTGTATGTGGTATACATTTGGAACAACAACATGTAATCTTTATGTCTCAAAATACCTGGTCACGACATTAATAGTTGTGTTCCTGTTCTGCACTTTATGATACTAGATGACCTTGATGAAGTTTCCTTGAGGATTTCTATTCACACTGATTTTAGCACTGGTTTGCACTAATGAAACCTCCATGATCGTCGAGCGTTGTTTTTGTTTGCGATACCTTTTCAGCATTTGGTCGACTGGACAACATTTCCACCAGGTAAAAACAATGATTGCAGATGCTGGAAACCAGATTCTGGATTAGTGGTGCTGGAAGAGCACAGCAGTTCAGGCAGCATCCAAGGAGCTTCCAAATCGACGTTTCGGGCAAAAGCACCACTAATCCAACATTTCCACCAGCCAAGTTCTGTCATGTTAAAAATTCTTTGCATGACTATTAATTTATAAACTCACCGCTAACTCAAGAAGACTTTATTAAATAGACTTCTTTTAAAACCCAAGTCAATTTGGGTCCAGGAAAGAAGTATCAACAAGGAAAGATTTCATTTTAAAATAGCAAAGAGAGGAAAAAGCAAGGAGAGAATAGAGAGAAATTCAGGAAAAACTGCAGGAAGACAAGTTAGAACCAGCACAAGTTAAGGAGCAAAAGCTCAACTACAGTGTATGTAGTGGTACAGTGGCACGATAGTTAGTACTGCTACCTCATGGTGCCAGAGACCTGGATTCAATTCCTGCCTCAGGTGACTGACTGTGTGGAGTTTGCACGTTCTCCCAGTGTCTGTGTGGGTTTCCTCCCACAGTCCAAAGATGTGCAGGTCAGGTGAATTGGCCATGTTAAATTGCCTGTAGGGGTGTGGACTTGTTGAGCCAAAGGGTCTGTTTCCACACTGTAAGTAATCAAGGAGGTTGCTGGCTCAAGCTTGAAGGTTCAATGTTTTCTCATCAAATTTCTCAGTTTGAGGAGACACAGGTAAAATCTTTCTTTATGTCTTTTCAGTTGGAGTCAGCAGTTAATGTGATCACTTCAACATTGGTTGTTATCACTGCAGAGTAAGCTTTTGGGAGAAGCACACACGGTCTACTCCCTCTTGCCTGAGGCAAGTGTTACTGATTACAAGGCCGTAAAACAATGACCTTCTACACTCTACCAGTGTGAATGCCACCGTCTTCTCTTTGAGACTTCAGACTCACTCCATTTCAGCTACTGCACCCAACAATCCCAAGGGTCATGCTGTAACACTCTCATTATTGCCTGCAACGTTTCTCACTCACTGTCACCCACTGAACCACTAACACCACTAATCCTGTATGCCTTCTGTGCTACCTACTCATGTGCTCGGGACGCCTCCCCACCTGCACCAAAGTAGCGCAGTGCTACCCGCTTACATTTCCCTTTAAAAGCTGCTTACCTTTTATTCCAGGAGGAAAACAGCCCAAAGCAGGGCAGAAAGAATCAAGATGGGTGGTGGGCTGCCTCACAATCAGGTCCTCTGAGGACAGGGTACTGAACTTGACATCCTTGAGTGACTGACTGACCACGTCCAAGCCCATTGACTGGTATCGGAGACGGCCCTTGACTCACTGTCTTGGGACCCCTGACTGAAGGCTATTTCTCTTGACCTGAATGAGGCCTGCTAACACACGCAGCAAGCTTCCTGGCTTTGTGTTTGCACTAAATGTCACAGCAAAGTAGCGGCACTGTGAGCCTGGTACCTCTGGCTGAGGGACAGGGTGTGAAAAGGTAAGGAAAGGATGCAGACACGCTCAAAGAGAATGAGTGAGTAAGTGAAAAGCTGGGAGGTGCAGCCTGTTCCAGTCCCTGAGTGCAAGGTGTCTTTGCTGCAGTGTTCCAATGATAGCTGCCAGTGCAGCATTGAAGTTTAGAACCATCCTAAGTAGAACAGAGATGCACCTTCAGGATCTTTCAAGACTGGTACATGTTGGATGGTACAGTTATCCAGTCCCAATGGAGCATGCCCTGGGATGCTGGTGCCTGGTATCCAATATAGAGACCCTTCGGAACAAACAGCATGCTGAAATTGTCAGGCACCTACTCTGAATTCCAAGTTTCTGCACAGCTCTGTTAATTCTCATTGAGAATTCACCACATCTAGTTTGCTCACAGTGGGCAGGGGAGATAGAATGTCACATATTAATAAGGTGCAATCTGCAGTTAATAAAAAACCATAAACCCCCTTAATGGGCAACTCAGTATTGCCCCATGAGAATCTCATGCTGATGCCCGGAACTTAGCTATAAGATGCAGTGAGTTGTCTCAAAACTTTTCATGCAACTCTGCCACATTTTTGCCATAGCCAATATTGTTCAGGCATTATTTAGATGAATCCTATTATACTGTACATCTCATAATGAATACTCAGCTATACCACATAAAAACCAAAATCTGCCATGTTGTAAATCAGAAGCAAAAACAGAATTTAGTGGAAAAGCTTAGCAGGTCTGGCATCATCTGTGGAAATCAGAGTTAACTGTTCAGGTCCAGTGACCTCTCCTCAGAACTCTGCTATCTTACTCTACTTAGCAAAGAATGAGACAATTTCTTGAGCCCTAATTTTAACGGAGCATGCGAATCATAGGCAGAAGCAGACAGCTGCTGTTCCTCAGAGCATGAGACTTGGCACACTTTTGACAGGAGAAAGAAAGCAATAAAAGGACACTATTAATTTTGTGAGTATAGTTGAGAAAGCAAAGGGAGGTTGAAGGTGGAAGTTTATAAGGAAGTGTCAATCGATTCAGTGTTTAATGTTGCTAAGTGTTGATACCATTCTAAAACTGGTATTTCCGGAAAGAATTTATCTTCTTAAGGTTTTGTAAAGGTCAATCATGAAGAACGCATTCAGATGCACATCAAAGGAACAGAACTGGTGCTGGTTGGGAAATTAACACAAGAACTGAGACCAGCTGGAGAGTAATGTATATGACCAAATGTTGATTGAGAATAAGAGCTAGTTCCTTTCAAAAGTATATAGTGGTGAAAGAACAAAATAGTGCTGAGGCATTAGAGGTTGAGAAAGTTGTAGCTGGGTTACACTGAAGGTCGTCACTCGCAATTTTAATAGCACGTGGGCCCTCCAAATAGATGTGAATAGTAAACTCTGCCCTGCTCCAATAAAGGCAGAGCTAAACTTCTGAAAATTTTGAATGCTTAAAAAAAAACCACTTCAACTTTTTTACAGTGGAATGGCTGTGCTTTACTTCCCAGCTGTGAATTTGCGAAAGAAGGTAGTTTTCCAACAATATCCAAAAATATTAGTCTTCCAAACAGAAGCACAAAAAGAAATTGTACACGTGAGCCTGTTTTCACTCTTGGTTCTGGTAGGCTCTAGCCAACCTGGATTTTCATAACTGAATAGGCATATGGCCATTTTGAGTCATTGCAGTTACCAATGTCCTGTGTCCAATCCAAGTTCTGTGACCCATTCACTTAGTAAGTAAAAACAAGACTGCAGATACTGGAAACCAGATTCTGGATTATAGGTGCTGGAAAAGCACAGCAGTTCAGGCAGCATCCGAGGAGCAGTAAAATTGACATTTCGGGTAAAAACCCTTTATCAGGAATACAGGACCTGTATTCCTTATGAAAGGCTTTTGCCCAAAACATCGATTTTACTGCTCCTCGGATGCTGCCTGAACTGCTGTGCTTTTCCAGCACCTTTAATCCATTCACTTAGTATTCTAGTCAATGTATTTCAGCCATAGGGCATTATAGTAACTACACGGGCTTACTGTTGAGATATGCAACAGCTGTTTGTTTGGTCAAACAACCAGACCCCTTGATCTGCAATACAGTGGACATCTGCTTAAAAGTTCTGAGTTTGCATGTGAGAGAGAGAGAGAGAGAGAGGTCGATTAGAACACACATAAAGTCAAAGAATCATACAGCATAAAAACAGACCCTTCTGTCCAAATAGTGCGTCTGACCATGTTCCCAAACTAAACTAGTTCCACCTGTCTGCATTGGGTCCATATCCCTCTAAAGCTGTCCTACTCATGTACTTATCCAAATGTCTTCTATATGTTGTATTGGTACACACATCCACCACTTCCTCTGGCAGTTCATTCCACACACTAGCCACTTTCTGCGTTAAAAAGTTGCCCCTCGTGTCCTTTTTAAATATTTCTCCTCTCGCCTTTAGAAACATATAACAAAAGAATTGTAGAATCGTAGAAAATGTTTGCACAGCAGGAAGTCCTTTGGCCCTTTGGGTTCACCAGTCAACCAGGATCTCCAAGACTTTCCCAGGTTAGAAAAGAATAAATATGCAATCTGTCCAAGTTTAGGGTAAATAAGAGAAGCATTTTCTAATCTTGTTCATGTTCTATGATATTTTATACTGTCATACCCCAAAAAGGTAATACATTGTAAAGTAGACTTATAAGTCTGAGGAAGGAAAACTTTGCATCACTTATTGAAGATAGCTGTAATGCGTACAATAAAAAAGGGTTGTCTACAATGTTGTGACAATAGCCTAATCACAGCAAGTCCAACATCAGAAGCTTTAACTGACAAGATACCAATTAAAGCTTACACAATGCCAAGTATTGTATATCTTTAATAGTCAGAAGTTGTCACATAATGACTACCTTTGTATCATTTCAAATTCCTGTGACTGTGGCCTGAAGGACCACAACTAGCATTAAACATTTAGCACCATTAACACTTGTGATGATTGTTCATCCCTCTGAAATGTTAACTTTCTTTCTTTACAGATGCTGCCTGTGCTGCTAAATGGTTTCCAGCTTTTTTCTGATTTTATTTCTGAATGTTAGTATCCCAAATATTTTGTTCTCACTACCTTCCCAGAGGAGTTTTGCTTTAATCATGACTCATTTTTGTTGTATGCTAATGGTAGCTAAAAAAGGGCTTCGAGTACATTCTTACACACCTTTTGAAGAACATGTTACTGATTTGTGTGGCTTTCTTCCTTTTCCAGTTTACTTTTTATTCTGTTTTTCCTTGATATATACATCTTTCCCACCCAGATTTAGCCAATCCAAATTTATAAGCGGCTTGAACTTGTGAAAACACAGGATGAAATTAATTGGGCCCTTTGCAAATTCTTTTCTCATTTGCTTCTGTGGAGAAGTGTGTGAATAATAGACAGATAGCTTATTGATTAGTAAGGGCATCATGGATTACAGGGAGAAGGCAAGAGAAACCAGAGTGGACTTGGTGGGCCGAATTGACTATTCTCCTATATCTTATCATCTTAAAGTCTTGTGGTGAGTAGGTGAAATCCAATCCTGTTGTGAATGCAAGATGGATAGGGAGGGTAATGTAGTGACAGCCCCTCCACACCCTGACCAATGATTTTTTTCATTGGAAGCAATTGAAACAGAAAGTCAGGAAGCGTTAGTTGACCTGATACCCCTTATTTTGTGGCATTGTTGAGGAGTTTTCTTTTCTCAACATCTAAATCTAATCTGTTGTTTTTAAGTAGAAAAGATTTCCAAAGATCCACAAAAAAATCCTTAAAATAACTCAAAGACAGAGAAAGCTTTAGAATCCCCACTTATTGAAAAATACTTTCCTTTTGACACCGTTTATTTCCATATTTTTAAACCATGTGCTGCTGTTACATTGGATAAAGTCCTGACTTTCATCTTATTCCAGTGCATCCCGAGTAAGAAGATCTCCAGTAGACTCACTGCTTCTGTTTATTGTTCATAATGCTAAATTGTCCAGTATGCATTGATAAATAAAGAAATATGTATTACAATATCTCAACAGTCCAACTTGGTTGCATTTCTCATCTTGAGCGCTTTTTCTTTATTTTATGTCCCCACATCTTCCCTAATTCCAAATTTTACGACTCTTTAAAAAAATTTCTTTTCAATTTTCTTGTACTTTTAATACTGGAGAGGTATTACAATTGTAACAATACTATGCCTTCAAGAAGTGTATTTTGTCCTGTATTTTTTGCAGACAGATTTTAGGATAGAGTTATGAAACTGTCTATTTAAATCCAGTAAAGTAAACAGTTTGTGAGGCCTTGGGATTTTTAAAAAGTTGGAACAGTAGAAGCAGCCTGAATGGGTGGGGCAAGCTCCCACAGAACCAGGATTTTTAGTTTTAGTTTTCAGTAGCAGTTGTTGCTGGGTCTAGAAGCTGGGTGGCTGCTACAGTACCTCACTCTCTCCTACTCTCTCCCTCTCAGAATTTTCTTTTGATGTTTTTACCTCTTGTTACTGGAGTTGCATGTTAAACAACATATTTTCTGAATCTGCCTTTTGCCAAGGGTATGTTTATAGGGTATTACTATTTTGAAACAATTAATGTTTATTGGCTAAATAATCTATTATTCTGTTACATTTTTCAATAGAATTAATTATTCCAATTTCTTCTTTGTTTTGCATTTTGACTGTAGTACATAAATAAGGTGTGTGTTTTTTCAAATCTGTTGATTTGACCAATGGAATTGGAACTTGCGCCTTACATTTACCTGTAAAATAAGAGAAAAATTAAGGTCTAACCTGTCTTCTTAATATATTTCATGGGATTTGGTCTGTCCATGACACAATTCAAGCCATATCTCAATTTTCATAGGCTAAGTTGTATACCTGAAACATGAGATATCTGTTTTGAAATACTTGCTTTATTGGATAAATCCAAACAAAAATCCATCCTCTTTCTAACTAGGGGAGAGATCATGAAGGCAAGTACAGCAAAAATTCTTATACTTGTTTCCAAATCCCTCCATGACAACATTTTCCTTTTACTGTAATCTCATCCAGCACAACCAGTAACATAAAAATGGACAGGAAGAGTTTCTAAAGTGTACAAAAAGGAAGAGACTGGCTCAAGTTGATATGGCCATTTGAGGGTGAGATTGGAGAAAGAATAATGGGAAACAAAGAAATAGTAAGGACTATGTAAAAGCATTTCTTTGGAACATTTTAAAGGTATCCCAATAATTATCGAAAATCAAAGAAATAAGGGAGGGAGGAATTTAAAATAGGACTGTGCACGCTGACACCCAGGAGCATGTGGACTAATGTTGACATCGCTCATAAATATACTTAAACAAAGAGTGAGAAATATCTAACAAATACCTAAAAATGAAAGGATATATCATGTATGAAAAATAAAATGGTAAAGTTATTGGATTTTTATTTTCACGTGTAGAAATTGGCTTAATATTGCACAAACATGTATACATGAGTATTCAGAAATAATTGACTGTGTGCACAGTCATATGATCATCCAGATCATTGGCATCAGTAAACAGATCCTAGAATAAATGCAATCACTGGAGAAAAAAATCCTTGGAAAATGAATAGGACTGAAGGTTGATAATCTGCTGACCTGATGGCCTGCAACCTACAGAAGATATCTGCATAAACATGGTGGACATATTAGTCTGAATATTCTCTTCATGCATTATTTCATAATACTCCTTTGATGTGTCTTGATGCAATATAAGCACCATGTGATTATTATAAGTGTTTTTGTTATCCGAGCCAGAAGGACCTCAACAGAGAACTCAGGAAACACTTCTGCTATTGGGCTGTCTGTCAGGAATTAGCACAAAATACTAACACTGTTATTTTGATATTTTAGGATCAACAAAAACAACTAAGCTGACATTTCATAAAATGGAGACTAGAGTAGTTCATCAGATATGACAGGCTATTTTGCTACCACTGTATGCCTTCATCCACAGAATATTGATGACATCACATTTAGGTTGCTTCTAAAAATAATCCAATGTATGTGACATTGAGGCCTTAACGCATTTAGCACCAACTGCTGTGCAAAGAAAGGTCTCCTCATGTGCGATACAAGCTCCTGTCCCTATATGAAAATGGTGAGACCAGAGCCCTTCTAGTAATCTGGCCTGCTTTACAACCTCCATTATTGTTCTTCAGTAATCTTTAAAAACTCCAGACTGAGGAGATCGATTGGGGAGGAGACCAAAGGCGAACCCATTGGCTGTACTAGTGCTAACATTAAACAATTCAAAACGGCTCAGTTAAATGGTCATAATGCCTTCTGAGAATGTAAATAGCAGAAAAAGAGAAAGTAAAATGGCACAGGCTTTGTCTTAAAATTGAATCTTTTTGCTTGATCCTTTAAAATATGTCCATCTGTATCAGAATGTTCAGAATCCCTCAACACCTATTAGATTTGGGCAGGATGAACTTTATTTGCTCTTCAAAATTTCATTAATGTGTAAATAACATCACCTTCTGTTCAATTTCATACTTTCTGAAGTATCTGTTTTTCAGGCAATTTTCACCTCCTGTCCCAATCCCCATTGAAAACCAGAATGTCCTCATTAAACAGAGATCAGTTGAGATTAATCTGTGCTTCCAAATAAACCTGTTGAACTATAACCTGGTGTTGTATGATTTGTAACTTTGCCCACCCCAATCCAACACTGGCACCTCCAACCCATTTATGATCTTTTGCAGTGCTAAAGTTAGATCTCTGTACCCTGTTCAGCTGAGGACAGTAAACAGCAATGGTAGAGAACGATCAGGCCAATTGGGAGAAAAAGAATTGCCTTCCCTTTACCATGTTAGCTTGCGATCTGGAACTAGTTCTAAACTCAGGTTGCCAAACCTGGACTAAAGATTCCCAATTATTCAGATAAAAAATGCAAGCTTGGAAATATGCTGATGTAAAATGACAGAACAATATCTAAAAATTCCATTGCTATTCCTAAATATTGTCTAATAAACTGCTGAGCAATTTTGTAGTAAAGTTGAATTGCTTGCATCGGAGTAGGAAAGATATGATTTAAGATCCCTAATTAAACTCTGGTGTATTTTATAAGGAAAACTTTAATAGGTTGGAGTTCAGAAGGATGAAAAATTATCAAATGGAAACAATTAAGACCCTGAAAGGACTCAACAGGGTGAACTCCAAGTGGGCATTACCCTTGTGAAGGAGTTAATATCCATGAGCTACAGTTTAAAAATCCAGGATCTCCCATTTTTAGAATGAGGTGAGAATGATTTCTTTAAGAGGATCATCAGCCTGTGAAATTATCTTCACTGAAGAGCAATGGAGTTTGAATCATTGAATGTGTTCAAGATGGAATTAAATGCTATTTAGCTATGGCAGCCTTGATGTGGAGATGCCAGTTTCAGACTGAGGTGGACAAAGTCAAAAGTCATACTACACCAGGTTATAGCTCAACAGGTTTATTTAAAATCAACAGGTTTTGGAGCACTGCTCCTTCATCAGATGAAGTCAGGGCTTTTGACTTATTTATGTCAGGTGATCCAGGAAGCAGACTGGAGTAGAATTAAGGCCATTTCATGAGCGTATGGTTATTATTATAGATTTTGTAATCAACTATAATTGATTTTGTAATCAACAAAGGACCTTTTAAACATTGCCTCCAAAATCCACATGATTTCTCCTATAAATTCAAAGCATACAGTTTGACTCCTTTGGATCTATTCAAGCAATCAGGCTGTGTTATCTTAAAAATCATTCACAAATGGTCATCAAATAGTCCAAAGATTCCAAGATTTTCTATTGAATCCTCCAAAGGTGTGAAGACTCAAAGCTTCTCTCATGTGGAGGAGACAGGAAGGAGGATGTTACAAAACATTGAAATAAAATCTGCTTGCAACAGAGAGACAGAGGACGACATCCAGGACAAAAAACAAAACAGCTAAAGGACTGCTGAACCAGACTAATGAGAGATCATCTCTAGTAGTGGACTGCTAATGTACTAAAAGACTTACACTAACAGTATGAACATTGGACAGCCTCACATAGAGCACATCACACCTTCAATGCATTATCTGGGCCATCATTCTAAAAGATGAGAGACTTCCCAAACAATCCAGGTTTTCTCAATATACAATTTCAGTTACATTATTTTGTAAATTTTTGCTATAAATTCTGTGCCCTATGATCTTTTACTCCACCTGATAAAAGATCAGCACTCCGAAAGTTAGTGCTTCCAAATAAACCTGTTGGACTATAACCTGTTGTTGTGTGATTTTTAACTTTGTCCACCCCAGTCCAACACCGGCATCTCCACATCAAATCTACACTAACAAGTGTCACAATCTACAATGCTGTAAAAGTGAACCAAGGGAGACTTTACCCATTCCCTGGACTTTTTCCTGAATCCAACTGCGGGAAGAACACTTCCACCTCCCCCCCCCCCCCAACCATTTAACCACATAAGTCATCACATCTGTTGAATTGGACTTCTAGTTTCAACCCCTTCCCAAGATATCAGAGACCAATTTTGTTTTCATCTTCATATCCAACTCTTATTCTTTACACAAATCTTTATACATCTTTTCACTAATCACCACTTTTACTAATTGACTTCCAACAATATTTGTAGAATAAGATCATTTTTTATCTTGTTTGAAACAAATTTATTATGCAAAATTTCAAAGGGAGGCTCCATACAAACGCAAATAAATTCTCAATTCAAAGGCCATGCTGAGGAAATGTTTGGTATGTGATTGTAACAACATAATCAGGTCAGCAAAGCTTTAATCAAATAATCGAGCAGGTTCAAGGGGCTGAATGGCCTACTCTTGTCACTAATTCTCATGTTCTTTTGTCGCTCTCAGTGGTGCCACAAACAGAATGATTGGTTTCCAGAATTCTCTCCTCACTAATCGTTCATTTCAGAAATGAGAAAATAGGCTGTGCATAAGAATTTGGACAACATGAGTGTCTGGAGATGCTTCCACCTTGGTTACAAAAAAGAGCTTTTTGAGAAGCTATAATTCATATCACAGACTCAAATACTTTCTCATTCTTAATTAGGAAAACAGATGTCTGCTATGTTTAACCAATAGACAGAATGCTGCAGGGTAAAGTTCTGTAGGATTATGAGGTCTTTATTTCGTAATCTCGCTCCAAAATCAGATCGGTAATAGTAATGTGATAAGCTGAATGTTGTTCCACTTCTTAATCTGCGTTTAGACCGACATGAGGCTGTCACAACATTTGCCTCGGGTACAATGCCTTCACATGGATCGCAAAATATAAGTTCCTTCCATATTCAGAGGCACAATGTTCAGAAGCGAGCAGTCAAAATAATTATTTCGAGAAGATGTCTCTTATCCCTTTAAGAGCTGAATTAAATGCTTCAGTGGGAAACTGGAAACTGATGTGATACAGCGAACAGGCTCTCAGGATCTGTGGGAGTTCAACTGGCATGCTGGTGTAGCTCCAGTAAGAAACCAATAAAAATGCTGAGGAATTTCAAGGTAAGATAATACTGAACAATGCAAAGCCAACCAGGCATTTTCAAGTATCTAAGTCAAGCTATCCCACTGATAATAACCATCCAGTAAAAGTGGCACAACTTAAATAAATCGTCCATCAATTTTACTGAGAACTGCATCAAAACTCATTAATTTGCTCAAAGATAAAACAGACCTTATTCTCAGCATCCAATCTCAGGCTGATAATGCCAAGGACAGGCATGTTCAATTCTGAACAGAATAGTTAAGGAACATGGCCAGAATTATGAAAAGCCTGAGGAGCTGATAATTTCAGCAGTTTGTTGTCAAGAAATCATGGAATAATAGATCAGAGAGGGAAGCTACTTCAAATGCAACAAGATCTGGACAATATCCTGGCTTGGGCTTACAAGTGACGTTCACACCACACAAATGCCAGGCAATGAACATCTCCAAAAAGAGACAATCTAATCTCTGTCCCTTGATATTCAATGGTGTTACCATTATTGAATCCCTCACTGTCACCTTCCTGGACATTACCATTGGCCAGAAATTTAACTGGACTCACCACATAAACACAATGGCTACAAGAACAGATCAGAGGCTCAGAATACTGCAGTGAGTAACTCACCACCTGACTACCCAAAGCCTGACCACCATCCACATAGCACAAGTGATGGAATAATCCCAATTGTCTGGATGGGTGCAGCTCCAACAACACTCAAGAAGCTTTTCAGCAACCAGGACAAAGCAGCCCTCTCAGTCCACCATTGACACTCAGTAGCAGCAGTGTGTACTGTCTACAAGATTCACTGCAGAAATTCTCCAAAGCTCCTTAGACAGCTCCTTCCAAATACATGTGCACTTCCATCTAGAAGGGCAAGGACAGCGGATGCAGGAGAACACTAACACCTGCAAGTTCACCCCCTCCCCCCCATATCACTCACCATCCTGACTTGGAAATATATCACCATTCCTTCACTGTCACTGGCTTAAAATCCTGGAATTCCCCTCATCAGAGCATTGTGGGTCAACCCACAGCATGTGGACTACAACAGTTCAAGAAAGCAGCTCACCACTACCTACTCAAGGGCAACTAGAGACAGGCAATGAATACTGGCCATGTTCCATGGGTGAATAAATAAAATTTGCTTGTTGAGTCTGCACTGGCCATATTCCCTAAACAGATTAGATTAGATTGCCTACTGTGTGGAAAAAGGCTATTTGGCCCAACAAGTCCACATCGACCCTTTGAAGAGTAACCTACTCAGACCCATTCTCCGACATTTACCCAGACTAATGCACCGAACACTATTGGAGAACAATTCAGTTTTCCATTACCTAGCTCTTTCTGCATATCACTGCAATATTTTACATCAGAGCTGAAAAATGCGTTGCTGGAAAAGCGCAGCACGTCAGGCAGCATCAATGGAGCAGGAGAATCGACGTTTTGGGCATAAGCCCTTCTTCAGGAATGAGGAGGGTGTGCCAAGCAGGCTAAGATAAAAGGTACGTAGGACGGACTTCGTCATTTCCGCCACCTCCAAACAGACCCCACCACTAAGGATATATTTCCCTCCCCTCCCCTATCAGCGTTCCAGAAAAACCACTCCCTCCGCGACTCCCTCATCAGGTCCACACCCCACACCAACCCAATCTCCACTCCTGGCACCTTCCCCTGCAACCGCAAGAAATGCAAAACTTGCACGCACACCTCCCCCCTCACTTCCCTCCAAGGCCTCAAGGGATCCTTCCATATCCATCACAAATTCACCTGCACCTCCACACACATCATTTACTGCATCCGCTGCACCCAATGTGGCTACCTCTACATTGGGGAGACAGGCCGCCTACTTGCAGAACGTTTCAGGGAACACCTCTGAGACACCCGCACCAACCAACCCAACAGCCCCGTGGCTGAACACTTTAACTCCCCCTCCCATTCCACCAAGGACATGTAGGTCCTTGGCCTCCTCCATCACCAGACCATGGCAACACGACGCCTGGAGGAAGACAGCCTCATCTTCCGCCTAGGAACCCTCCAACCACAAGGGATGAATGCAGATTTCTCCAGCTTCCTCATTTCCCCTCCCCCCACCTTATCTCAGTCCCAACCCTCGGACTCAGCACCACCTTCTTGACCTGCAATCTTCTTCCCGACCTCTTCGCCCCCACCCCTCTCCGGCCTATCACCCTCACCTTAACCTCCTTCCACCTATCGCATTCCTAATGCCCCTCCCCCAAGTCCCTCCTCCCTACCTTTTATCTTAGCCTCCTTGGCACACCCTCCTCATTCCTGAAGAAGGGCTTATGCCCGAAACGTCGATTCTCCTGTTCCTTTGATGCGGCCTGACCTGCTGCGCTTTTCCAGCAACACATTTTTCAGCTCTGATCACCAGCATCTGCAGTCCTCACTTTCCCCTAATATTTTACATCATCAAGTTTTGATCCAATTCCCTGTTGAAGTCCAGTATTGGACCTGATTCCACCACCTGTCAGGCTCTACATTCCAAATCCTAACCACTCACTGAAGTAAAAACCTCACACAGTTTCTGTTTCTTTTACCAATTACTTCAAACCTGTGCCAGCTGTTGTCATGAATGCTTCAGCCACTGGAAATCATTTTCCTTCATTTGCTTAATTTAAATCTTTGATGATTTAAATATGTGTGTAAAATGTCCAACGAGCCATTTCTACTCTGAGCAAAACAATAACGTCTTCATTTTATCCGTGTAACTTTGCTCCCTGGAATTGTCCTAGGAAATTTCTCCAAAGTTCATCATACAATGTAGTGCCCAGAATTGCCCACAACACTTCAGCTGGGACTACATTCATGTTTAACATAGGATCATAAGGAATTTGAGCAGGAGTAGGCCATTCAGCTCATTAAGTCTAACCTACCATTCAATAGGACGATGACTGATCTGATTGGAGTCTTAACTTCACTTTCTTGACTACTCCCCATCATCTGTGATCAGTTGATCACAAACCTGCCTGACTCAGTCTCAAACATTTTAATGATTCAGCTTCCATTTTTCTCTGAAGGAAAAAATTCCAAAGACAAATTACATCTTACTGCAGCAGCACACTGATGTCAAGCCCCTCTATATGTGGAGTTACCACAAAGTAGGCAAAATCCCCAATTTACTGTCAGATAGACATGGGTTAACAAGAAACATGGATCAGGTTCCTGCACTTAACAAGAAATGCCATTTATTATTAATGAATAAATTTTAATCTCAAGTAAGCAGCTATGAGATACAATATATGGCTCTACTTGTTAAAAGTTAACGCCCTTTTTGAGCCCCTATGCACACATACAGTCGAAACAAAAACAATATTTGTTTCATGGATGGAGGGCAAAAGAAACATGGGGGAAAACAGTTCAATCACACCAGTCTGCAGGATTCACTAAAATGATTCTTTTGCTTGCCAGGACTTTCTGCTCTTCAATCCTCATTCTCCAGGGTCTTTTCACTTCTTTGCAGGAGGCACAGATGTTTGGTCTCAGTTTCTGAAAGGCCACAGCTTACAGCAACTAATGGGAATAAAATGACAGGGTTTATTCAGATTTCAAATATTTTTACTACACATCACCGCTCCTTCCAGAAGTTCAAAAGCTTCTCACTATGTTGTTTACATCCACAAACTGTTCAGCTACCCAGGACCCAGTCAGAGAGTTGTCATCAGGCATCTACAATTAAGAACAATTCCATAAAGCAATCAGCAACGAGTATGTAACGTGAGAGTCAGTCAAATCTCATGTTACATACAGTTTCTAATGATGACCCATCAATAAACAACATCCCCCACTGCTTGAATAAAGCAGCAATGTAAACATGACTAACAATGAGATTCGGTATCAGTTTTCTTTTGAAATGCAGCAATTCCTCCCATATTCTTTTTTCCCATTCAGTCCACAATCAAACATAAATTTAAATAAAAAGTCCATTTCATCTTAAATGGAAGACACCTTGGCCAGAATTTTCCCAGCCCTTGAGTGATTTGGGTAATCGCAAGAAATGTGGCAAGAAAGAACAAAAAAAATCAGATTCGCAAATGCAAGAAAGAAAAGATTGATTTTCCTCTGACATTTCAATGGCCAGATGAGAATCTTACTGGTAAGTGAGATCCAGAAGAGAAAAGGGTGAGGGAGACGGAAAAAATTAGGGAGAGAACTCCAGAGTTTAGGATTCAACCAACCGAAGGCACAAACTGTGGGCATCAAGGTCTTTCATATGATTCAGACCTTTGAAAATTTGGACAATTTAGAGGCTTATGTGAGCTTATGTTGCCTTCTGTCCCGACTGTGGATCTACAAGATAATTTCACAAGATGCCCACAGTTTTTGGCCCAAGCAATTTATGATCAGAAAATCAAAAACACCCAAATTTCTGAAGTGTATGGCTGTTAGCCAAAGTTTCCTGCTTGTGCTTGTAAAATTGTCCTCGTATAAAGAGAAAAAATAGCTCTCAATGGGAAAGCAGTTACATTCACTCAGCAGGGAACCTTCTGTTTCTGTTCTCTTCTTCTCTGGAGTATGTTGGGAATAGTCAATTAATGAAAGTTTGTCACCGGGACATGTTACAAATATGTTGACACATTTTGATCACACAACACTACTTAAATATGTTGCAAAATCCAATCCTTTAATGAGTACAAAAGATTAAGTAACTTAATGCCTTGGATGAATGGTAAAATGTAAATCTTGTGGCTATCAGATATAACTTAATCATTAGCCTTTTTCTTCAAAGCTATCTTTGATACTGATTTTCAGTAAATGTTATAGAGTACATCTCCTTCCCAGTAATACCACCTTCATTATAAATAACACACTTTTATGTAGAACTTTGCCCATCTAAATACCTTAAAGCTTTCTGCAATAAATGATTTATTGACTATTTTTGACAAAAATGTCTTTATTCTAGAAGCCATCTGTTTACTTGTTAAATTTTACTCTTTTTAGATATTTCGAGACAATCCAATTATTTACAAACAATTGAGGTGTGATCTGTTTTGATGTCATTGAAAATTAGTTATAATAGGTTTCTCCCATCTCTGAGAGTTCTTTGACTGATTTGACTGTAATTTCAAATCTACAGTGATTTTTGATAAAAAATGTGAATAACATCTTTTAACTTCTACATCAAATCACTGGTATTGTTATCACAAATAAAAAAGCTTTATTGGTGACAGGAGATGAAGACTTTTTATCAAACACAATCAAATAACAGATAGAAATGATAGAAGTTGTCAATAAAACCAAAAATCAATACAAGGAGTATAGCAGCAATATGCAATACTTGTCTTGACGATTTGTGGTCATCCTGATTCTTTAACTATCTTGGAGACTGGAAAGGATGTATATAAAAGGGTTAACATTAAAGTTTAACATTGTTTGTCATCTGTGTAGTTACCATATCCCGCTGAACATCAAAGTGGACTTTGAAAGTTTACTATATCTATTTCCTGTGTAGAACCCCATTAAGCAAATTCAGACATCAGTTTTCAATTTTCATTAAGTGACAGGTAGATGTTAAGAGGAAACCATTTATGCTTCAATGTTTAGTTCCCTCTTGAATTCCTTTACTCTCCAAATCTAAAAACTCTTATTTTTGTCGCACTAATATTCCACACACGTCAGCTATTCTTTAGCATTTCACTGACATGGTCATTCCTTGTGCAAAGGTTAATGAATTCAGAGAGACAATACGGCTGAACAAGGAGAACGGGGTGAGAGGGGGAAGTTAGAGTGGGGATGTGAGGGACATCACAGCCAGATCAAAACCTCTCTATCTCCAAAATTGATGGATTTGCATTTCTCAACACAGAAAATTAAATAGCAATCAGGAACAGGAACAAAGGCTAACATTTCTTTTTCCAACAATCAGAGGCACTAGTAGAGCCCTGGGGAGTGTTGCTGCAGGAAGAGACCTAGGGGTACAGGTCCATACTTCCTTAAAAATGGAGTTGCAAATAGACTGGGTAAGTGACGAAGGCATTTGGCACACTTGCCTTCATTGGTCAGAACATTGAGTATAGGAGTTGGGATGTCATGTTGTAACTATACAGGACATTGGTGAGGCCACTTTCAGAATACTGCATACAATTCTGACCTTCCTTCTGTAAGAAGGATATTGTTAACCTTGAGAGGGTGCAGCAAAGATCTACAAGGATGTTGTCAGAGCTGAAGGGTTTACGTGATAGGGAGAGGCAGAATAAGTTGGGGCTTTTTCCCATTGAGTGTTGGAGGTTGAGAGGGTGACCGTCTCGAGAATTATACAATCATGTGGGGCATGGACAGGGTGTATAACCAAGATCTTTTTTCTAGGGTAATGGAGGTCAAAACTAAAGGGCATAGGTTTAAGGTGAGAGGGGAAAGATTTAAAAAGGACCTGAGGGGTGACTTTTCCATGCAGTGGGTGGTATGTAATTGGTATGAGTTGCCAGAGGAAGTAGTGGAGGTAGGCATAATTACAACATGAAAATGAAGGGCTAAAGGGATATGGACCAAAATGCTGGCAAATGGACTGGGTCAGATGGGGATCTCTGGTTGACATGGATGAATTGGACTAACGTGTCTGTTTCCACACTGTATGGTTCTATGACTAAAACTAATTGCAATGTTCCTTCAAATGGGATCAGTGATCTATGTGCAAATTTAAGCTCAATCTCAAGACTTCCCAGATATTGATGAAGTTATTTGTAAGATATCCATTTCTTCTTATTTCCATTTATTATTTCACTCTTCTTTGATTTATGACTAAGCAGATATCAATTCAAGTGCTTAGATAAGATTAATTAAAGAGAATAACCACTGAATTTCCATGGATATTGGACACACACTAGCTGACCTGCAATTGTAGATATCCACAACTATCGTCCTTATCCATATCAAATAGTAGAATGAGTGAAGCATATACATGAGAGGATTTCTTACTTATTGATGCATGCCACATTTTTCAAAACAAACATCACAAGACAGTTTTCCTCTTTTGTGCACCTTCATTGTGTTGAAATCAGGGCTCACTTTCTTAGTTCCTCTTCTAATTCATTCTTTTCAGCACCTCACAACTATGAAGATTTATTGTTCCTCTTCCTCTTATAATCTGAAAGAAGAAGTGTAAAAGAAAAGTTGTCATAGTCCTACCAGAGCATAGGGCTGCTTTCTCATTGGAGGGAGATGATTGGTGGCAGTTTAACTTGAAGGTCAGCATGTCTCAGGCAAGGGGAGAGTTGCGAAGGAGGTTCCTTCATGGTAACCTCAGCCAGTGCCAGGAATTGAATCCACTCTGTTAGGATCATTCTGTATTGCAAACCAGCTGTCCAGCCAACTGAGCTAACTGTCACCACTGTTCTTGTATTTAAAGCACCTTTTGAAATTTTCCAAAGCTGTTAGCCTATGAAAGTGTTTGAAGCATAAGCACTGTTTTAACATGGAACAATGCAACTGAAAATTGGTGCACGGTAATGTTCCTCAAAGAACAACCTTTATGTTGATGTGATCAAGCAATAACTGCTGGCCTGCTCTACTTTTCTTCAAGCTGTGCTGTAGAACCTTTTCTGGTGACTCAAGAAGAAACTTAGAATCTCAGTTAGATGTCTCATCTGAAAGATGGCACCTGAACAGGGCAGTGCCACATTTGGATGTTAGCCAACATTTTATACTCAGGTTCTGAGGGAGCCTTGAACTCATGACCCTTTGTCAAGTGGCAAGTGTGCCACATCTGAGACATTAAAAGTCTTTAAAATTCAAGTATAAGTATCATTTCTTGTCCTTCTTTCTTCAACTATCAAACTTAACCTTTCACCTCCACTGATAAACTAAACAATAAAAGGTCAAAGTAAAATGAAATGTGGATTTGTTGAGTAAATTAAATTGGCCCATTATGATTACAATCTGATTTAGACCACAATTATTTAAAGTCACACACTTTTAATAATGCAGCTGAAACTATCTTTTCCCAAATCAGCAAGTTTGAAGTTCTTAGTACATCTTCCAATTTTAACCGAATTTCAAATAACTAAAAATGATTCCCTTTTTAAACTTCCACGCTTCTGCCTAAAACATCTTTAAGTGTCTCCTCAAAGGCCTGCAAATGGACACAAATCCACAGAAATGTGGCATAGTAATTAATTTGTTCTGGGGATATATCTAGTTTTGTGGATGAGGCCAAAATCCAGAGCAACCTTTTCATAAAATAACACATAAAATTAGAAACATAGAATGTAGAACGTTACAACACAGTACAGACCCATCGGCCCACGATGTTACACCTACGTGTGAAAATAATCTGATGCCCATCTAACTTACACCATTCCATTATTATCCATATCTATGTCCAGTGCCCATTTTAATGCACTTAACATCGGCGAGTTGCAGGTAGGCCGTTCCATGCCCCTACTACTCTCTGAGTGAAGAAACTACCCCTAACATCTGTCCTAAATCTAACAACCCTCAATTTAAAATGATGTCCCCTTGTGTTAGCCTTCATCATCTGAGGAAAAAGGCTCTCACTGTCCACCCTCTGATTATCTTATATGTCTCAATTAAGTCACCTCACAACCTTCTTCTCTCCAATGAAAACAGCCTCAGTTCCCTCAGCCTTTCCTCATAAGACCTTTCTTCCATACCAGGCAACATCTTAGTAAATGTCCTCTGAAGCCTTTCCGAAGCTCCCACATCCTTCCTATAATGCAGTGACCAGAACCGTACGCAATACTGCAGGTGCGGCCTTATCAGTGTCTTGTACAGCTGAAGCATGACCTCATGGCTCTGAAACTCAATCCCCCTGCCAATAAATGCCAATGCACCATATGCCTTATTAACAACCCTCACAACTTGGGTGGCAACTTTCAGGGATTTATCACCAGGACGTCGAGATCTCTCTGTTCATCTACACTGCCAAGAATTTTACCATTAGCCCAGTATTCTGCATTCCTGTTACTTCTTCCAAAGTGAACTACCTCACACTTTTCCGCATTAAGCTCCATTTGCTACTTCTCAGCCCAGCTCTGCATTTTACCTATGTCCCTCTGTAACCCACAACATCCTTCGGCACTATCCACAACTTGCCTACCTTAGTGTCATCCGTAAATTTACTAATTCATCTTTCTACATCCACATCCAGATCATTTCTAAAAATGACAAACAGCAGTCGCCCCAAAACAGATCTCTGTGGCACACCACTGGCAACTGAGCTCCAGGATGAATATTTCACATCAACCACCACTCTCTGTTTTCTTTCAGCTAGCCAATTTCTGATCCAAACCGCTAAATCACCTTCAATGCTAAACTCCCTATTTTGTGCAATAGCCTACTGCGTGGAACCTTATCAAACGCCTTACTGAAATCTATATACACCACATCAACCACTTTACTTTCATCCACCTGTTTTATCACCTTCTCAATGAGCTCAATATAGTTAGGGAGGCATGGCCTACCCTTCACAAAACCGTGTTGACTATCCCTAATCAAATTATTCCTTTCCAGATGATTGTAAGTCCTATCTCTTGTAACCTTTTCCAACACCTTACCCACAACCGAAGTAAGGCTGACTGACTGATAATTACCAGAGTTGTCACGACTCCCCTTTTTAAACAAGGGAACAACATTTGCTATCCTCCCGTCTTCTGGCACTACTCCTGTTGACAGTGGTGATGTAAAGATCGAAGCCAAAGGTTCTGCAATCTCCTCCCTGGCTTTCCAGATTATCTGAGATTACATCCCATCCGACCCAGGGGTCTTATCTATTTTCAGATCTTCCAAAATTGCTAAAACCTCCTCTTTGTCAACCTCAATCACATCTAATCTTGCAGCCTGTATTTCCATATTTTCACTAACATTGCCCTTTTCCATTGTGAATACTGACAAAAAGTATTCATTAAGGACTTCCCCATGTCCTCAGATTCCACAAACAACTTTCCACTGCTATCGTTGTTTGGTCCTAATCTTGCTCTAAGGGGTTGCACAGTGTTTAGCACTGCTGTCTCACAGCGCCAGGGACCCAGGTTCAATTCTCCTCCTCAGGCAACTGTCTGTGTGGAGTTTGCACATTCTCCCCGTGTCTACGTGGATTTCCTCCGGGTGCTCCAGTTTCCTCCCACAGTCCAAAGATGTGCAGGTTAGGTGAATTGGCCATGCTAAATTGCACGTAGTGTTATGCGCATTAGTCAGGGGTAAATGTAAGGGAATCGGTCTTTTTTAGATTACATTACAGTGTGGAAACTGGCCCTACGGCCCAACAAGTCCACACCGACCCGCCGAAGCGCAACCCACCCATACCCCTACATTTAGCCCTTACCTAACACTACGGGCAATTTAGCATGGCCAATGCACCTGACCTGTACATCTTTGGACTATGGGAGGAAACCGGAGCACCCGGAGGAAACCCACGCAGACACGGGGAGAATGTGCAAACTCCACACAGTCAGTCGCCTGAGGCGGGAATTGAGGCAATTGAATTCCTGTGAGGCAGCAGTGCTAACCACCGTGCCGCCCACTGGGTCTGGGTAGGTTGCTTTTCGGAGGGTCAGTATGGTCTTGTTGGGCTGAAGCGCCTGTTGCCATACTGTAGGCTATCTAATCTAAAAAAACAATCCTTTTATTCCTGATATACCGAGAGAAGTTCTTAAGGTTTTCCTTGATCCTATCCGCCAACAATTTCTCACATCCCCTCCTGGCTCTTCTTAGTCCTCTCTTTAGATCTTTTCTGGTTAACTTATAACTCTCAAGCCCCCTAATTAAGCTGACACATATAACCTTCACATAAGCCATCTTCTTCCTCTTGACAAAAGCTTCAACTTCTTTAGCAAACCATGGCTCCCTCTCTCGACAACTACCTCCCTGCTTGTTAGATATATACTTATTAAGGATCCCGCAGTAGCTGTTCCTTGAATAAGCTCCACATTTCAAGTGAGTCCATCCCCCTGCAGTTTCCTTCCCCATCCTATGCATCCTAAATCTTGCCTAATCGCTTCATAATTGCCTTTCCCCCAGTTGTACCTACTTCCCAGCAGTAGATATCTGTCCCTGCCCATTATTATTGTAAACATAATTGCTCACCTACCTCCAAAGGTAACACTTGGCCAAGTTCATTCCCCTGTACCAATCCAATATGACATCTCCCCTTGTTGGCCTGTCTACATACTGTGTCAGAAAACCCTCCTGCATACATTGAACAAAAATTGACCCATCTAAACTACTTGAACAATAGTATTCCCAGTCAACATTGGGGAAATTAAAGTCCCCTATAACAACTACCCTGTTACTCTCGCTCCTATTGAGAATCATCTTTGCTATCCTTTCCTCTACATCTCTGGAACAATTTGGAGGCCGATGGAAATCTCCCCACAGGGTGACCTCTACTTTCCTGATTCTAAACTCAGCCTAACCTACCTGAATGAATGAGTCCTCAAACGTTATCTCAGCTGCTTTAATGCTACCCTTGATTAATAGTGCTACAATCACCACCACCCCAAACCCCACTCCCCCTATTACCATCTTCTCTGTCCTTACTGAAACATCTAAATCCCGGAATCTGCAACAACCATTCCTGTCTCTCCTCTAGCTATATCTCTGAAATGGGCATAACATTGAAATCCCAAGTACCAACCCATGCTGCAAGTTCACCCACCTTATTCCGGATGCTCCTGGCATTGAAGTATACACATTTCAAACCAACATCCTGACAGCTGGTGCCCTCTCGCGACCTTGTAAACCTATCCCTGACCTCACTACCCTCAACCTCCTGTGGACTGAAATTATAATTCAGGTTCGCATCCGCTGCTGCATTAGATTAAACCGCCGCACCCCCCCGCCCCCCTCACCGAAGAGCATTAGTAATATCCCACCCACACGATATTGGTACCCCTGTGTTTCAGGTGGAGACCATCCTGTTTTTAGAGGTTCCACCTTCCCCAGAAAGAGACCCAATTAGCCATGAATTCAAATTTCTCCCTCTTGCACCTTCCCTGCAGCCACGTGTTCAGCTCCGTTCTCTCGCTGTTCCTCGCTTCACTAGCACGTGGCATGGACAACAAACCAGAGCCAACAACTCTGTTTGTTCTAGCTCTAAGCTTCCACTCTAGCTCCCTGAATTTCTGCCATAGATCCCTACCTTTATTCCTACCTATGTCGTTGGTACCAATGTGGACCATGACTTGGGAATGCTCCCCCTCCCCCTCAAAGATCCCAAAAACACGGTCAGAGACATCACAAATCCTGGCACCTGGGTGCAACACACCAAGTGTGAGTCACTCTTGTTCCCACAAAACCTCCTATCTGTCCGCCTAACTATGGAGTCCCCAGTAACTAAAGCTCTGCTCCTCTTCCTCTTCCCCTCTGAGCAGCAGGGACAGACTCTGCACCAGAGACCTGTGCCCCATTGATAACCCCTGGCATGTTGATCCCCCTCCAGCAGTATCCAAAACAGTAAAGTTGTTATTGAGGGGAACGGCCACAGCAGATCCATGCATTGCCTGCCAGATCCCTTTCAGTTCCCTGGCAATAACCCATCCACCATCTTCACATGGCTGTGGAGTAACTACCTCTCTGTAACATCTCTCAATAAACCCCCTCTGCCTCCCAAGTGATCCGAAGTTCATCCGTCTCCAGCTCCAGTTCCCTGACACGGTTCTCGGGGAGATGGAGTTGGGTGCACGTCCCACAAATGAAGTCAGCAGAGACACTAGAGGTGACCCTCACCTCCCACATACTGTAGGAGGAATATTCAACTGCTCGAACCTCCATTCCCATTATTCTAAGTTCCCAAATAGACCACTGAAAAAAATGAAACATGAAAGCAAACACTTTTCACCTTACTAGCCAACACACAGAACATTTTTTTTGGTTAGAGGAGGAGGAGGGGAGGTGGCAGGGAGACACTACCCAAGTGGTGTTTCAGGTAAAGCAATTGCCCAAATATGTAACGTTGTGACCTCTCCGACAGCTTCCTGCTTGATGCTCCCACACTTCCTGCTGCTAGGACAACAATGGTGAACCCTGACACTAGAGGTGAGTTTTCAAATTTTTCACTCACCTTCCCGACAGCCTCCTGCTCAACACTTTTGCACTTCCTGCTGCTAGAACAAAAAACATAATTTGCTCATGCAGTGATTTAACAAGGTCAGCCAGGTGGACCTCATGAAATATGATTTCCTTGATTGGGGCTGTTAACTCAGTCTAGTCAGGGAGCCCCGACTGACAGATATAAATACCAGTGTCAAGTACTATGCATGTGTGAATAAAGGGTGACTTGGTGACGAGGTACCAGTCTCTATGGAGTTATTTCAACTCGCTACGTAATTGGCAAATGAAATACCTTGATCTTTTACTGGTTTGGCTGATGGTGGGTGTATTGCTATGTAAAGGTCAACAGAACCCAACAGAGACTCCAAGCACTTTATCCATTACAGTTAATCAGTTCCAGAAAGCTTTGTAACAGGATTTGACAAGCTCAGGAGGGTATTGAGCCCCTTAATTAGACAACGTCATTATGTTGCTGTTGAAATTGGACAACATTAGACCTGTGAAAGAAATTTCCAAATTGTTGATATTGTCTGTGCACAGCAAACAATCTGCCTGTGAAGTTTCATTGCCCTACTTGACTTTCCAAGAGTAGGTGGTGGTTGTATGTGCTGTAATGAACTTTTCTTTGTAGTCCACCTGTGGTTATGCATTGAAGTTCCTAGCTCTTTGCTAATTTTAGTAGGTATGCAAATACAGACCACCCCCTTTCACTGCCCACTGATATTATTCATCTGTATTTATTCAGGCAATGGATGCTTTATTTAATTGCAAACACTGAATTAAGTGACTCTTCAATGCTCTTTAACATTTTCAAAAGATATCCAGCCCCATTATTAAACCTATTTAATGTTATTTCATTTATATATAGTTGTTATTCATGTTACTTTCCACATTGTTCCCTTTACATATTCACATCACAACATCATTTATTCATCCTTTAAAATGGGAATTCTGTCTTGATGCCTTTATAATGACAATGTTGGCAGTGCCCTTACAATATTGAATGTCTACCCTGATCAAGTCCATATAACAAGAAAGGTTTGTTTTCTTCTTCCACATTCTTTGAGAATTCCTGTGTGAAATACTCTGTCCCTCTAAGTGCAGCTGATAAGAATAGTGAATTACATCAGTTTCTTTCTAACACGCTACGTTGGTTGGAGTACTGAAAGAACAAGGAGAGAAATGTGAAATTAGACCAAATGAGCTCCGTGTTACAACACAAGCTGTGGCATTTTATGAACATATCAGCATACAAGTTTGGAGCAGTAGTAAGCCATTCAACATGCCCCACCATTTAATAATATTATGGTTGATCTGATTGTGGCCTCAATTCCACGTGTCCACCCACCCTCAATACCTTTTGACTCCCTTGTAGGTCAAGATATTAACTACCACTGCCTTAAAAATATTCCATGACTCCGCCTCCACTAACCGCTTTTGAAGAGAGTTCCAAAGCCTTTGACTCTCTGAGAGATTGGATGTCACCTCAACTCAATCTCAAATGGGCAACCTCTTACTTTTAAACTATGTCCCATGGTTCTAGTCTTTCCCAAAAAGAGAAATATCCTTTTTGTATCCATGATATCAGATCTTCTCCTGATTTTATATGTCTCAATACGATTATATCTCACTCTTCTAACCACCAATAGATACAGATCCAGTCAGTCAAACGTTTCTTCATGAGATAACCCACAATCCCATTAAATGAACCTTCTTTGAATTGCCTCTGACACATTTATAAAAGATGAGACCAGAACTATACACAGTACTCCAGATGTGGCCCAACAAAGTCCATACAACTAAAGCAAAAAAGTCTTGCTTTACATGCCATTATCCCTGCAATTAATGATATTTGATTGGCCTTGTTAATCACTTGTTATATCTGCATACTAGCTTTTAGTGAATCATGTACCAGGATTCTCAGTTCCCTCTGCACTTTTGAAGTTCCACAAGTTCTTGAATAAAAGGCTCTTTCTCTATTCTTCCTGCCAGACTGCAGTAATTCACATTTTCCCACATTAAACTGACCCCTACATTTCTAAGGTGCAATTACGTTAAGAACCTAATTTATGTACCAGCAATAAGATTCTTACTGAGTGCAGAGAGTATTTGATAGACCAAGCTCACTGAAAACATTATAGTTATGGTTGGGTTCAGAGTTCTTTTGCAGGGTTGACCCATAATTAATTGGGTGACAAGGAAGAAGAAGACAAACATAGGGTCTGCAAAGATTTAGACAGTTCTGAAAGCAACCGAGGGTCAGTGAATGAAATGCACATAAAATGAACAGGCCCATAATACAGAAGCCTTAATGAGTTTTGAAAAGATTTGTAGCTCAGATTGAGATTCAGGATGTAGGTTTACTCGCTGAGCTGGAAGGTTCATTTTCAGAAGTTTCGTCACCACACTATGTAGCATCTTCAGTGAGTGTCCGGATGAAGCACTGGTGGCATGGCCTGCTTTCTTTTTATGTGTTTAGGTTTCCTTGGGTGGGTGATGTCATTTAAAAATGAGATATCATTTAAAAATAAATAAGTCCATTTATAGGTCTGCAGCCTATAAGGTTGGGCACAAGCGTTCAAGGTTGGGCAATTCTTCAACAACAATTTTATTTATCATTTCTATAAATGATTTGGATGAGCATTTAGGGGCTATAGTTGGTAAGTTTGCAGATGATACCAATCTGAGTAGTATAGTGGACAGGGGTGAAGGTTATCTGGGAATGCAGTGAGATCTTGATCAACTGAGCCCATGGGCTGAGGATTGGCAGATGGAACTGGATTGAGATAAAAGCAAGCTGTTGCATTTAGGTAAGGCAAACCAGGGCAGGACTTACATCATCAATGCTAAGGCCCTGGGGAGCATTAGAGAACAAAGTGATCTTGGGGTACAGGTTCACAGCTCCTTGAAATTGGAGTCACAGGTAGTCAGGATGGTGAAGGTAGGGTGCTTGCTTTCAGCAGTCACAGCATTGAGTGTAAGAGTTGGGACATCTTGGTGCATAATACACCAAGCCACATTTGATGAAGCCACATTTGGAGCATTGTGTGCAGGCCCAGTTGCCCCACTATACAAAGAATATTATTAAACAGAAAGAGTGCAGAAAAGATTTACTGGAATGCGACTTGGACTGGAAAGTTTGAGTTATAAGGAGAGGTTAGATAGGGTGGGACCTTCTTCCCTGAACTGAAGGGTGACCTTACACAGATCTATAAAATCATGAAAGGCATAGTTAATAGCTGACAGCTTTTCCCCGTGGTAGGGGAGTCTAAAACTAGAGGGCACAGGTTTAAGGTGAGAGGGGAGAGATAGAAGAGGGTCCAGAGAGGCACCTTTTTCACACAGGGAATGGTGAGCGTCTGGAACAAGCTGCCTGAGGTAATGGTGGAAGTGAGTGCAATTTCATCATTAAAGAAACATTGAGACAGATGCATGGCCGAGATAGGGAAAGAGGATATGGATCAAACACAAGCAAATGGGCAGCATGGCAAGATGGGCCAAAGGGCTTCTTTTCATTCTGTAAACCTCTATGACCATAATCTAAGACCCTAAGCAGCACCATTCTACATGGCTCCTGGTATTTCAGTCTTCAGCCACAAGGCATGTCCAATAAATCACTCAGTATCAACATGCAAGATTATTTCATTTCAGCACAAACAGATCATGGGTCTCGTAATGTGTTTTGATTCACAAAAGATGTAAATAATTTGAAAATATAACCACAAAGGACTTATATTTTATTAAATATGATATATTCACTTATATTTGTCTCACATGAAATTCCAACTTAGTATTTTTTTTAAATGTCTTCAGTCTCTTAGACAAAATTATCAACTAATTTCCAGAGGAAGGCAAACTAGTGAAACTGGAGGTATTATCACATAGCTTTAAACTTTCCTCACGGGATACAGGAGGAGCTTAGCCACATTTATTGACTTCCTCAATGTGAAGGAAAACGTGGTAGATGGGCATGTGGGCATTATTGAATGTTTGCTGCTGAATTAAGAAGTGCTCAATCTTATTCCAATAGTTGTGCACCCCTACAGAGTACCAAGCTGAGAAATAGAAGGGAACATTTCACTCTGACCCTGTCAATTCATTCAACAACAATCTAACTGGGCAGAAATTTCAATTCAGCTGTCCACACAGTGTCTAAACATTTGGATATTACTGAGGCTGGACTTTGCACACAGTGAAGCAATGATGCACACTGATGACAAAGGTTTTGTGATCTCTGCTGTGTGGACTTTGCCTTTCCCTATCTGGCACCAAGTCAAGGAGATCTCTTGCTGCACTGGGCCAAGACCATGGGAGTTCCTGATCACAATGAGGTTCACTGAAAACGCTCATTTCTTCATTTGAGCCCTTCAACTAACAGAGCGCTGGTTGGCATATGGGATTTTAGCTTCAGCATCTTGAGTATAGACAATATTCAAGACAAAAATGCTTGTTGAGTAGTAGTAATAAAAGCAATTTAACTCCCCTCATTATGTTTACCTCCGAGATTAATTCTGGTAAGCAGATATAATGGAACTTGAAAGTACAACTAATTTGAAATTGGACGCAGGGAAAAGCATATCCACTCTTTCAGATTCAGCACCAGGGTTGAGGCCATAAATTCCCAGTTGTTTTCAAATTCATCTTCAGGGCATAAGAGGTATTAAAATCAGATGAAGAGATGCTGGCTACATTTAATTATGTTGAGAGAAAATGAGATCACTGATATTTTGCATATCTTCCCTGAGCACCGCTCTTCTGTATTAAGCAGAGTTACTGTGCAACTTCGAACCTTTTTCATTTAGCAGTTGCAGAAGACACTGAAGTTGACTCAGTGTACTGAAAACCAGTTTGCTATCCCAAAATTCCATTTCTAACACCACAATAAAATAATGCAGAGCGCTCATCTATCTTAGAAAGGAGAAGACAGAGGGGAGAAAATGTATGACAAATGTAGATGATCATTCGCAAGAAGGCATTACAGTCCTTAGTTTGCTCTTTCAAGACAGAGTGAGAGAGAATGGAGCCTGCTGCTGATGTTAGATGCTGATCGTTTTGTGCATGCAGAGCTGTAGGATCTTCCTGTAGTCTTTGTCTCACTGACAATTTTCATTAACAAGGAGAAACTCATCAATGACAAACAACAACCGTAGTAGCAAACACCATTCGATTTGGATGGCTTTTCTCTGATGAAGACGAGGGCACTGTGGGGAAAGAGAATCTAACCCAACTGAAAGTAAATTACCTGCTAGTATTACAGACAAGGAACAACCTACATATTCTAGTTACCCTTATGCTAAAAGGGGCAACAACTGATGAAGAGTTTTAATAAATGTGCGTATGGCTAAGTTGTATGGCTGTGCAGTTAATATTCCATCAACTTCCTCCACCACATAAACCCACTCACTATACCATACATAGAACTCAGAAGTCTGTGAAGGAATAACTAAAATTAGTGGGAGCATTTTTTAAAAATAGCTGAACAATAAACAAACACAAGGAAGATTTCAGAACTTCCTACAGCTACAGAGTACTAAAATGTTTGAGAAGTCTCAGATTATGGAGTTGGAGAGAGATCTTCATTAAAGCATGAAGATGTTCTAAGGGTTTTGATGAACATTGATGCTTTAGGCAGGGTGGATAGTACCCCACCTCTAGTCACTTAAATGGCCAAGGCAGTCAATCGCTTCAATTGCCACTAGAGACTCTGGAGAGAGAGCGATCAGAGATCTTCATTTAAGTCTGCATGAAAAATCATTGTACGTCAAGCCGATATTAATGATAAAGATCAACGATAGAATGACTATGATCTTTTGAAAAAAGAATTAGAAGCAAATGGAAACAAAATTGCAGAACTTAGGCCCTCATCATTGAGTAAGTTTAAACATATGGAGGATAATGTAGAATAAGCAGGCCAGTGATGGACGATGAGCATCTTAAACTGTCCATCAAATCTCCAGACCATAATGCTAAGCAGAAGCTCCCTGGCCTAAGTATCCAGGAGGATCTTATTTCCTCAAATCTTCAAGTTTCTTTCATTATTAATGATAGTGTAATCCGTCATTCTGATGGAGTCTCCAGGAAGTTATTAGAGTCATAGAGTCATAGAGATGTACAGCATGGAAACAGACCCATCAATCCAACCCGTCCACGCCGACCAGACATCCCAACCCAATCTAGTACCACCTGCCAGCACCCGGCCCATATCCCTCCAAACCCTTCCTATTCATATACCCATCCAAATGCCTCTTAACTGTTGCAATTGTACCAGCCTCCACCACATCCTCTGGCAGCTCATTCCATACACGTACCACCCTCTGCATTAAAACGTTGCCCCTGAGGTCGCTTTTATATCTTTCCCCTCTCACCTGAAACCTATGCCCTCTAGTTCTGGACTCCCTGACCCCAGGGAAAAGACTTTGTCTATTTACCGTATCCATGCCCCTCATAATTATGTAAACCTCTATAACGTCTCTCCTCAGCCGCCAACGCTTCAGGGAAAACAGCCTCTCCCTATAGCTCAGATCCTACAACTCTGGCAACATCCTTGAAAATCTTTTCTGAACCCTTTCAAGTTTCACAACATCTTTCCAATAGGAAGGAGACCAGAACTGCACGCAATATTCCAACAGTGGCCAAACCAATGTCTTGTACAGCCGCAACATGATGTCCCAATTCCTTACTCAATACTCTGACCAATAAAGGAAAGCATACCAAATACCTTCTTCACTATCCTATCTACCTGCAATTCCATTTTTAAGGAGCTATGAACCTACACTCCAAGGTCTCTTTGTTCAGCAACACTCCCTAGGACCTTACCATTAAATGTATAAGTCCTGCTAAGATCTGCTTTCCCAAAATGCAGCTGAATTAAACTCCATCTGCCACTTCTCAACCCATTGGCCCATCTGGTCCAGATCCTGTTGTAATCTGAGGTAACCCTCTTCGCTGTCCACTACACCTCCAATTTTGGTGTCATCTGCAAACTTACTAACTGTACCTCTTATGCTCACATCCAAATCATTTATGTAAATGACAAAAAGTAGAGGGGCCAGCACCGATCCTTGTGGCACGCCACTGGTCACAGGCCTCCAGTCTGAAAATCAACCCTCCAACATCACCCTCTGTCTTCTACCTTTGAGCCAGTTCTGTATCCAAATGGCAAGTTCTCCCTGTATTCCATGAGATCTAACCTTGCTAATCAGTCTCCCATGGGGAACCTTGTCGAACGCCTTACTGAAGTCCATATAGATCACATCTACTGCTCTGCCCTCATCAATCTCCTTTGTTACTTGGTCAAAAAAAAGTCAAATTTGTGAGACATGATTTCCCACACACAAAGCCATGTTGACTATCCCGAATCAGTCCTTGCCTTTCCAAATACATGTACATCCTGTCCCTCAGGATTCCCTCCAACAACTTGTCCACCACCGACGTCAGGCTCACCAGTCTGGCTGGCTTGTCTTTACCGTCCTTCTTAAACAGTGGCACCATGTTTGCCAACCGCCAGTCTTCCGGCACCTCACCTGTGACTATCGATGATAAAAATATCTCAGCAAGGGGCCCAGAAATCACTTCTCTTGCTTCCCACAGAGTTCTCGGGTACACCTGATCAGGTCCTGGGGATTTATCCACCTTTAACCATTTCAAGACATCCAGCATTTCCTCCTCTGTAATCTGGACATTTTGCAAGATGTCACCATCTATTTCCCTGCAGTCTGTATCTTCCATATCCTTTTTCACAGTAAATACTGATGCAAAATATTCATTTAGTATCTCCCCCATTTTCTGTGGCTCCACACAAAGGCCGCCTTGCTGATCTTTGAGGGGCCCTATTCTCTCCCTAGTTACCCTTTTGTCCTTAATATATTTGTAAAAACCCTTTGGATTCTCCTTAATTCTATTTGCCAAAGCTATCTCATGTCCCCGTTTTTCCCTCCTGATTTCCCTCTTCAGTATACTCCTACTTTCTTTATACTCTTCTAAGGATTCACTCGATCTATCCTGTCTATACCTGACATATGCTTCCTTCTTTTTCTTAACCAAACCCTCAATATCTTTAGACATCCAGCATTCCCTATATCTACCAGCCTTCCCTTTCACCCTGACAGGAATATACTTTCTCTGGATTCTTGTTATCTCATTTCTTCCCATTTTCCAGCCGTCCCTTTACCTGTGAACATCTGCCTCCAATCAGCTTTCGAAAGTTCTTGCCTAATACCATCAAAATTGGACTTTCTCCAATTTAGGACTTCAACTTTTAGATCTGGTCTATCCTTTTCCATCACTATTTTAACACGAATTGAATTATGGTTGCTGGCCCCAAAGTGCTCCCCCACGAACACCTCAGTCACCAGCCCTGCCTTATTTCCCAAGAGTAGGTCAAGTTTTGCACCTTCTCTAGGAGGTACATCCACATACTGAATCAGAAAACTGTCTTGTACAGACTTAAGAAATTCCTCTCCATCAAAACCTTTAACACTATGGCAGTTCCAGTCGATGTTTGGAAAGTTAAAATCCCCTCCCATAACTACCCTATTATTCTTACAGATAGTGAGATCTCCTTACAAGTTTGTTTCTCAATTTCCCTCTGACAACTGGGGGGTCTATAATACAATCCCAATAAGGTGATCATCCCTTTCTTATTTCTCAGTTCCACCCAAATAACTTCCCTGGATGTATTTCCGGGAATATCCTCCCTCAGCACAGCTCTAATGCTATCCCTTATCAAAAATGCCTCTCCCCCTCCTCTCTTTCCTCCCTTTCTATCCTTCCTGTAGCATTTGTATCCTGGAACATTAAGCTGCCAGTCCTGCCCATCCCTGAGCCATGTTTCTGTAATTGCTATGATATCCCAGTCCCATGTTCCTAACCATGCCCTGAGTTTATCTGCCTTCCCTGTTAGGCCCCTTGCATTGAAATAAATGCTGTTTAATTTATTAGTCCTACCTTGTCCCTGCCTGCCCTGACGGTTTGACTCACTTCTGTTCTCAGCTGTACCCGTCTCAGATTGATCTCTTTCCTCACTATCTCCCTGGGTCCCACCCCCCCCACCTTATTAGTTTAAATCCTCCCAAGCAGTTCTCGCAAATTTCCCTGCCAGTATGTTAGTCCCCTTCTAATTTAGGTGCAATCCGTACTTCTTGTACAGGTCACTTCTACCCCAAAAGAGATTCTCATGATCCAAAAATGTGAATCCTTCTCCCATACACCAGCTCCTCAGTCATGCATTCATCTGCTCTATCCTCCTATTCCTGCCCTCACTAGCTCGTAGCACTGGGAGTAAGCCAGATATTACTACTCTTTAGGACCTCCTTTTTAAATTTCTGCCTAACTCTCTGTAATCTCCCTTCAGCATCTCAACCTTTTCCCTTCCTATATCGCTGGTTCCAATGTGGACAATGACCTCTTGCTGGCCCCTCTCCCCCGTGAGAACATTCTGCACCCTCTCTGAGATATCCTGGATCCTGGCACCAGGGAAACAACACACAATTCTGCTTTATCTCTGCTGGCCACAGAAACGTCTGCCTGTACCTCGGAGTACAGAATCCCCTAACACAATTGATCTTTTGGAAGCCAATGTACCCCTCGTTGCATTAGAGACAGTCTCAATACCAGAAACTTGGCTGTTCGTGCTACGTTCCCCTGAGAATCCATCACGCCCTACATTTTCCAAAACAGCTTACTTGTTTGAAATGGGTATATCCACACAAGACCCCTGCCCTAGGTGCTGACATCTTTTACCCTTCCTGGAGTTAACCCATCTATGTGACTGTATCTGAGATTTCCCCCCTTCCTATAACTGCCATCCATCATATACTGTTGCTGTTGCAAATTCCTCATCGCTTCTATCTGTCTCTCCAACCGATCCACTCGATCTGATAAGATTAGCATCCAACAGCATTTATGGCAGATATAATCCACAGTAACCCTTAAACTCTCTTTAAACTCCCACATCTGACAAGAAGTACATATCACTGTAAAGGCCATTTTTGCTCCTTCACAATCTACACACCCACAAAATATTCCTCTACAAACACTGCCCCAGGTTAAATTAATAGCTATGACTTAAATTTTAAGTTTAATCAAGAGTCTTTTCTCCAAAAACATATAATCAAGAAAGAATCCCCCATACTCACTACTGCAGCCTTTCTCTTGGACAGACTTAAAACAACAACTAACTTATCTGATTCTGTGCTGTGAACTTTGCCCAACAGTTCCTCCAAGATTAGTTGTGAATTTCACTGTTTGTTAATTTTCCCAGATGCACTCTGATGTCCAGCAATACACGAATTCAAACAGCAAAGGCAGTAACTGTGCACGTTCGCCCTCTCTCTCTCCGATTGTTTGTGGAGAACCAACCTCAAGCTGAAGCCCCAGTGGAAATATTACAGAATGTATCCTATGTACAAAAAATTAACTCCCTATTTGTGGGATACAAACAAAGTTGTGAGTTCCTCAACTCCAGAATGCCCTTCATTCTAATCTTCATCAAGATAGATCCCTTGGTCAGGGTACAATGCAAAACAAAAAGAACGCCAGCTCCTTGTCTTCCTTCTCAAAGGGTTATAAAGGTTAGGGACCTAGCTTGATCTCAGTTGGACCAGTTTTCCCCGGATCTGTCTGCATTATATTTACAGGTAGGCCTTCATCGAGTAGGAATTAGCATTCATGAGTAGCTGCAACCCCTTCCACCAACGTGTTGCCTTTCAACAAACTGATAAGGGACCATATAGATCCTAAATGCCCTCCAAGAGAGCTGAGAACACTATTGGAAATGAAGTAGGTCAAAACAATGACTGCAGATGCTGGAAACCAGATTCTGGAGTAGAGTGGTGCTGGAAAAGCACAGCAGTTCAGGTAGCATCCAAGGAACAGGAAAATACCACGTTTTGGGCAAAAGCCCATCATCAGGAATACAGGCAGAGTGCCTGAAGGGTGGAAGGATAAATCAGAGGAGGATGGGGGTGGGGAGAAAATAGCATAGAGTACAATAGGTGAGTGGGGGTTGGGATGAAGGTGACAGGTCAGGGAGGAGGGTGGGGGAAGGTAGCAAAGAGTAGAATGGGTGGATGGGGGTGGGATGAGGGTGATAGGTCAGAGAGGAGGGTGGAGTGGATATGTGGAAAAGAGGATAGGCCAGTAGGACAGGTCATGGGGACGGTGCTGAGCTGGAAGGTTGGAACTTGGGTGAGGTGAGGGAAGGGGAAATGAGGAAACTGGTGAAGTCCACATTGATGCCCTGGGGTTGAAGTGTTCCAAGGTGGAAGGTGAGGCGTTATTCCTCTAGGTGTCGGGTGGTGAGGGAGCGGCGGTGAAGGTGGCCCTGGACCTCCATGTCCTCGGCAGAGTGGGAGGGGAGTTGAAATGTTGGGCCACAGGGCGGTGTGGTTGATTGGTGCGGGTGTCCCAGAGATGTTCCCTAAAGCGCTCTGCTAGGAGGCGTCCAGTCTCTCCAATGTAGAGGAGACCACATCGGGAGCAACGGATACAATAAATGATATTGGTGGATGTGCAAGTAAACCTTTGATGGATGTGGAAGGCTCGTTTAGGGCCTTGGATGGAGATGCGGGAGGAGGTGTGGGCGCAGGTTTTGCAATTCCTGTGCTGGCAGGGGAAGGTGCCAGGACGGGAGGGCGGGTTGTTGGGGGGGCGTGGACCTGACCAGGTAGTCACAGAGGGAACGGTCTTTGCTGAAGGCAGAAAGGAGTGGGGAAGGAAATATATCCCTGGTGGTGGGGTCCGTTTGGAGGTGGCGGAAATGTCGGCGGATGATGTGGTTTATGTGAAGGTTGGTAGGGTGAAAGGTGAGCACTGGGGGGTTCTGTCCTTGTTATGGTTCGAAGGGTGGGGTCTGAGGGCGGAGGTGCGGGATGTGGACGAGATGCATTGGAGGGCATCTTTAACCACGTGGGAAAGGAAATTGCTTCTCTAAAGAAGGAGGCCATCTGGTGTGTTCTGTGGTGGATCTGGTCCTCCTGGAAGCAGATACGGCAGAGGCGGAGGAATTGGGAATAGGGGATGACATTTTTGCAAGAGGTAGGGTGGGAAGAGGTGTAATCCAGGTAGCTGTGGGAGTCGGTGGGTTTGTAAAAAATGTTATTGTCAAGTCGGTCGTCATTAATGGAGATGGAGAGGTCCAGGAAGAGGAGGGATGTGTCAGAGATGGTCCAGGTAAATTTAAGGTCAGGGTGTAATGTGTTGGTAAAGTTGATGAATTGCTCAACCTCCTCGCGGGAGCATGAGTTAGCACCAATGCAGTCATAAATGTAGCGGAGGAAGAGGTGGGGAGTGGTGCTGGTGTAACTATGGAAGATGGACTGTTCTACGTAGCCAACAAGGAGACAGGCATAGCTGGGGCCCATATGGGTGCCCATGGCTACCCCTTTGGTCTGGAGGAAGTGTGAGGATTTGAAGGAGAAATTGTTAAGGGTGAGGACCAGTTCAGCCAAACGAATGAGAGGGTCGGTAGAAGGGTACTGTTGGGGACGTCTGGAGAGGAAGAAACGGAGGGCTTGGAGGTCCCAGTCATGGCAGATGGAGGTGTAGAGGGACTGGATATCCATCGTGAAGATGAGGCGTTGGGGGCTGGGGAAACGGAAGTCTTGGAGGAGGTGGAGGGCATGGGGTGGTGTCTCGAACATATGTGGGGAGTTCCTGGACTAGGGGGGATAGGACAGTGTCGAGGTAGGTAGAGATGAGTTCAGTGGGGCAGGAGCATGCTGAGACAATGGGTCGGCCAGGGTGGTCAGGCTTGTGGATCTTGGGAAGGAGGTAGAACCGGGCAGTGCGGGGTTCCCGGACTATGAGGTTGGAAGCTGTGGTTGGGAGATCTCCTGAGGTGATGAGATTCTATATGGTCTGGGAGGTGATGGTTTGGTGATGGGGGGTGGGGTCATGGTAAAGGGGGTGGTAGGAGAAGGTGTCCTCGAGTTGGCGTCTGGCTTCAGCAGTGTAGAGGTCAGTGCGCCAGACTACCACTGCGCCACCTTTATCTGCTGGCTTGATAGTGAGGTTGGGATTGGAGCAGTGGGAGTAGAGGGCTGCGTGTTGTGAGGGTGAGAGGTTGGAGTGCAGCAACGTTCTCCTTGAAGATCCTCTGCTCTACGTTCACAGTATTACGTCAGCACCTAACTTCTCTACAGTCTCCCCTGCCTCATCCTTTTATCTAACCACCTCCATAACCAGCACTCCTCAAACATTACAGTAGATTCCCCCAGCCTCTGGAACTGCTCAGATGCCATTAGCCATGCGTCTGGTGCAGCCACCATCCCCATGCTGATTAATGACACCACTTCCGCCCCCATCATAGCCGCTTCCACAGCCACTTCCGCCCTTCACAATTCCTCATGCACCACACGAGACATCACTTCCACCCCTCACATCATCACTGATGTCACATGCTTAGTGACTTCTGACCCCCCTACTGCCATGTTCGCCACCACTTCCACCCCCACCAATGCCACTTACCTGCATTCTACTGACATGCCCCCCACAGATCCCACTGTCACCATCCCCGCCCCACAGAACCCTGAGGGGAACACCACCCCTGCTCATGACTCCACCCCTATTCCCCCTAACACCACACCCACTCCAGTTACACGTTCCGCCCCCACTCCCAGCTCCACACCCACACGAGATCCCAGATGTCAGCTCCCAGCCTTGCCGAGTGTTCACCATCCCCCCAGATTTTCCCCTCACTGAGGACGAGCGATCAGTTCTCAGCAAAGGACTCATTTTCATCCCCCTCCGTCCACGCATCAATGAATTTAATACATGCCGTGACGTCGAACTCTTCTTCCGCCGCCTCTGCCTCCGAGCTTACCTTTACAATCAGGACCCCCACCCACCTTCCAAGGAGGCCTTCACTCGCCTCCAACACACTCCATCCACCTGGACACCCCGTACTGGCCGATCCCTTGACCTCTTCATTTCCAACTGCCGCCGAGACATTAAGCGCCTCAAACTGTCTACCCCCCTCCCCCACTCCAACCTCTCACCCTCATAACGCGCAGCCCTCCACTCCCTCTGCTCCAATCCCAACCTCACCATCAAGCCAGCAGATAAAGGGGGTGCAGTGGTGGTCTGGCGCACTGACCTCTACACTGCTGAAGCCAGACGCCAACTCAAGGACACCACCTCCTACCACCCCCTTCCCGCCCTCTCGATCATGACCCCATCCCCCAAAACCAAACCATCATCTCCCAGACCATACAGAACCTCATCACCTCAGGAGATCTCCCACCCACAGCTTCCAATCTCATAGTCCGGGAACCCTGCACTGCCCGGTTCTACCTCCTTCCCAAGATCCACAAGCCTGACCACCCTGGCCGACCCATTGTCTCAGCATGCTCCTGCCCCACTGAACTCATCTCTACCTACCTCGACACTGTCCTATCCCCATTAGTCCAGGAACTCCCCATATATGTTCGAGACACCACCCATGTTCTCCAACTCCTCCAAGACTTCCGTTTCCCTGGCCCCCAACACCTGATCTTCACCATGGATATCCAGTCCCTCTACACCTCCATCCGCCATGACCAGGGCCTCCAAGCCCTCCGTTTCTTCCTCTCCAGCCGTCCCCAACAGTACCCTTCCACTGACACTCTCATTCGTTTGGCTGAACTGGTCCTCACCCTTAACAATTTCTCCTTCAAATCCTCCCACTTCCTCCAGACCAAAGGGGTAGCCATGTGCACCCGTATGGGCCCCAGCTATGCCTGTCTCTTTGTTGGCTACGTAGAGCAGTCCATCTTCCGTAGTTACACCAGCACCACTCCCCACCTCTTCCTCCGCTACATTTATGACTGCATTGGTGCCAACTCGTGCTCCCGCGAGGAGGTTGAGCAATTCATCAACTTTACCAACACATTCCAACCTGACCTTAAATGTACCTGACCATCTCTGACACCTCCCTCCCCTTCCTGGACCTCTCCATCTCTATTAATAATGACCGACTTGACACCAATATTTATTACAAACCCACCGACTCCCACAGCTACCTGGATTACACCTCTTCCCACCCTACCTCCTGCAAAAATGCCATCCCGTATTCCCAATTCCTCTGTCTCCGCTGTATCTTCTCCCAGGAGGACCAGTTCCTCCACAGAACACACTAGATGTCCTCCTTCTTTAGAGACCGCAATTTCCCTTCCCACGTGGTTAAAGATGCCCTCCAATGCATCTCGCCCACATCCCGCCCCTCCAACCGTCACAAGGACAGAACCCTCCTAGTGCTCACCTTCTACCCTACCATCCTTTGCATAAACCACATAATCCGCTGACATTTCCGCCACCTCCAAACGGACCCCACCACCAGGGATATATTTCCCTCCCCACTCCTTTCCGCCTTCAGCAAAGACTGTTCCCTCTGTGACTACCTGGTCACGTCCACGTCCCCCAACAACCAACACTCTCGTCCTTGCACCTTCCCCTGCCAGCACAGGAATTGCAAAACCTGCGGTCACACCTCCTCCCGCACCTTCATCCAAGGCCCTAAAGGAGCCTTCCACATCCATTAAAGGTGTACCTGCACATCCACCAATATCATTTATTGTATCCATTGCTCCTGATGCGGTCTCTTCTACATTGGGGAGACTGAACGCCTCCTAGCAGAGCGCTTTAGGGAACATCTCTGGGACACCCGCACCAATCTACCACACCGCCCTGTGGCCCAACATTTCAACTCCCCCTCCCATTCAGCCAAGGACATGCAGGTTCTGGGCCTCCTTCACCACTGCTCCCTCATCACCCGACGCCTGGAGGAATAACGCCTCACCTTCCACCCCGGAACACTTCAACCCCAGGGCATCAATGTGGACTTCAACAATTTTCTCATTTCCCCTTTCCCCATCTCACCCCAGTTCCAAACTTCCAGCTCAGCACCGTCCCCATGACCTGTCCTACCAGCCTATCTTTTTTTCCACCTATCCACTCCACCCTCCTCTCTGACCTATCACCTTCATCCCACCCCCATCCACCCATTCTACTCTTTGCTATCTTCCCCCACCCTCCTCCCTGACCTGCCACCTTCATCGCCACCCCCACTCACCTATTCTACTCTATGCTACTTTCTCCCCACCCCCACCCTCCTCTCATTTATCTCTCCACCCTTCAGGAACTCTGCCTGTATTCCTGATGAAGGGCTTTTGCCCGAAACGTCGGATTTTCCTGCTCCTCGGATGCTGCCTGAACTGCTGTGCTTTTCCAGCACCACTCTACTCCAAATATTGGAAATGAAGACCTGTTGAAACGTTTGGCAGTGCGGGAAATAGAAATTAGGATAGAAGATGGACAGTTTTATGAGGTTAAAAGTATGTGACAGGGGTGAACTTGGGGGAAATGTGGAATAAAGTGTATCTGTAATTTTAATTTAAGAATAGCTACAAAAGCACATGCATAATAAGCTATAACTTAATGATGTCCATTTACATGGAACTGTGCCCTATGTCTGTCGGGCTCCAGGGATATCCTGTCTTATGTTCACAGTGAGCTTGAATAAAGGTCGTTGATGTTCACTGACTTGGGTCTGGACTACCTTCTATTTCTATTGGCAGCCCCGACCCAGTCTTCGTACAATGAAGCTCCGGTCAATATTGAGCTGAAAACTCAAGGATTCAGACAAATAAAAATAACGGATGCAGAGAAGAGAATTGGGCCATCGTGGGGTGAAAGTATTTTGGTGGTAGTCAATTAAAATAGTTTTGTCTCGCTGATATTAGAGTAATGACAGCAGCACACATTTTCACTGTGACTCCAACAAGAATGTTCGGCGGGACTTTACCAAGGCACAACCAGATAAAAATGGACTCCAAGCTAAAGGAAGAGATTTTCAGAGAGATGTTCAAAAGCTGGATTAAGAAGAGGGTCATGGAGTAAAGAGGAGAGAGATAATGATCCAGTTTGCGGAAAGTTCTCACTCAGTTAGTACAGTGTTTATTGTGGAGCTAAGGGTGGTGATCAAGAGACTGGGTGATTGCTGTTAGCACATAGTGGCTTGTGCTATCTGGCAGATGAGAAACAGGAAAGAAAATTTGAAACTTGGAGCATATCCAAGGTGATTGTACTGAAGCCAGAATAGAGGTTATGGAGGTAGCAGTCAAATGGGGCTCAGTTCCTTCGTTTCTATTCTTTCAGATTGTTTCAGGACAATTCTGGACATGCAGTCCATTATTGTCATCATGAGCTTTTTGAAAAATTATAATGCGTGGCAGTCCTCTTGCTTTTCTTCACTCATTCCTTGTGGTAAATCTGTAGGTGGAACATTACAAAAATAAAGAACTCACGTCAAATTTAAATCTGAATTTTGGATTACTGGGGCCTCAGTTTTCAAACACATAATCATTAAATGTTTTTCTGGATTAACTGAGGAATGTTAATAATAAACAGATAATGCAATTGCAGACTGTCAGTTTTTTTAGAATTTTACCACGTGGGTTTCATTGATCAGTCTCAGCTGTGCAGTTTAATTAAGAACAGGCCATTTTCTCCATTCTGCTTTATGCTCCACTTTGTCCATTTATCGTTCTGTATAAACAATGCATAAAATGTACAAATTTTTTCATGCACTAAAGACATCTCATAAAATAAGGTTTCAGTATGGAGCCCGATATTGCGATTAGCTAGCAGTGCTTGGCATCTCTCAAAGGGGAGGTGTTAGGGGCGGCAAGAAGTGATGGGAGTGTCTTGAAACTTGTGATCTAAGATACTTTGAGGACAGGCAAACTGTGTAACAGAGCATGCAGTAACATTTCCTGCAATGTAGCTGTTGCAAGAAAAAAGGGAGTGATATCCTGTCACTGTGCTAGCTCCAAGAAGGGATGGGGGGAGTTGATTGTGGATGAGCAATAAGTCTCAGGAGGAAGGAGAACAATGTAACATAGGAGGTCAGTACCAGGAGTGTTGTTAAGTAACATGACTGAGGTACAAGAAGACCTCTAATGATGTGTTGCAAGTTGTCCATGTAAGTAAGTTCATCGTAGAATGTCATTCCCACCAATTGCACCAATCGATTCAGTTCCACTCAATTCTTCACTATCCAGTGCCCACTTATCAGCAATTTTTATCAATCACTACTTGAACTTTCAAGTCATGGATTGTTGTTGCTCGATCTGAAGAGAGCAAAAATGCAGGCATGAAGCAAATACCTACTCTCTCTTCATAGGATAGTGAGTTCTTTGCTTCTACCCCTGCCAATCCATCAGTACCCCACATTTTACCTGTCAGCTGGTTGCTCAAATGGCCTCAGCCCAGCTCAAGATGGCACAGTTTGAAGGCAGATCCCCTTGGCCCAGACCTGCTCAATTAAAGGTAGCAACCTTCCATCATCAAAAAGCAAATATCTGGAAAAATAACTCAAGATCCAAGTGGATGCCCAGTGGTGAAGAGTTTTATTTTCTATGTATCATGTCAGTTTATAAACTTGGATTAGAATGTGCATTTTTTGGTGGTTTATATTTTTATGAAGTCAGATAGAAGACACAGTGCTTGTCAGGAGCAGAGATATGGAGTGTGAGACTGCTGTGAGTAGAAGTTATGATGGGTTTTATATACTATTGTGCTTTATCACATTAAGGCCAGCATACAAAGGGACTATTTATTATTATATCACACAGATAACAAGCCAAACCAAATCAGCTTCCCTATCAGTAAATTCGCAACACAACTAAACTAAAACTTTCAGTGACCCTCAGATTGTTCAATTGCCCCAAACTAGACTTTGCAAATCACATGACACCAAGTTTACAACTTCAGCAAAACATAACGATTTATTGTTAATAAGTAACTTTAGCAGAACACGAGTAAACTACAAGGTAATCTAATTAATGTCCATAATCTCAGCCCAATCTTATTTGATCATAAACTCCTCTCACACATTGACAGGCAGACAGACGGCTGGACAGGTTTGTATATCTGTGGACCCAAATATCTTTTTTCCTCTACCCCATTTGAATGTTTATTTTCCAGACAGTATATGCTGTACATTTACTTTTCAATATTTTGACTTCTTTTATTATTTGATCATTGGATATGAGCATTGCTAGCTCGGCCAACACTTTTTGCCCATTCCTAATTGCCATTGAGAAGCTTGCCTTAATAAACTGCTGGAGTCTGTGTTGTGTAGGGACTCCCCATTGCTGTGAGGAAGGCAATCCCAGCAGCTTGACCCACCGACAGTGAAGGAATGGTGACGAAGTTCCAAGGCAGATTTAGGCTTGGACATGAACTTTTAGGTGGTGATGTTCCCATGTGGCTGCTGCCCTTGTCCTTTGAGATGGTCAAGGTCACATGTTTGGAAGATGCTGCCAAAGGAGACTTGGTCAGTTCGAATTGCATTCCCATTCTGCAGACTCCTCCTGCATTTTGTTAATATCCTTCTCTGTTTAACTGCCCCTTGAGATTTGGTGTAATCTTCAAATGATGAAATCATACTTCTCATTCCCACTTCCAAATAATTTAAGTAACTGATAAATAATTGTACGATCCTTGTGAAATACCACTTACAATTCCCATTATTTCGGAATCTGTACCATTATTTTTGAAATGTAATTTGTTTCTTATTTTGCAGCCAGCTTGCTAATTGTTTTGCCTTCACCATGAGTCTAATATGAGGCATCTTGTCAAAAGCTTTTCGGAAACAAAATATTTAAGATAACTTCACGACATTTATCAAGCTTTTCTGTTACATCTTTTAAAAATATAATTGGAATGGTCAAGTGTTCCCTTTCTTTTTGTTATCGATGCTGAATACTGTCCATTATACTTTCAGGTGCTAGGCAGTTTCTGTTGTAACTTTGATTAAATATTCCAGTATTCTTCTGACCTCCAAGATAATGGGCATTTACCTGAATGACGTGCTGCCTGTAGTAGCACATCAACAGCACATCCCTTTCAGATTACGAAAATGCCTAAATTGACATAGAGTCATAGTCATAGAGATGTACAGCATGGAAACAGACCCTTCGGTCCAACCCATCCATGCCGACCAGATATCGCAACCAAATCTAGTCCCACCTGCCAGCATCAAGAAACCTTGGAGTGCAGGTTCATAGCTCCTTGAAAGTAGAGTCGCAGGTAGATAGGATAGTGAAGAAGGCATTTTGTATGCTTTCCTTTATTGGTCAGAGTATTGAGTACAGGAGTTGTGAGGTCATTTGCGGCTGTACAGGACATTGGTTAGGCCACTGTTGGAATATTGCGTGCAATTCTGGTCTCCTTCCTGTCGGAAAGATGTTGCGAAATTTGAAAGGGTTCAGAAAAGATTTACAAAGATGTTGTCAGCGTTGGAGGATCTGAGCTACAGGGAGAGGCTGAACAGGCTGGGGCTGTTTTCCCTGAAGCATCGGAGGCTGAGGGTTGACCTTATAGAGGTTTACGAAATCATGAGGGGCATGGATAGGGTAAATAGGCAAAGTCTTTTCCCTGGGGTTGGGGAGTTCAGAACTAGAGGGCATAGGTTTAGGGTGAGAGGGGAAAGATATAAAAGAGATCTAAGGGGCAACTTTTTCACACAGAGGGTGTTACGTGTATGGAATAAGCTGCCAGAGGAAGTGGTGGAGGCTTGTACAATTGCAACATTTAAGAGGCATTTGGATGGGTATATGAATAGGAAGGGTTTGGAGGGATATGGGCTGGGTGCTGGCAGGTGGGACTAGATTGGGTTGGGATATCTGGTCGGCATGTACGTGTTGGACCGAAGGGTCTGTTTCCATGCTGTACATCTCTTTGACTCTATGGCCCAGCCCATATCCCTCCAAACCCTTCCATGATGGACATGCAAAGCAATGATATCATGCTGTATCATGCTGCTCGATCTAATCCTGATTTCACCCTTCCTGATTCTACCTGGAAAGATGAGACTGGTTATTTTTGGAGAGAGAACCTTAGTAACCTCCATTATACAGCAGTGTACAGAAAACTGCAAAATGCTGCTATTTGCAGTCCAAACACATGGTAACTTTGTTAAGGACCAACATATTATCATATGAGGTGAAAATGAGGACTGCAGATACTGGAGATTAGAGACAAGGTTAGAGTGGTGATGGAAAAGCACAGCACTTCAGGCAGCATCCGAGGAGCAGGAAAATCAACAGAAATGAGGCTGGGAGCCCCCAGAGTGGAGAGATAAATGGGAGGGGGCGGGGCTGGGGAGAAGGTAGCTAAGAGTACAATAGGTGGATGGATGTGCAGATGAAGGTGATAGGTCAGAGAGGAGGGTGGAGTGGATAGGTGGGAAGGAAGATTGGCAGGTCGGACTCGCCGTGAGGATAGTACTGAGCTGGCAGGTTGGAACTGAGGTAAGGTGGGGGGAGGGGAAATGAGGAAACTGATGAAGTCCACATTAATGCCCTGGGGTTGAAGTGTCCCGAGGCGGAAGATGAGGCATTCTTCCTCCAGGTGTCTGGAGGTGAGGGAATGGTGGTGGGGGAGGCCCAGGACCTGCATGGTCTTGGCAAAATGGGAGGGCGAGTTGAAATGTTCAGCCACGGGGCAGTGGGGTTGATTGGTGTGGGTGCCCTGGTGATGTTCCTTAAAGCACACTGCGAGGAGGCACCCAGTCTCCCCAATATAAAGGAGACTGAATCGGGAGCAACGGATACAATAAATGTCATGTGTGGATGTGCAGGTGAAACTCTGATGGATGTGGAAGGCTCCATTGGGGCCTTGGATGGAGGTGAGGGGGGAGGTGTGGGCTCAGGTTTTGCAATTCCTGCGGTGGCAGGGGAAGGTGCCAGGAGAGGAGGGTGGGTTGTTGGGTGCGCGGAGCTGACCAGGTGGTTACGAAGGGAAAGGTCTGTGCGGAAAATGGATAGGGGTGAGGAGGGAAATATATCCGTGGTGGTGGGGTCTGTTTGTAGATGGCAAAAATGTTGGTGGATGATGTGGTTTATGTGGATGTTGGTGGGGTGGAAGGTGAGGACGAAGGGGTGCGTTCTGTCCTTGTTGCGGTTGGATGTGTGGGGTTTGAGGGCGGAGGTGTGGGACGTGGATGAGATGCGTTGGAGGGCATCTTCAACCATGTAGGAAGGAAAATTACAGCCTTTATAGAAGGAGGCCATCTGGTGTGTTCTGTGGTGAAACTGGTCCTCCTGGGACCAGATATGGTGGAGGCAGAGGAATTAGGAATACGGGATAGCATTTTTGCAGGAGGTAGGTTGGGAAGAGGTGTAATCCAGGTAGTCGGTGCGTTTGTAAAAAATGTCAGCGTTAAGTCGGACGTCATTGATGGAGTTGGAGAGGTCCAGGAAGGGGAAGGAGGTGTCAGAGATGGTCCAAGTGAATTTAAAGTTGGGATGGAATTTATTGATGAAGTTGATGAACTGCTCAACCTCCTCACGGGAGCACGAGATGGCACTAATACAGTCATCAATGTAGTGGAGGAAAAGATGGGGAGTGGTGCTGGTGTACCTACAGAAGATGGACTGTTCTATGCAGCCAACAAAGAGACAGGTATAGTTGAGATCCATGTGGGTGCCCATTGCAACTCCTTTCAACAGGAGGAAGTGGGAGGATTCAAAGGAGAAATTGTTAAGGGTGAGGACCAGTACAGCCAAACGAATGACAATGTCAGTGATAGGGTACTGGTGGGGATCTTGGGAGAGGAAGAAACGGAGGGCTTGGAGGCCCTGGTCATGGCAGATGGAGGTCTAGAGGGACTGGATGTTTGTGGTGAAGATGAGGCATTTGGGGCCGGGGAAATAGAAGTCTTGGTGGAGGTGGATGGCGTGGGTGGTGTCTCAAACATATGTGTAGAGTTCATGGATGAGGGAGGATAGGACAGCTTCGAGGTAGGTGGAGGTGACTTCGGTGGGGCAGGATCAGGCTGACACAATGGGTTGACCAGAGTGGTCAGGCTTGTGGATCTTGGGAAGGAGGTAGAATCGGGCGGCTTGGTGTTCCTGAACTATGCGGTTGGAAGCTGTGGGTGGCAGATCTCCTGAGGTGATGGTTTGGTGATGGGGGGTGTGAATGAAGACAACTCAGATTTAATAAATCATAGTTTATTCTGGACTTACATCTTATAGTTAGAATGTTAATCACTATTAGTCTTACTTACATCATACATTTGTACTGAACGAAGTTATGATTTTCAAGTTCAATTTTATCAGTTTTGGAAGAGGGAACAGTTCAAATCCATGCGTGTGAATGATGGGCAACAAAATTAATGACTAAAGAAAGCATCAATAGTCTGGGCTGTTTGTATGTTTTTGAACAAATTTCCTTGTACTAATAAAGAAACCAGTAGGTCGCTTCCAAAGGCCTTAGGATTCCAGTCCATGGGGTGGGGTCATGGTCGAGGGGGCGGTAGGAGGAGGCATCTTCGAGTTGGCATCTGACTTCAGTGGTGTAGAGGTCAGTGCGCCAAACTACCACTGCACCCTCTTGTCCGCTGGTTTGATGGTGAGGTTGGGATTGAAGCAGAAGGAGTGGAGGGCTGTGTGTTGTGAGGGTGAGAAGTTGGATTGGGGCAGGGCGGTAGATAAGTTGAGGCATATATGTCTCGGCAGCAGTTGGAAATGCAGTGATCGAGGGCGGTTAATAGGCCAGCACAGGGTGTCGAGGTGATGAAGTCAGTTGGAGGCGAGTGAAGGTGTCCGCGGAAGGTGAGCAGGAGTCCTGATTGAAAAGCTCGGAGGCGGAGGCGGCAGAAGACGTGTTTGACGCCACAATGCATATTGAATTCGTTGATGCATGGACGGAGGGGGATAAAGGTAAGGCCTTTGCTGAGGACTGATTGTTTGTCCTCTGTGAGGGGGAAGTCTGGGGAGATAGTGAAAACTCAGCAGGACTGAGAGCTAGGAACTGGTATAGCTGTGGAGCTGAGGTATAGCGGGGGTGGAGCCTGTAACTGGAATGGAAGTGGTGGTAGGGGGAATGCGGGTGGAGTCATGAGCAGGGGTGATGTTCCCCTCAGGGTTCTGGGGGCAGGGTTGGTGACAGTGAGATCCCTGGGGGGGGCGTGTCAGCAGTATGCAGATGAGTGGCATTGGTGGGGCAGAAGTGGTGGCGATGATGGCAGTAGTGAGGCGGAAGTTGCAGAATTTGTGATGTCAGCGATAATGTTAGGGGCGGACGTGATGTCACGTGTGAATGTGAAATCGTTAGGGGTGGACGTGGCCGCGGAAGCGGCTGCGATGGGGGCGGAAGTAACGTCATCGATAGATGTGGGGATGGTGACTGTACCGGTCTTGTGGCTAATGGTGGCCGAGCAGTTCCGGAGGCTGGGAGAAGCTTCTGGAATGTCTGAGGAGTGCTATTTATGGATGTGGATATATAAAAGTTTGCTGTACTTACAGTTTTTGATGTTTGAGATGCTGTTGAAATACTGTTTGTTGAGAGTATGAATTCTTCTTAGGATGTAGTACAGAGGGGATACTTTGCAGTTCTGAGGGGTGTGTGGCCCTCAGTTGAGACATAGCTGACTATTGAGAGGTTAGGTGGTGGCTCATGGCTGCAGGTGTGCAGCAGAGGATCCTGAAGGAGAACCATAGCTGCTGGTTTTGAATTTGTAGTCTGTACTGGTTGTCCTGTTCAGGTCCAAACTGTGCTGGTTTGAATGTAGTCCGGAGTCCATGTGGGATCAGTTGGTTGTGGAGGCAAGCACTGAGGAAGCAGATGTGGCTGTGGTAGCGAGTCTGTTTCAGGACATGGTTGAAGAGCTTCAGGGCAGAGAAGATGACCTGGTGGTTGCAGTGAGAGAGAAAGACTCACTGAGATCCTTGTAGAGAGAGGAGGAGAACTTCTTCAAGGTAGGCATCCTTGCAAGAGGATTTGCAGTAAGGTTAAAATCAACTAGGCGAAAATGTGGACTCAGATGCTGGAGATCAGTCAAGATTAGAGCGGTGCTAGAAAAGCACAGCAGGTCAGGCAGCATCCGAGGAGCAAGAATGTTGATCTTTCAGCCAAAAGCCCTTCATCAGGAATGAGGCTGAGAGCTTCCGGAGTGGAGAGTTGAATGGGAGGGGGTAGGATGGGGAGAAGGTCACTAAGAGTGCAATAGGTGGATGGAGGTGGGGATGAAAGTGATAGGTCAGAGGGGAAGGTGGAGTGGATAGGTGGGAAGGAAGATTGGCAGGTAGGACAGGTCATGAGGATGGTGCTGAGCTGGCAGGTTGGAACTGGGGTAAGGTGGGAGGAGGGGAAATGAGGAAACTGGGGGGGGTCCACAATGATCCCAAGGGGCTGAAGGGTCCCGAAGCGGAAGATGAGGCGTTCTTCCTCCAGGCATTGGGTGGTGAGGGAGTGGCGGTGGAGGAGGCCCAGGACCTGCATGTTCTCGGCAGAGTGGGAGGGAGAGTTGAAATGTTCGGCCACGGGGCAGTGGGGTTGATTTGTGCGGGTGTCCCGAAGATGTTCCCTAAAGCGCTCTGCGAGAAAGTGTCCAGTCTCCCCAGTGTAAAGGAGACCACATTGGGAACAATGGATGCAATAAATGACATGTGTGGATGTACAGGTGAAATTTTGACGGCCTCCTTTGGGGCCTTGGATGGAAGTGAGGGGGGGAGGTGTGGCCGCAGGTTTTGCAGTTCCTGTGGTGGCTGCGGAAGGTGCTGGGGGGGACGGTGGGATGTTGGGGGGCATGAACCTGACCAGGTAGTCACAGAGAGAACAGAATTTGCGGAAAGCGGAATGGGGTGGGGAGGGAAACATATCCTTGGTGGTGGGGTCTTTTTGTAGGTGGCGTAAATGTCAGTGGATGATGCAGTTTATGGGGAGGTTGGTGGGGTGGAAGGTGTGGACCAAGGAGTTTTCTGTCCTTGTTGCGGTTGGAGGGATGGGGCTTGAAGGCGGAGGTGAGGGACGTGGATGAGATGCATTGGAGGGTATCTTCAACCACGTGGGAAGGGAAATTACGGTCTTTAAAGAAAGAGGCCATCTGGTGCTTCTAAGGTGGAAGTGGAACTCCTGAAAGGAGATATGGAGGAGGCAGAGGAATTGGGAATACAGGATAGCATTTTTGTAGGAGGAGGGTGGGAAGAGGTGCAATCCCGGTAGCTGTGGGAGTCAGTGTTATGTTGGACGTCATTAATGGAAATGGAGAGGTCGAGGAAGGGGAGTGAGGTGTCAGAGATTGTCCAGGTGAATTTAAGATTGGGGTGGAATGCGTTGATGAAGTTATGAACTGCTCAACCTCCTCGCGGGAGCACAAGATGGCACCAATGCAGTCATCAATGTAGTGAAAAAGAGGTGGGGAGTGGTGCTGATGTAATTACGGATGATGGACTGTTCTACGTAGCCAACAAAGAGACAGGCATAGATGGGGCCCATGCGGGTGCCCATGGCTACCCCTTTTCATCTGGAGAAAGTGGAAGGTTTTGAAGGAGAAATATGAGACTGTTCTTTCTTTTCTGCTTCAGAGCGTTATGCAAAAGTTAGAACATAAGAGAGACATGAGTAAACCAGAGCAACAAATGAGCATTCAACAAATTATGTCTACACCTTCCAGTGTTTTCCATTCTAAGCCACCTATTATTCCCTTACCTCCACACAGAAGGACAAAAAACACCAGTTCACACATTACCTTGCTATTCTTGTTGGTATTCTGCATTAGTGGTGCTGGAAAAGCACAGCAGTTCAGGCAGCATCCGAGGAGCAGTAAAATCAACGTTTCGGACAAAAGCCCTTCAACAGGAATAAAGGCAGAGAGGCTGAAGCGTGGAGAACTCCTCTAGCTTAACTCTCCACGCTTCAGGCTTTCTGCCTTTATTCCTGATGAAGGGCTTTTGCCTGAAACGTCGATTTTACTGCTCCTTGGATGCTGCCTGAACTGCTGTGCTCTTCCAGCACCACTAATCCAGAATCTGGTTTCCAGCATCTGCAGTCATTGTTTTTACTCTTGTTGGTATCTGAGGAAGAAGATCAAAGCATATATATTAGATATTTACATATCTCAAGTTAAATGATCCTGACTGCCAATCTTTTTACCTACTTTCATTTGGCTTCAAATAAGTAGGTCGTAATTGATGCTGGAGGGCACTGCATTCTGTTTAAGCCATTAAACATGGGTATTGGCTGACGGCCAATGAATGAAATGTTACATATTAGCCAAACAGCATAATTACTTCAGGAGATGCAATTGGGCAAAAAATCAAAGGGATAGGTTTCCAAGGTTCAGCTTTTATCTGGCAAATTTAAAATTCCAAACAGAGAAGCACATCATGTCCACATAGAATCAAATATTACTGTATTTATAGATCAGCTAGCAGGATCCTGAATTTAGGCTCAATATCTAAATAGCTTCAATAAATTTTTAACCTCAATAAGTACCATCAACTTAGAATTGATCTATTTTCTTAGAGTCAGGAACATATCATGTACCTTTCAAAATGGCGAGTGAATCCCCAATGCAGAAGGTCTATCCCTCCTCTCTGACAGAACCCATATTTGCCAACAGAGATGTGTATGTGTGTGTGTGTGTGTGTGTGTGTGTGTTGTAGGGGGTGGGGAGGCACGAGTGAAATCCAAAAGCATTGGCTTAATTAATCTTAGACTGAGTTCAAACTGACCTTATTTGGCTGCTCCGAGGCCCACAGCCCACAGCATGGCTAAGTATTTTTAAAGTCCTCAACACTTTAAATTTGAAAATAAAGGCTTAGGTTTCCAGTGTGAGTTTAAAATAAAAATCTGCTGGATTGTTTTTGTTAATAGGCCTTCTGAAACTGGTAAGAAAATAAATTATTATCAATGTGTGTCATTTCAAATGGATTTCCTTGTTGATATTTTGCAAGATCTATTATTGTTCCATTATGAATGCTTGGATGAGTTTCAAACACGTGAATTATCTCAAAGAGGTGCAATGAGTTCATAGAATAATTGAAAATTTAAAGGAACTACTTATCTTCCAAGTGGTATATTAATAGATTTTGATTTGCCTTTCCAATAGACTAAGCACTTGAGACTTCAAAGTTTTGAAAAGGTTTAATAATGGAGAAATGTTTCACACACAACAGCTAAAAGCTTCTAAAACAATTGGAACAAAGCCCAGAGATTCAGGCAGGCCATTTGATAAGTCCACCTTGGCCTCTGTCCTCCTCTATTGTCACCTAAGTTCTGCTTCAGGCATTTGTTGGCCCAATTCAGTTGGCCCACATCTCTCACCAAAGTGTAAATTAATTGTAATGGAGCCCTTTAAAGGAAGGTTACTCACCTCAGTAGTGAAAATCTAACTTTTGCCTTGACCCGTTGGTTAGATAATGGAACATTCATCAACCTTTAACCTTGTTCAAAGTCATCAACTTTACCACTCATGAGACAGACTTGGAGTAATTATAGAATCAGTCTTGTAAATTACTGTGCAATAATTATTAGCTAAACGTCCACTTCTGGACTATTCTATTTCTAAATCTTACATGACTATGTAGTTCCTTAACAAGTAAATACATGTAAAGCAATACTACATCAAAGGAAATCATTATCCATCTTTCCTCAGAATACGTGTTTTGCATATAGTTTACAAATTCTTTTAAAATTCACTACCACATTAGAACTGTTATTATGTACAGTGATATATTTACATTGTTCGATTTCTTGAATTTTCAGACAGTGATGAGGATTAGACTTAATACAATCCACATTTAAAAAGGTAAACTATCTGACAGCATAGCTTCTCAAGTTTAACTGAGAGCTAAAACCATAAGATTTGCCTTGAAAACCAACACAAGAGGCACATCCATGTTGGCATTGGAAAAGTCTTCACAGTGTAGTAACCATGGAGATGTGTCGCTTGTTTTATGAGAACTTGTTGATATTTGTACAAAATCCCTAAATGTTTCTCCAGGAAAGAAAATGGCAGGGAGAAACAAAGCTTTTATCCTAGTTACCAACAATATTCACCTCAAGACAACACACAAAACATGTTGACAGTCCTAGCTGGACAGAAGTGGTAGATATGTCATTCCTCTGTGCTCAAAGAGTGAGTTGCTGGGAAAGCACAGCAGGTCAGGCAGCATCCTAGGAGCAGGAGAGTTGACGTTTTGGGCATAGGCCCTTCATCAGGAATGTGAAGGTGATGGGTTCAGCACACCATTGTGCACACACAAGGGCTTACGTAGCTCACAAAGGCAAATAACTAAAAAGCATATTTGAGGAGCCCTTGATTTAACCAGCACCTTCTGGGGCAAGGATGCATTCTAATCATCAAAAACCTTTAAACCTATGTTTTCAGTGACTAGAATTCAAATTTGCTGATCATTCCTACCAGGATCTAATGAAATGAAATACATCAGTATCACCATGAGTAGGTGCAACCTGCTGGATGTATACAAAATCTCAAATGATGCATGGAATGTCCAAAGTATTTTTTGAACTTTGGGTCCAGTGTTGATTTGAATGCAATGAGGAAACGGGAGCAGCAGTGAAATGTTTCCATCAATAAGCATAGATGTCTACACTGTGACATTTCCACACAAAGTTGTTTTATTTTCGTTGAAAGAGTAATACAAGGTGATGTCATTTTTCTTAACTAAATAAGCAGTGTTTCAGTACTTCCCTCAGAGGTTGAACAGATTCATCAATTGGGGTTTACTGAATTTTCTCCTTGCCCATAGACCTTTGTATTCGTTCATTTGATATATAATTCACTCAGAGGAAAATGATTTATATTTGAGGGAATTGGTTTGCACATCATATTTAAAATTATCAGAAGTCATTTGAAGTGGTCATACTTGGCACAAAATCGCACAAATCTAAAACTATTATTTCAACTTGAGAAAGAGAGAGCTTTTTTTCTAAACTTTTGCCATGGAATTGATGCCAAGTTCAAATCCTGGATGTCCTCATCAGTAACAGACCAAATTAATTAACTGCTCTGCTCCTCTGAGTTCTCAACTTCACCAAGGTGGGAGGGAATGAAAAGGGGTTTGATTGCATCTGTCTTGCCCCAAAGTGCACCGAGTCACAAAACACAACCGGAAAAAGTGTAGGCGTCCGCAAGACAGTTACCAAGCCTCCCAAGATACAGCAGATGTGGAAAATTGAGGAATGGACATTGTGGGGGCTGTCAAGTACTTGGAAAGAATGGACGAACTGACAAAAGAATTTTGCATAAAATCATACAGATGTTTAAAACATTTTAATCACCTTTTCGTCTTCTGCAGTAACATCTTAAATTAGGCTGTGGTACTAACACATACCCTGCAGTTTGCAGATTTCCGGAGTTGGTCAATGTATCTGTTTACAGAGAAAAGAAAGTTCAGTTCCAAACACAAGTCGTGAAAAAGGGCAATTATTTACAGAATTAATTTCCTGTCTTTGAAAAAAAAATTAGCTGCAGGATTTGTGCTCCTTTTACCAGTGGGTGACATAAGTCCTCCCATTGGGTCACAATTTGCAGATGTGGACTATATTTAAACCAACAAGATTAAAGTAAAATGCATCATCAACAACCTAATACCAATTGCAGCAACAGCGAAAAGCTAGAATGTCAAGAATTCCTATAAAGCATCTAGAGACAGAAAAAAGAATTCTGGTTGGGGTTTCGAAAGCACAAATATTACTGGAATACCTATTACCTTAAAATATAAGTAGTGTTTGGTGCAACTTGTTAACTATGTCAGCAAGGGTTCCACATATTATTATTCAAAGTTCACAAAAAGAATTCTCCCCCTCGACAAATTGAGGCCCTCTTACAGTGTAATTTATAACCTTAGCTGCACAAAGTTAGAGAATCTATGGACTGCTATTAAATTTAAAATGGAACAACAGACATTCAGCCAAGAACATTCCTAAGCTCTGACTCAATTACATGCACAGCCCTCTTGTAAAGTTGCTCAAGATAATGCAAAGAAAAAGAATAATCAATGGTCTTAAGAAATTGTAATGCTATTTATTAGAACTGAACAACTTTTCTCTTCAATTGTAGCAGATATGATTTTCTTTCTTTGACATTTTCTTCATTTACAGACTGTTCCTGGCCTTTTGCGAAACTCCGTAATAACTGTTCCAGATTGGAGGGCGAGACAATATAAGCAAACTGCAAACCTCCTCACTGCTTCCACTGTGCATGTTATTCCATGGAATCAGTAACCGGAAATTTGCTTTACAGGGACAGAGCAGAATTGCAGTTCATTTTCTCTTTCAATCGGTGGACATTCAGAATAAGAAATTACATACCTTATTTGGTTAAATTACTATCCAACATTAGTCTACTCCCCTATCTAATATACTAAAAATATTATTTATAAATCAAGGTATATAAATTACATGAATTGAAACATTCCATATGTAGCATTGATCTGTGATTGTCCTGTGTGATGTGAAAAAAGATGGTTTGAAATTTAAGAAAAACAATCTTGATGAAAATACCTGAAATGTGTCATGATTTTTTGCCAAGCATATGAATTTGCCTCAGGCAGTTCTTTTAACAAATCAATGAAGACAACTCAAATTTAATAAATCGTGGGTTATTCTGGGCTTGCATCTTATGGTTAGAATGTTAGTCATAATTAGTCTTACTTACATCATACATTTGTAAAGAACGAAGTTATGATTTTCAAGTTCAATTTTATCAGTTTTGGAAGAGGGAACAGTTCAAATCCATGCGTAGGAATGATGGGCAACAAAACTACTGACTAAAGAAAGCATCATTAGTCTAGGCTCTTTGTATGTTTTTGCACAAATTTCCTTGTACGAATAAAGAAACCAGTAGGCCTCTTACAAATGCCTTAGAATTCCAGTACCCCCATCACCAGTGCATCGTAAAGATGAATGTTTCCAGCTAATGTATGACTCTTCCATTTCCTGACCAAATTGGAAATAACTAAATGCTAGGCTATATTCTCAGATGAAACATCAATATCTTTCCAGGTTATGAACTGCTGTTATACCTCACGGTCAATATGTTAGTACAGCTTTAAGAGGCATGTTCATGATATCATGACTGAATCATATCATTTAACCTGATGGTATAAATGATGCGGAGGTGCTGGTGTTGAATTGGAGTGGACAAAGTCAGAAGTCACGTGATACCAGGTTATAGTCCAACAGGCTTACTTCAAATCACAAGCTTTCGGAGCGTTGCTTCTTTGTCAGACTTCACCTGATGTAGGAGCAGTGCTCCAAAAGAATGTGATTTCAAATAAACCTGACGTACTATAACTTGGTGTTGTGTGACTTCTGACTTTGATGGTATCCAGATCTCACATTCCACCTTATCTCAGATCACTTGAAGTATGGCAAGCTAATGGAAACATGTTCCTCTGTTGTAACTAAAAGCCTAACGTTAGCTTAGACACATATGTGTCTGATCAATGTCATGCTTCTTGATTACAGTTCGCCATAATATCTGTTTGTTGGATTATTTAACATCAAGATATCTACTTCTAGTTTCTTAAGTTATGAGAGATCTAATAAGATTTGCCACTTCAGTGAAAACATCCTGTTGGAGATATTCAGTAGCCATAAACCCATTGAAAATTGAGAAAGTCTTTCATTGGACAGTTACATTATGCATCATCTCCCACAATTTGTCCATACACCTTATTAATCTTTATCCTTTTGTGATTGCTTTCTCCAAATGACATCTTGATTTGATGTCATCTGCAGATATAAATACACTGTTCCGGAGTCCTTTGTTCAACTCATTATGGTAGAAAGCTGAAACACCAGGACTAACCTTGAAAGAAAATTGGATGTCCAATCCTGCCAATTCCATTTCTCCCTGCTGTTTGGGGCTGGGCCTTTACTCTGCATGTTAGACGTTAAACAAACCGCTCTTCCGTCAGCTAAAACAAGTCTAAAGCTGACTGCTAACCCTACATGTACCAGAGGAGTATACAATGTTTTACAGGTCAACTAAGGCACTGATTACTGAACAGTTTCTGAAAGATTGCAAAGAGTGTTTCCACAGGGCTTGATTTTCCTCTTAATGAACATCATCTCAAAATAGATGAGAATGTGAGACCAATGAGAATATGCTGAGCAGAGTTCTAGCTGCCCTCAACTCGAACCTGAATGGATAGAAGATAGAATACTTGAAAAGACCATAAGCATGTAAGAAATGGGAACAGGAGTGTGCAGTTCAGTTCCAGGAGCCTGATCTGCCATTCAATGGGATTGTGACTAATCCAACAGTCTTCACTTCCTGCCCTTCCCCACAACCCTTGATTGCTCTACTGATCAAAAATCTATCTGTCGCCGCCTTAAATATACACAAGAACTCTGCCCCCACAGCTTTCTGTGGCAATGTGTTTCAAACTTTCAAACTTCTAAGGAAAGAAATTCCTCCTCATCTCAGTCTTAATTTGGCATCCCTTTATTCTGAGAATATGCTCTCTTGTCCTAGACTCTCCCATGAGGGGAAACATCTTCTCAGTCAAGCCCCTTAAGAATCCTATATGTTTCAATGAGATCACTTTTCATTCTTTAAACTAAGGGACTAGAGTCCCAAACAGTTTAGCCTTTGCTCATGACAATCCTTCCACATGAATTATCATCTTAGTAAACATTCTTTGAACTGCCTCCGATGAAACAGGATTGTTTCTTAAATTAAGGGAGCAAAACTGCTGACAGTATTCCAGATGTGGTCTCACCAGCACCTTGTATGGTTGCAGTAAGACTTCCCTATTCTTATACTCCAAACCCCTTGAATAAGGCGAAAGTGAATACTGCAGATGTTGGAGATTAGAGTCAAGAGTGTGGTGCTAGAAATGCACAACAGGTCAGGCAGCATCTGAGGAGCAGGAAAATCGACGTTTCGTCAGCATTCCTGATGAAGGGCTTTTGCAGCACCACACTCTTGACCTTTGAAATAAGGGCTAACATTCCATTTGCCTTCTTGATTAGCTGTTTCATCTGTATGCTAGCTTTCTGTGTTTCATGCATAAATCCCACTGCCCCTTTCTGCAGGTTCTCTCCATTTAAATAACGCATTGTTCTTTGGTCCTTTGGTTCTCCCTTCCAAAATGAACAAATGCACATTTCCCCACATTAATGCATTTGCCAACATTTTGCACACTGAATTAACTGATCAATATAACTGCCTGTAGCCCTCTCACAACCTGCTTTTCCATTTCTTTTTGTGTCATCTATAAATACAGCTGCAATACATTCACTTTCTTCCTCTAAGTCATCAATATATATTGTAATCAGTTGCAGCCTCAGCACTGGTCCCACTGGTCATAGGTCACCAACCTGGAAAAGTTCCCCTTATCCCCACCCACTGTTCCATACCCATGAGCCAATTCTCTATTCATATCAATATACTACCTCCAACACTGTAGGAGGTACCTTACAGCTTAACCTTTTGTGAGGTACCTTTTCAAGCACCTTCTGCAAGTCCAAATACACCACATCCATTGTCTCCCCTGTATCCATTTCCTTGAAAATCTCTAATAAACTAGTCAGGCACAATTTCCCTTTTGTGAAACCATGCTGACTCTGCTTGATTAGACTATGATTTTCTAAATGTTCTGCTATTATTTCCTTAATAATTGATTCCAATACTTTTCCAACAGCCTATCATTACCCACCTATGTCTTCCTCCCTTTTTGGAGTGTCACATTGGCATTTTTTCAATCCTTGGGTATTTCACCACAATCCAAGGACTTTTTTGAAAAATTACAACTAATGTATCCAATAATTCGTTAGCTACCACTTTCAGGATGTTAGGATGCAAGCCATCTAGACCAGGAGACTTATCTGCCAATAGCCCCACTAGTTAGTTTAATACTACTCCTCTGTTTCTTTAGCATTAATGGGATGTTCGAAGCATCTTCCACTGCAAAGAATAATGCAAAATATCCATTTAATTCCTCTGTCATTACCTTGTTTGCATCAACCGTCTCCTCAGAATCATTTCCTATAGGCCTATCTTCACTTTGATCTGTCTCTTCCTTTTTATATGTTTAAAGAAGCACTTATTTGAAAAGATGGGAGTAATCAAGAAAGTGACATCTCTAAAAACTAGACCAGTAGCATAATACCACTGAAAGAAATAGCAAACTCAGAGTATGTATAGATCCAAAGGATCTCAATAAAACTTGAATCTATCTCATTTACCCATACCTAACAGTGAAGAGATTTTGACACAACTTTCCAAAGCAAAAGTCTTTACTTGCACTTGTGCAAAGAGTAGCTCCTAGCAAGTGAAATAAATGAAAACACCATTTTGCTGATTATATTCTAGGCAATATTTGTGAGATATTGATAGTTGCGCATGACATTTAGTACAAGAGTTCCATCAGCCCTCAAGTCCAACCTGAATGGATAGAAGATAGAATATTTGAAAAGACCATAAGAATGTAAGAAATAGGAACAAGAGTGCACTGTTCCAAAAAAAAATATCAATGCAGACAGCACAAGATAATCAGTAACAGTGCAAGAGTGGAATTCATTGTGAATGGTCTGTTAGTCTAGGGATGTGGAAATGATGAATGAAGTCGTTACAGACCAAAATCAGGATCTTGTGCAACTGCTACAGAGAGGTAAGACTGAAGGTGAAAAAGCAAAAGACCTGAAATCTGGTACATTACTCATGTACTGACATCAAAAGAATTTCACTCAGATCCTGACAAGGTGAAAACTATAGCAGTGATACAGAGATCAAAAGTAGTGACAGCAGTACAACAATTATTTGGAATCATGAAGTATTTAGCAAAATTATTGCCTAATCTGTCATTAAAGTGTGAACCTCTGTGCAAGCTCACAACTCAGGACATGCAGTTATATTGGAGCACAATGTAAGAAGCGTTGTTCACTGGAAGCATACAATTAGTGATGACAATGCTACAACATCAATGAGGAATTCACCTTGCAGTGTGATGCCAATGAGTCAAGACCTGGAAAACTCCTATTCAGCAAGGATAACTAGTTGTATTTGTTCTCAGAGCATTAAAACAAACTGAATGACACACGCTCACATTAAGAAAGAACATTTGGTTATTACTGTTGTTTGTCGGTATTTTAATCAATCCTTGTTTGGGAGGGGTACTGTGATGATGGAGTATGACCATAAGCCACTCCAAAGAATCTTCCTCAAATTATTTCTATCTCTTATAAAGCATTTGTGAAGAATGTTATTAATTTGCAAATATATCATCTGGATGTGAGATACAAGCAAATAAAAATGTACATTGCTGATATGCTGATGAGAGCAGCACTCCCTATACGAAAGGTTGAAGATTCTACATTGAGTGTGAAACCTTAAAGATTCAACAAAAATCAAAAATTCAGCAAGCTCTGGAATTGGAACCCAGCAGAGACTTGAATCTGAAAGACAGGCATCTTGCTTAAATCAAGCAAACTGTGGACCTGAGTGTGCAATGCATGTACAAAGACTGAAAGATCTGGGACTGATATGAGTTGGCATGCAGTTTTTGTTAACAAATGAACATTCCCTTCATTGACAATAGATATTTGTCAACTTGCAAGCAATTGGTAGCACATGCAATGTTATTTAATGAAAAGGGAAATACATTGTAAGATGCAATTGTGCATAATGTATCAGAGAGCTTACCATAGCCGTTTGACACTACCTTTGTTGTAAGAGCATTTACTTTATTTTGTGATGGTCATTATATACATTATATGAAACAATTTGTACAAAAAATTGACTGTTGTCCTGGTTAATGCTCTATGTTCTGTCTTAGCTGAAATGCGGAGACTGCCCATCAATTCAGTCTACCAGCAAATGCATAAACAGTTTTCAGATTCAAAATAAATTGCAAAGATAAAGCAATACATCAGCTTCTTACAAGTTGGAAATCGGTAAGTACAGGTCACAGATGCTTTCTCCCAGCTTGACTGTTATCTGTGTGAAGTGTTCTAAATAAGCTTTTGCCTTCTTCCCTACCTCGTCTCTATTGCACTGAGTATATTTGTGGCTTATCAATAACACAGATGGTACACCAGCACCTGTACAGAGTTCCATGAGAAGAAAGATTATTGCCACAACTTTGCCAGTTCAGGTATTCACACACAAAACAGACTTCAATGTGGCCACATGCAAGTCATTGCAGGTGAATTTTTAAAAGTTCAGACGTTTTTGTGCTAGGTATTCTCATACAAGTATCAGAAAAAAACTACTTTTCATTTACTATTACTTTCAGACTGGTAATGTCATATAAACTAACTTCAGTGCTGAATTATAATTCCATTGCATGGGTTCAACATATCTCTTAAACTTGCAGTATACAAAGTTAAAAATCACACAACTCCAGGTTATAGTCCAACAGCTTTATTTGGAAGCACTAGCTTTCGGAGTACTGCTCCTTCACCAGGCGATTGTGGAGTACAAAATTGTAAATTCTGTGTCTTATGATCTTATACTTCACAACCACCTGATGAAAGAACAGCACTCCAAAAACTAGTGCTTTCAAATAAACCTGTTGGACTATAACCTGGTGTTGTGTGATTTTTAACTTTGTACACCCCAGTCCAACACTGTCACCTCCAAATCAGCATACAACCTTCTTGAAAAGACTCATGAGGAAAAGAACATTTGGGAGTACTCACGCAAATTCCCTGTTTCAGTTCTGACTGATGTTCCACATTAGGACTGTGAACATAGGTATGTAGGAAATATGAGTAGATGCAGGCCACTTAGGCTCTCCAGTCTGCCTCTCTAGTCTATAAGATCATTGTTTATCTGTCCCACACCTCAATTTCTCTTTTAGGCCAACTCCTTATACCTTCAATTCCTCAAATTTCAAACACCTATCTTGTCATCTTCAAATACTTTCAGCAATCTAGCCAGGTTTCCTTCATTTATTCATTCATTTCCCTCATGAATCATCATGCTAAAATTTATGAACTGGGCACATCATCTGTAAATGTAACATGGGATTTTCCTTTTCTTAATGTGCCTTATTTTCCCTGACAATATATAAACTAAGCAATAAACAAAAGGCTGACTAACATATCTTGTTTTGTGCATGATTCAGAAATTACATCAAATTTCCACTTCGACCTGAAAGTGAAAGTAGTTTGTTATGAAATGCTCGGTTTATTTAATGAGATGAAAAAGAAGGCAAAATATGCATTCGTGCAGCATCTGCCACCATCCAGGACAGCAAAAAACAATTGGTTGAAATGCAAAGTTGTAATTGTTCCAACAAAAGTTGTGTAAAAGTTACATGCCATTCATTTCCCAGTCAAAATGTCGGAACATTTTTTAATATATAAAGATATTTCAGTTTTGCATGAAAAAAACTTTTCAAATCCATTTCCTAACTGTGTCCAAACTTGAGAACAGATGTGAAATTTTACTCGAGAGTGTAGTGCAGGCAGCGTCCAAGGAGCAGAAAAATCGATGTTTTGGGCATAAGCTCTTGATCAGGATTCCTGAGGAAGGGCTTATGCCTGAAACATTGATTCTCCTGCTCCTCGGATGTTGCCTGACCTGCTGTGCTTTTCCAGCACCACACTCTCGACTCTGATCTCTAGCGTCTACAGTCCTCACGTTTGCCCTATGAAATTATACTGCTTAATTTGTGAGGCACAGTTATTTGTAGTTATGTACACCTTTTCGAAATTTACTAAATTTTGCTATTTTATAAAAGTTATATTGGCTGTTACTCTTATCTCCACACATGAAAAGATGAGAAAAAAAATAATTTTCATGTTGTGTGAATACACTTAGCTATTTTGTCACATCAACTGCACTGACATAAAATATACTTCTCCATTGTGAAGACAGTTTTCAAACACGATCTAGATCTGTAAATAGTCATTTCCACGATATAACATATACACATTTTAGGACTTAAGACTGTTTATCTCTTCAAGCCTGCTTCACCATTAAATACAATCATGGCTGATATGGTCTCTGCTCCACTTTCCTATCTGCGCCCTGTAACCCCTTTGCATTTTTGGGAAGTCGAACTCAGGAGCAGGAGTAACAAATATAATGTTAAAGATTTGACAGTAACTGATACAACTAGCTAAATAAATTGATCATGTTATACTCAATCTGTACTGTACAACATCTCAGATGAATATCATAGACTTAAGCCTTGTAATTGGCTGACTACTCATAGGCTTAACAGAGATCTGAGACACATGCGTGAGGTCTGAAACTGATTCCACGTCCACATCTTCTAGATTTTCTGGAACTTTTCCAATTTAAATAATTTAGGTTTTGAATACCACACACAGGAAGGTTCAAGTAACTGCAGTCTTAGATTTTTTTTTCTGTCACCCTTGGAAAAAATATCTGAAGTTATTTCCAGTTCCAAAATAGAACTTAGCTCTGAATCCAGACTTCATCCAATTTTGCCCAGGTCGTTTTCTGTGCTAGACAATCACCAGTAAGTTTGCATTATCAGTACTGACTCTGAATTTAAACAATTATTAATCTGAATAGGTACACAATTATTTGCATTATTTTGCAAATTTGAATACAACTTCTTTACATGCAAGTACTTTCATTTCTGTATGTTTCAGTAAGTTACACTTTCAAAATGTAAGAAGAATTCTTCTGTACGGTTGGATCCACAGATAATATGAGTGGTTAGAAAGTCAGGTTTTATGATTGTTGGCTACAGTTAGTTCTGCTATTACGCGGTAGTTGCGTTGCTGTGCGATCCCGCACTATACAAAATCACCCAATACAGATACACTTAGAACGTTGACGATGTTATCGCATTATAGCCAACACACATTTTAAAAGTCCGCATTTTGGAAAAGTGTTCCCTATTCACCCAATCGCATTACAGCCAATTCATGTTAATGAAAGACACATTCATAAGTTTATAAGATATAGGAGCAGAATTAGGCCAGTCGGTCCATCGAGTCTGCTCTGCCATTTAATCATGGCTGATATGCTCCTCACTCCCATTTTCCTGCCTTCTCTCCATATCCCTTCAACCCATTTCCAATTAAGGATCTGACTAACTCCTTCTTAAATAAATTATAGCAGGACTACATATTCATAGAACTAAATCTTCCCCAGAGATACAAATAAGCAGAGCCAGTGACAGAAGATTTAAAAGCATTTTATTCACACACAGAATGAAAGGATGCTCAAATTTGGCAACACTTGTAAATGGAAAGATAAACCTTGATCTATGTGAGCTTTCATTTGGAAATTAAAATGAATTTCAGTAAAATCCACATTTTTAAGAAAAAAAGGAAAATTGCACGCTGTACCTGAAGGGTTACTGAATTAACTACCAAAGTGCTTTATGCTCATATCTGTCTATTAAAACATTAATTTTAGTCAAGCAAACTAACAATATATTTTTGAAATATTAATTCTATATTATGTAATGTTTGTGATTACTACCCAACTTCATGAGATTTTATGACTGTATTAGACATCATTACAAAATGGCAAAAATATAACATTAATAAGCTTGAAATAATTTTGCCATATTAACCATATTAAAGGAGCCTTGTTACAGAGCCCACCCCCCCAACCATAACAAGGACAGAATGCCCCTGGTGCTCACCTTCCACCCTACCAACCTTCGCATAAACCAAATCATCCGCCGACATTTCCGCCACCTCCAAACAGACCCCACCACCAGGGATATATTTCCCTCCCCACCCCTTTCCACCTTCTGCAAAGACGGTTCCCTCTGTGACTACCTGGTCAGGTCCACGCCCCCCTACAACCCACCCTCCCATCCTGGCACTTTCCCCTGCCACCGCAGGAACTGTAAAACCTGCGCCCACACCTCCTCCCTCACCTCTATCCAAGGCCCTAAAGGAGCCTTCCACATGCATCAAAGTTTTACTTGCACATCCACTAATGTCATTTATTATATCCGTTGCTCCCGATGCGGTCTCCTCTATATTGGGGAGACTGGGCGCCTCCTAGCAGAGCGCTTTAGGGAACATCTCCGGGACACCCGCACCAATCAACCAAACCGCCCTGTGGCCCAACATTTCAACTCCCCCTCCCACTCCGCTCCCTCACCACCAGACGCCTGGAGGAAGAACGCCTCATCTTCTGCCTCGGAACACTTCAACCCCAGGGAATCAATGTGGACTTCAACAGTTTCCTCATTTCCCCTTGCCCCACCTCACCCTAGTTCCAAACTTCCAGCTCAGCACTGTCCCCATGACTTGTCCGAACTTGTCCTACCTGCCTATCTCCTTTTCTAACTATCCACTCCACCCTCTCCTCCCTGACCTATCACCTTCATCCCCTCCCCCACTCACCCATTGTACTTTATGCTACTTTCTCCCCACCCCCACCCTCCTCTAGCTTATCTCTCCACGCTTCAGGCTCACTGCCTTTATTCCTGATGAAGGGCTTTTGCCCGAAACGTCGATTTCACTGCTTTTTGGATGCTGCCTGAACTGCTGTGCTCTTCCAGCACCACTAATCCAGAATCTGGTTTCCAGCATCTGCAGTCATTGTCCTTACCTCGTTGAAATCTAGTTGACACTGTACTAAAAAAGTATGCATATTGGCTGGATTTAGTGAGGACTGTCATGGTGGAAATGATGGTGTTGGGCCCAATTAATTGTAGAGAGGCAATTAACCTTGAAAGGTGGTAATAAGCCACTCTGTACTGTACTGCGATATAGGTTTACCTTAAATCTCTGCCATACAGGAGATTTTTTCCAAATTTTTGACTATGTCAGCAAAAGAACAGCAATATAATTCAAATCCAATATGGTTTAAGACTTGGCTGGGGGAGCTTATAGGTACTGTCCTTCCCATACATTCCTTCTCGGTGGTAGGAGTTACAAGATTAGAAGGTGTCATTGAAAGAGGCTTGGCAAGTTGCTGCATTGCTGTCACTATGCTGCCAGTGGTGGAGGGAATGGATAGTTAAGGTATTGGATCTGGTGCAGTCAAGAGAGCTTGTTTCCCTTGGATGGTGTCAAGCTTATTGAGCGCTGTTGGAGTTGCATTCATCAAAGGTGCTTCTGTATCAGAAACTTGGGGAGAGCTGATGTAAGCTCAGACTGCTGTTATCATAGCTGCTTAAAGGGGATGCCAGCAAACAACCCTAGAGTAGTCAATTCTTCAAGAAATAACTTGGATTGCTGAGTTAATACCCCAGGCTAGTGTCAGTAGCTGCAGAAGTATGAAGCGGTTACTATCACTCAGGTTGTGACCATTTTGTCAACATTGCCATTCCTCTCTTCATCTGCTCCTCTCACTTCCACGAACTTGTCCTGCTCTGTGTCACCTCTGTTCATTCACTCTGTTGTGGGAGATGCAAATGACATCACCCAATTCTGAAAACAGAAAGTTCAAAGTCAGACCAACGTTGTTCAGAATGTGTCATATTATTACCCAATCTCTGGAAACCAACAAACATTTTTACAATCACAGCAAAGGCCAATAGAAAACAATCTAAAATCTGACCAAACTAAAAGTACTTAATATTTTAAAATATTGTCAATTGGTGAGTGATGGTCAGTCCTGTGTGTCTGTCCATAAAAAGCTGAGGCAGAGGCCACTACCATGATCAGGAAGCTGGGAAACTCAATTAGTATGATGAAGTTGTACAGCATGGAAACAGACCCTTCGCTTCAACTCATCCATGCTGACCAGAAATCTTAAATTGACCTAGTCCCATTTGTCAGCACTTGTCCCATATCCCACTAAACCTTTCTTATTCACATACCCATCCACAGGCTGTATTTGTACCCACCTCCATCACCTCCCCGGCAGCTCTATCCATACATGCACCACCATCTAGATGGAAAAGTTGCTCCTTAGGCTCCGTTTATATCTTTCCCCTTTCACCTTATACCTACCTCTCGTTTTGGACTTCCCTACCTGGTACAAAAGACCTTGGTTATTCACCCTATCCATGTCCCTTGTGATTTTATAAACCTCTGTAAGGTCACTGCTCAGCTTCTGACTGTAGGGAAAATTGTGAGGATTGTAGGGAGATGACAACTGTGAAACGGAGCAAATCAGTATGTAATGGGGAAAGATAACAGAGCATAAGAAAGAAAGGAGTAATGTGGTCTGGGGATGGGGAGGTCACTGCCTGTCCTTTGATGTGGGCAGACAGTGCTCTATTTTATCTGATATGATGATGTGGCAGACCTGGGCTTCAGGGGGTAAAGTATGGAGATGAACATTTAAATAAAGCAATTTGGGGCAGATTCAAAGCTGAAGGAAATATCATGATATGGGGAGTCAACTAGAGTGAGAGGGTGAGTCCGTGAGATTTAGATTTGATTCCCTACAGTATGGAAACAAGCCCTTCAGCCCAACAAGTCTACACTGACCATGCAACAAGAAACCCACCCAGACCTTTTCCCATACCCTCATTTACTCCTGACTGTGCACCTAACACTATGGGCAATTCGACATGGCCAATCCACCCTAACCTGCACATCTTTGGAATGTGGGGAAAAAAAGAGCACCCAGAGGAAACCCATGCAGACCCAGGGAGAATGTGCAAACTCCACACAGTTACCTGAGGCTGGGAATTGAACCTAGGTGCCTGGTGCAATGAGGCAGCAGTGCTAACCACCATGCCACCCCAATCTGTGACTGAGGGTGACTTTGTAAAGTGAAACTGTTATTTCCTTTCATCGTTATCCAAGTGGTGTGCAATGGAGATGAAAATGTCATCCACCATATACAGAGTGGGAGGGCTTCGTGTGTCATTCTGTGAGGGAGGGGCTCCATTCTTCTGTGATGTGAAGCACCTTAAAGGGCAATAGTTTGAAATAGACACCTGTGAGCACAAATGCTGTGTGTGAACCTTATGCATTGGCCCAGTGTCTGAAGTCCAAATCCTGGCCCCAATACATTCTTAACCACATCATGCAACATTCCAGATCTAATGGCTGTGATATACAAGCAATGTATTGCCTGGAAAAATTCACCTTAGTTGTCAAAGTAACAATCACCATGTAAGGTTTGATAGTCTCCACCTAGGGCAGGAGTTGCTTACACCAAACTTTGAAACACAGTGGAACATTACGATTTCTAGCCTCTGCACTTCATTTACTCATTCAGCTGAAGATGAAAAGTGCATGTATGTTTACAAATGTGAGAGTGCATGTACACTGAAATTTCACTTGCACCACCCACATGACCTCTGAAGATCTCATTTGCCTCTTACTTCCTACTACATGTTGATCTAGTCCTGGGCTCTGAAGGTGGGGGAAGGTGGGGGGGGGGGGGGGGGGGGGGGGGGGAGGGGGGGGGGGGGAGGAGTCTCTCCTATAGTGGAGCCTGTTGGGAGTTTTAGCCAGGTGTGTTGTGGCTAGAGGGCCCAGCCATGCTGCGTGTGATCTGCCTGGAGATATGTTCACCCTCTTTGGCTGGAACTCTCACAGGGCTAAAGGTGGCAGACAAGATGGACGTGGAAGAACCAGTCAGTTCTGGAGTGTCATGAGAAGAAGTTTTTGCAGTGCTGTTGGTGGTGGTGGGGGTCAGTGCGTGGTCCCTCCTCAGGCTGAGTGCCTATAGACACTGCTCTGTCTCCCTAAAGCAAAGGAGGTTATGATCCTTTGTCCCTCTGTCACCTTGCTGCTGCTGGTAAGCACCAATGGTTAGAGCGACAGAGTGCAGGTCTGTACATATACCCAGCTGACTCTGAGAGTGCTAGACCTTACTCTCCAAGGACAGCATCAACCTGTCCATGGAAGCAGCCAGACACTTGCATTCCAAAGGCAGCATACTGCATACCGCGTTGGTAGAGTCCTCCAGTCTGAGAGTCAGTTTACTCAATGCCTCTAACAAACCTGCCCATAGCTGCTGCTGCTGTTTCTGCTCATATATCTGAATGAAAGTGTTAATTACTGACATACGATGTCCTCTCCTGCCTGGCAAGGAGCAGGTGCCTGATCTCTGGCATTATCCAAGCAACCCTTGGCATTTCTTGATTAATCAGCTTTAGAGATGGCAGTGATGTGCTCACCAGCAGGAGCTCCCATCTCTAATCCACCCAAAGTAGCCAACTAGATGTCAATATGTGAGCTGGTGCAGGGTACACGCCCTCACTTACCAGTGCATCTTCTGAGGGTTCCTTGAGGGGTCACTGTCTTGATGGCAGAGACTGCAGATTCCACTGGTGCCTACGGGAGACAGAGAGAAAGTACCATGAGAAAGGAATGTGTAAAGTTAAGAATACATTCGGAGTGCATTGTAATGAGAAAGCAACATAGCAATGGACAATGCATCTTACTAGATTGCTGGGAATTGGAAGTTTTGGCATCACCATGAGACCGATTGCAGTTCTCACCTACCGAATAGGGATGAGGAGATGAACATTGGACACCCTGTAACCTGTCTTGGCTCTTTCTGCCCTATTGTGGGCCATTGTCTCTTGGAAGGAGAAAAAAGAGATTGAGTGAGATGAAAGTGCCATTCGTCTTGGTGGAGGTGGGGGAAAGGTGTGAGTCGCCCCAAAAAAGTGAGCAGGTCATGCAAGATCAGTGGTGCGGGAGGTGTGTGGGTGAAAGCAAGCGATGGAAAATGCAGCATGCAGCATTGAGCCCTGTGGATTGTGAGGCGGAGTGGGAGATAGGTGCTACAATGAAAAGAGAGTGAATGTGAGATGACAGAGAGAAAATAGTGGCACGTCTTCTGGTGCAGCATAGAAAATCATTGACTGTCTTGCAGCATTGCTGACTGTTTCTGTGGGAGAAAGTGAGGACTGCAGATGCTGGAGATCAGAGCTGAAAATGTGTTGCTGGAAAAGCGCAGCAGGTCAGGCAGTATCCAAGGAGAAGGAAAATCAACGTTTCGGGCATGAGCCTTCCTGAAGAAGGGCTCATGCCCGAAACGTCGATTCTCCTGCTCCTTGGATGCTGCCTGATCTGCTGCGCTTTTCCAGCAACACATTTTCAGGCTGTGTCTCTGGGTCTGCATTGACCCAGGAGGCAACTTCTGCCTGAGCCAGCAGGATCTGGTGATATGATCTGCTCTTATGGTATTGAGGGAAGAGGACAGCTTTCCTCTGCACCACCCTATCCTTCAGGATCTCCTCATCCCTGATGACCAGTCAGGGTCAAACTGATCTCTGTCCGTCGTGTCTGGGAAATTCTTCAGATGAGAGAAACATGCAGTACAGCTCAGATCAACACCACTTGACCCAGTAGATAAACTATGTTTTGAGGATGGAGCCAGCACTAGGAATCTTGGATGTCCGATCGTAGGAAGTAGTTCCATGTAGGGGAGATAGTCTGAGTGGCTAATGCATAGCTAATAAGGTGAGTTTCAGATAATAATTTGAGAAATTCAGACTCACTGAGGGAAAACCTGCAAGAAACTTGCCAAAAGTCAGACTTAGCTGACTTCAAGTCAAAAGATTATGGCTGCAATCTGTGTTAAGTGATTTCCATTTTTGAAATTTTAGTATACTTGCAAATGTAGAATGGAGACAATTTTAACTCCACCAGCAAGGCAGAAATTGGACCATTAATCATTTCAAATGTTGGCCTTCCTACTGATTTTCTGCCTGAATGTTATCATCTTCAATATTGTCCAGCTCAATTGATCAGGGAGGGGCTTGATAATATGCCATGATATAAGGCATATAAATTCCCATATCATTTACCTTTGAATTTTTGAATTTTAACTCAAGATATATTTGTTTTCTGTGTGCCTGAAGTGGTTCAATGATTAACTTGTCAATATCTCTATAGCCATGATGGTTTACTTCAAAACCCAGTGTGAGAGGAAGACATCCTAAAGATTAAAAAAAGTTTTGTTTAGATTAGCTTACCTACAATATGAAAACAGGCCCTTTGGCTCAACAAGTCCACACCAACCCTTCGAAGTATAACTTACCCAGACCCATTCCCCCACCCTATATTTACCCATAACTCACACATCTAACACTATGGGCCATTTCGCACGGCCCGTTTACCTGATCTGCACATCTTTGGGATTGTGGGAGGAAACCAGAGCACCCTAAGGAAACCCACACAGACACGGTGAGAGCATACAAACGCCACACACACAGTTGCCCGAGGCTGGAATCAAACCTGGATCCCTGGTGCTGTGAGGCATCAGTGCTAACCACTGAGCCACTGTGTCATTTACATTGTGAGACTTTTACAAGTGAACAAGGTAAACAGTTGTGCATTCAGTGCTAATTTAATAGGTACTGGACTGACCTTTTTTTTCTTTTGAAGAGGGGAAATGCCAAAGTTTAGAAAAAAGGATTTTTTTTTAGTGACAGTTTGGGAGTTCTGCAGGGGTCACTGCTAAAGCTGGATAGGAGACATTTTTTTTAGATTAGATTAGATTAGATTAGATTACTTACAGTGTGGAAACAGGCCCTTCAGCCCAACAAGTCCACACCGCCCCGCCGAAGCGCAACCCACCCATACCCCTACATCTACCCCTTACCTAATACTACAGGCAATTTAGCATGGCCAATTCACCTGACCTGCACATCTTTGGACTGTGGGAGGAAACCGGAGCACCCGGAGGAAACCCACGCAGACACGGGGAGAATGTGCAAACTCCACACAGAGAGTCGCCTGAGGTGGGAAAAAGGGACATAGTGGAAAAAGGGAAACGATAGTTTGGGATTGTTAAAAAAAATCTAAGTCTAAAGATTTTAGTTTAAAGTTCCAGACCAGAAGTATGTGGTTAAAACTCTGAAGAGATTACTTGAAGCAGAAAACATATATGATCGGGTATTTGAAGGCTATGCGATTTTCAAGATTTGGAGTTGAAGCCATAGTTAAATTCAACTTTATAGGTGGGATAAATAAGGGAAATCATCCTGGTGTGAGTCTTGTAAAGGGGTATTTTGGGGATTTATATGATTATATTTTATTATTTTGTTTCAAGATCTTTAAATTTGCATTATATTCAAATAGTTTGGTTTATTCTATTTTATCATTATTTCTTTTGCACAATAAACATCCATGGTTGAGTTAAACCTAGATCTGCAGCTTTGTGTGTTTATGTATCAGTGAGAGATCATCGCGATAAAACCAGAACAAATTACAAAATATGATCCATCAAGCCAGATTTCAGTCTGAGATGTGTCTGGTTCAGTGATAACATCAGCCCGAATCATAACTCAGTGGACACTGGTTGCTGTTTTGATTCCAAGCAACAAAGTGTCTTTCCTGTCAGCAGAGGCTCAGCAGCAGAGCAGGGTCTAGAAAAAGCAGCAGGGATCCTCCCAATAGGTTAAAGTCTTCCCTTTCCCAGACCTCCCCAGTTCTCGCCCTGACCTCTCCAGGTACAGAGCCTCACTTTGTCCTGAGTGTCCAATGATGGCTTGGTCACTCCAATTTCTTTAGCTGGCAGTTTTATTATTGCCCCGAATTCAGCCACTGGCATGCTGGTGTGATCTTGTGGTTAAATTCACCAACACTTCAATTTTCTTCAATTAGGCAGAAAATTAATTAAAACTTAGTTCTGACAGTTAAACTGTCCGTAAAAGACATTGAAATTACTCTCTCTGTGACAGATATTCTAAAGCCAGAGGAAAGTAAGCAGTCACTAATCAAACTCAAAGTGACTTATCACTCCACATAAATATATTTTATTTTGATCTTGAATTATGATACAAATCTTATTCATCACATTTAACTATGAAAATAGAAAACATTACCCTGATTTTAGTTCCTGGGTCTGGAATCCAACACGTTATTTTTAACAGGGCCTTAAGAAACACCAGTATCATAGAAATGCATGTCTGCTGAGAATTGAAAACACATTTCCAACCAAATGCAAATGAACAGAATGGATAAAACAGCAATGGTGACTCAAAAAAGAAAAGTAAAAACTGCAGAAGGTTCAGTCAGGTCTGAATTCGTAAGTTTAATGTCCCACTCAGAATTCAATTCTAAAAAACAACATGCATAAATTATAATAGTTTTAAAGGCCCTAATGGCCAGAATATTCCCATCCAGATGAGGAGAGGGGGCGAGTTGTGTAGAAATTCAGGTTGGCTTTCTAAAGTGCTTCACTCTATGTTAGTTTTATCCACAAAGCAGACTCTTATTAACTGCCAAGTCAGCAGGGAGCAGTGCTGGTTCGGGAAATGCTGAGCAGTATAATTTGGATTAGAACATTGTGCAAAAGTGCCTAAATACTGTCTTGGCATTCCCATCTGACTTTGCATGATAATAATCACCTTTTATTGACAAAACCATAATGGACAACCTCCTTCCAAAAATCAAACGCCTACATTTGAAATTGTGGCAAATGTCAGGCTGCATTCATTCAAATGGTTTCTTGTGAAGGTAAGTTCAATTTTTGGCAATGGTATAGTAAAGGCACTAGCAAATGGGGTGGCATGGTGGCTCAGTGGTTAGCACTGCTGCTTCACAGTGTCAAAGATCCAGGTTCCATTCCTGCCTCGGGCAGCTGTCTGTGTGGGTTTCCTCCAGGTGCTCTGGTTTCATCCCAGAAGTCCAAAGATGTGTAGGTTAGGTGAATTGGCCGTGCTAAATTGCCCATTGTGTTAGGTGCATTAGTCAGGCGTGAATGTAGAGGAATGGATCTGGGTGGGTTGCTCTTTGGAGGGTCGATGTGGAGTGGTTGGGCCTGTTTCCAGACTGTAGTGAATCTAATCTAATGAAAAGATAATTGAGTACCCATGATATGCCATGTTCAATGTTCCCTTTCGTTGATCAACCACTTCCATGTCATTTGTTGGACACTGTCACAGAAGGTGAAAGTTGTTAACAATGAGTGCTGGCAGTGCTCTTATTATTGTCGAATTAGCGTTTGTAATGCATTTAAAATTTCATGATGTGGTTTGCTCATTTGAAGTAACTGTGCACACTTGTACCAGTAGGAGGAGTTTGAAACGAGAAAAGCAATACACAAAAGAAACCATGGTTTGCTCCTGGTTTGCTCATGGAGCTATACATTCTAATTATCTTGATCAGTTCCAACATAAGAACTTCACATAGGCATATTGGAGGCACCTCATTAAGTCTGTCCTAATCAACCTAACAGAGTTTCAACACTATTGCAATAAAGCAATTCAGGGGAGAAACATTGAAAGCTTTTTGAAGGGGCTTGTCTGTTTAATTTAGATCATGTAGGATTCCAATAATTTACTTGTCTTGTGATGGGAATGATATTTCTTTCCTTTAAATAAACAATATAGCCTAAATTTGCTATCAGCAGAATCTAACGTTTCCCCTCACACCACTTTGCTTGAGGGAAGCTTGATTTTTGGAAAATAAAATCTGGATTCCTATTGGTGGCGGAGATTAAATATTTAAATAAAGGGGATAGGCTAACCAACAAGAAACAAGCTTGACAAAGAAAAGGATGTACTTTTTTGGTACGGTCAGGGACCGTCCATGCTCAGCAACAAAATTGAGTCTGAACCATTGAATAATTGCTGCATGAACCGCAGAATTCAGTGGGAGTGAAAAGATTGTTTCAAAAGTTTTTCCTGTGCAAGATAGTTTAAGGGTTGGATAAGTGGTGAGATTTTCATGTGATTTCCAGTGATGCTAATCAAGTAGCAACTTAAAAAACAATAAACAAGTAGATTTCAGTGCAATGCAGTGAAAGAAGATACGCCTTTCTTTCAAAAATGTTTGAATATGTACATGTGTGGGGCTTAGCTTTATGCTGATGTGTCCTTATTTTTGCAATCTGCGTGAATCTAAGAGAAGGTTTCACTGCTGTACTTTGAGGCAGCAAAGAAACCCAAGCTTTAAGTTCCTTGATCCTCCTTCTGTACTCAGGCCAGACAGGAATTGGAACCAGATGTGTACTTTGGCTGTGGCACAGATGTGAGCTTGAAGCTTGGAGCAGGACCTGCAGAGTGGCTCTTGGGAGCTTCTTACAAGAAAGAAGAAAATCCAGATACTGGGAAATGCAATCCAGATGTTCCCCTTTCAATCCTTTCACTTGGTGTGGTGCCTGTTCCACATCACTGGCTGCTGCAGATAAGAAAATCAGTTTCTTATGAAGAATAGTTTAGAATTTCCATATATGGTATATACTTCATTTTCAGAACTGTGGGAGATGCTGCAGTATGATTGGTTAGTGAGGCCATTTCAGAAATCATCTCAAGTGCTATTAATATCAGTTGACAAAATGTCTTTAGAAAAGCATTTTGCACTTTTGGGAATGTTTAGGTAGCACTGAAATCAATAACAGATTTAAGTTCCAGGATGAAGTTTGAACATGTTTAATAGTTGGCAAATCTGATTTCATTTGGTGTAATAAACCCAGTGTAGTCTTTTGAAATTGTCTCTGATTATGATGTACTTAAAAAATCAAATTTCTTCCATTTCTTTGTCCCCTCAGTTGTCACCATATCTGTCTTCAAGGTAACTGGGTTACAAACTACACCATGACAACCCAAAACAAGCAGCATTCTGTTCCGTCAAAATAATAAGAGACAGGAACCTCTAGAATCCATTTATTTCCTCATGAAGGCCCCTATTTTTGGCGAGCAGAATTTTCTGACAGTAATTTATTTTCTTATGTTCAACAGCTCCCTGGGTCAGAATTCTTCCTTGCCCTGGCCTTCAGATCGGATAAAATGATACCTACTGAGGGAAGCTGATAAACGGAATTGAAAACTACACCATAGACCTAATCAGCAAAATGCTGAAACGAGATACTCCTTTGCTGCAGTCTTTATCACAATCTCCTCCCACTGTTTATACTTTCAACAATGTAATTTAGAGATCTTAAACCTGAATTTGTCTTCACATGATAATGTTTCAACATGTGTTACCTATCAGTCACAGCAACTGGGAGATGATACAAGTTCTCTATTGCCATTGGTTGCAAGGCATTGCTGCAGGCTAAACTATAATTTCAGGCAATGAAAAGCTGACCAATTCTTGGCTTTGTGTTCCTCTTAAGCTCACAGAGGAGGTCCCATTGGAGGCTGTGTTGAACTCTGCTGCAATCTACCAAGTTTATTTTTTCATAACCACACCTCCATGAGGAGACCTATGAATGAATCATCCCTTCACACAAAAAATGTCACAGAGGAGTGATATAAGCAGATATGTGTTGGTCGCATTGCTTATTAGAGAGTTGCCACTACCTGGGTTTGCAACCACAACATTCAATTGATCAATGAATAAATTATTACAGCAGTTCTTGTAAGCGGTAATCTTTATTTTGTCACAAACAGCCCAATGCCATAAGCTCTGATAAGCATGGAATGTACAACCAGGCGATGGGTCTAGTGCAATAGTCTGAAACTGAACACAGGCCAAAAGGAATTGATGCATCCGCCGGAGGGTAATCCCTCAGTGATAATAAAGAATGGGAGGTCTATATTCTCACCAAATGCCTTCTTGGAAACAAAAGGGTATTTTGCTTACAACCCAAAGTCTGTAGGAATCAAACTGAATGAGAGTGGAAAGCACCAACAACAGGATGTGGTTAAAAGTCATGGGTGAATTCTTGTGGGGAATTGCAGGATGCCTGTTTCAGAATTCCAGATATATACTGCTGTAATGCATTAAGCATGTGGAGTACTGAGTGCCAAAAGGAGGACCAATGCACCTGAAGCAGGCTTACACTTTGTAACATTAGGTAACAAACACAAAGGCGGATAGGGCTGCTAGCAAGAAACACCCATCAATCTGCTCAGACACAACTGTAGAAAGAGAACCTTGGGAAAAACTGCCATCAAAACTGTGAAATAGATATTTCTTAAAGTTTTGGGACCAAGGCAGGTTTTGAAACAGATATTTTGGTGATTGATAATTTATTGCCAAGTGGAATACTTCAGATGAAATGTTCAAGCCCTTTCAGATGTGTTAGTACTGCTGAATTGCACACAGTGGGGCAGAACTTTCTGGAGATGTTGGGGATCACAGCAACCAGCTGTCAAGCAAATGAGACTGTCCCATTGTGTCTGCTGTGCAAGCTATATCAGGATTACTCCCAGCGCCATTTGCCAGCGTGATCAGGACTAGGGGAATAGAGCTGCTGTCGGACTGAAAGATTTGATTCTTGAAGCATTGGAATCAATTTGGGGGAAGATAGACCTGTATAAGCTGCAGAGGGCGCTCCAGCAGGACTGAAATCAACATCCAAGACCAGATAGCGTCGATACAAAAGGATGTTCCTGGTGGTGGGAAATCTAGGATAAGGGGTCACAATATAAGGATACAGGCTGAACCATTTTGGACTGAAAAGAGGAGAATATTTTTCACACAAAATGGTGAACCTATGTAATTTACTATCACAGAAAGTAGTTGAAGCCAAAACATTCCTGAAGAAGGGCTCGTGCCCAAAACGTAGATTTTCCTGCTCCTTGGTTGCTGCCTGACCTGCTGCGCTTTTCCAGCAACACATTTTCAGCTCTGATCTCCAGCATCTGCAGTCCTCACTTTCTCCTCGAAGCCAAGACATTGTATGATTTCAAGAAGGAATCAGACATAATATTTGAAGCTAAGGCAGGTCAAAAGATATGGGGGAAAAGTGACAACAGACTATTGAGTTGGATGATCAGCCATGACCATAATGAATATTGGAGCAGATTCAAAGGGCTGAATGGCCTACTCCAGCTCCTATTTAAAAAGGAATCCTCGCAGGACCACTTGTTAGTAATGTGGGGGATGATTTAAATTAGAATGGTAGGGGAATAGGAATGTGTGCAGGGAGACAATAGGGGAAGGAAACAAAAATAGAAATGAAAGATAGAGAAGTAGAGAACAAAAGTGGAAGGCAGAGGAAATAGGACAGGGAGCAAATAAATGTGAAAATGTCAAAAAGACAAGTCTAAAGGGAATATGTCTGAATCTATTGAGCATTTGCAATAAAGTAAATGAATTAGTAGCACAGATAGTTATAAATGATTGCAATTACAGAGCTATGACTGTAGGGTGAGCAAGGTTGGGAACCGAAAATACAATAATTAGGAAGGAGAAAGGGAAGGGATGGGGTGTTGAATAACATTATTAGTGTAAGATGAATTTGACAGAACAGTTAGAAAGGATACTAGTGCAAAAAACCAAGATGTGGAATCAGTCTGGGTGGAGGAAGAAGCAGCAAAGGGCAGAAAAAGTTAGTGAGAGTTGTCTATACGTATAAAAACAGTAATGGTCAGGTAGGGGATGGTGTTAAACAGGAAATCAAAGGCTCGTGCAACAAGGATGCTACTGTGATTATATAAACTGAGAAAACCACGTTCAAAAACCTGTTACGGATGAATTCCATGAGTCTGTACAATGGACAATGGATAGGCAATGGTTGATGTTTAAAGACTGAAAATATACATTAAAACAGTAAGGTGGTTCCCCTGTTCAAGAAGGGGAGTAGAGACAAAGCTGATAATTATAGACCAGTGAGCCTTACTTCAGTTGTTGGTAAACTGTTTGAAAAGGTTATAAGAGATAGGATTTATAATCATCTAGAAAAGAATAATTTGATTAGGGATAGTCAGCATGGTTTTGTGAAGGGTAGGTCATGCCTCACAAACCTTATTGAGTTCTTTGAGAAGGTAGAGTTGTGGATAGTGATGAAGGATGTTGTCGGTTACAGTGAGACATAGATAAGCTGCAGAGCTGGGCTGAGAGATGGCAAATGGAGTTTAATGCAGACAAATGTGAGGTGATTCACTTTGGTCGGAGTAACCGGAATGCAAAGTACTGGGCTAATGGTAAGATTCTTGGTAGTATAGATGAGCAGAGAGATCTCGGTGTCCAGGTACACAGATCCTTGAAAGTTGCCACCCAGGTTGACAGGGTTGTTAAGAAGGCATACAGTGTTTTAGCTTTTATTAATCGAGGGATCGAGTTCCGGAACCATGAGGTTATGCTAAAGCTGTACAAAACTCTGGTGCAGCCGCACTTGGAGTATTGTGTACAGTTCTGGTCACCACATTATAAGAAGGATGTGGAAGCTTTGGAAAGGGTGCAGAGGAGATTTACTAGGATGTTGCCTGGTATGGAGGGAAGGTCTTATGAGGAAAGGCTGAGGGACTTGAGGCTGTTTTCGTTGGAGAGAAGAAGGTTGAGAGGTGACTTAATAGAGACATATAAGATAATCAGAGGGTTAGATAGAGTGAACGGCGCACCAAGTATGGTGACAGCGAGCACGAGGGGGCATAGATTTAAATTGAGGGGTGATAGATATAGGACAGATGTCAGAGGTAGTTTCTTTACTCAGAGTAAGGGTATGGAATGCTTTGCCTGCAACGGTAGTAGATTCGCCAACTTTAAGTACATTTAAGTCGTCATTGGACAAGCATATGGACGTACATAGAACAGTGTAGGTTAGATGGGCTTCAGATTAGTATGACAGGTCAGCGCAACATCGAGGGCCGAAGGGCCTGTACTGCGCTGTAATGTTCTATATTCTATGTTCTATGTAATGCATTCCATTTGAGTAAAACTGCAGATCAGGAAAAATAGCCCTGCCATGGCTAACAAAATAATTTAAGAACATTGTTAGATCTAAAGAGTTGAAAAAGTGTCTTGAAGAAGAAGCAATGGAAAAGGGTTGAAAGCAGCAGAGAAAGACCAAGAGGTTGATTAAGAGAGGAAAGCTGCAGCATGAGTTATTGTGCAAGGAACATAAATGTAGATTGTAAGCACTTCTTGAAAATATCTAAAAGGAAGATCAATGAAGACAAGTATTTGCTCACTCCAAACTGATATGGGAGAATTGATAAATGGAGAACAAGGAAACGGCAGAGCGAGTAAGCAATTACTTTAGTTCTGTCTTCACAGAGGACGTTAGATAACTTTCCAGAAATTCTGTGAAAGCAAGGGTCTATTGGGAACAACAGATTGAAGGTGATTAGTAATAGATTTTTTAAAAATTGCTTCAGAAATTAATGGGCCTCAAAGCTGATTAATCTCCAGGGCCAGATAATCTACATTTCAGAGAATTAAATGAGGTGGCCATGGAAATAATGAATGCACTGGTTGTCATCTTTGAAACTTCTGAAAATTCTGATATTGTCCTGGAAAATTGGATGTAATCACTTCATTTAAACAAAGGAGGCAGGCAGAAAACAGGGAAACCTGGCTTCCCTAACATCAGTAGGGAAAATGTTGGAATCTATTACAAAGAATGTGATACAGGACAGCTTAGAAAATACAAACACAGAGCAGGGGACAGGGAAGTGTGGACATCCGGCTCCACCCTCCATGCAAGGAGAAGATTCATTGTGTTATGATATGCTGCTCTCCCATTAACAGCAGTGTTAACTTATTGTTGATCTACACAAACTTTTATTCCTGTTGGACAACAAGTTCCATCTCTTCTTTAAAGTGGGAATCAGTGACACCCAATGAAAGTCACCCAATGGAAGCCCTAGGTTGGACTTCCACTTCAGAATAGCAAGCCAATGAATCCTGGGAGGATGGATTAGCAAAGCTTAGGCCCGCACCTTCACCAACACAGAGACTTACACTTTGGTGAGAAGTCTATCCAGATTAGAAAAAGGAGCACAAGCTGCTCAACACATCACTGACATATCTCCACAGCTGGTTGAGAAACACATCCTCTTTTGATCTCTGCACTCAGGCCCAAGCCTCAAAAAAAAGATGACCTCAGGGCCTAGAGCCTCTGTGCCTTCATCAAAACATTCAGACAGGTTGAAAAACAGCAAGGTATTCATCAAATCAGTCAGTAAACTGAATTGTGGATGGAGGGGTCCACTAACTTTATCAGCACTGTGCTGGCTCTGGCATCCATGCATCTGACTGTCGACATGGACAGGATGGAAAATACCCTCAAAGTGATTTTGACAAGTTAAGTAAGTGGGGAAATGCTGTAATACCTAAACATATGTGAAGTTGTTTACTTTGGTCGGAAAACCAGAATGGCAAAGTATTATTTAAATATTGATAGATTGGGAAAAGTTGATTTACAAAAGGGCCTGGCTCCTTGTACACCATCACCGAAAGCAAGAAAGCCAGGGGTAGCAAGCAGCTGGGAAGGTAATTTGGTATGTTGGCCTTTATTGCAAGAGGGCTTGACTACAGGAGAAAGGAGGTCTTACTGCAGTTGTAGAGGCCTTGGTGAGACTACGCCTGGAATACTGTGTACAGTTTTGGACTCCTTACGTCATAAAGCCTGATATTCAATGTTTCAATCCTTACAATGAGAGGACCCTGACCTTGGAGGACAAAGTGTGCATTGATGCTGAGACATCCAAGTCCACATCTTGCCAACTGAATAAGTATCATTCTTTGTTCAAATGCAACTCTCACATTAACCCCGCTGTGAGTGTCATTCATTACACGCAATGTTTAAATGTTGGACAATAATGTCTTCTCTCATTTGTGTCTTGCCAGTGAGCTGTTAATGGTATTATTGGGTGAGCAGACCACCTGCAAAACATACCCTCCAGTTCCTCTGAGGTGGAGAGCTTAGAGGCCACAGGGAATGCACCAGCAGGGCTGTCTCTCGCCATTCCTCACCAGCTCAGAAACTGACAGTTTGAGGGAATATTAGTTCAGTTTGGGTCGGGAGCATTAGCTGCGAGTACATCACATGGAAAGCTCTACAGCTATTTGAGAGAGAAATGCCCCAACCAACACAGCACTTATTCACTTCCAATAATGCTGAGAAGCACAGGACTGAACCCCATTAGAACTGCGTTGTAAGTATAATGATAGATGTTACTGCAGGCGATGACAACTTCCATGGTTGCTGTGAGGCTGAGGTGGAAAAGGTTCAGAGTGCATAGAACAATCCCAAGAGATTGTTATACGTTGGTCATTCAGCCACTGCACTATCATGACCAAGTGGCTGTCTGTCCCAAATAGCCATGAGAACTTCATTCAGAACCTTTGATTGTTGGGTTTCACATTTTTTGGCGGAGTGTGTGCAACCATCATCCAAGAGGAATGAGCCTTTTTCAAGCCAAGAACTGTTTCCAATATTCCAACCATAGGTCCCTGCCAGTGGGAGTCATGGATGCAGCTACAGATGAGGTTCTGCTCACAGCGCCTGCCTTACTGAGACGATGAAGGCTTATACAAGAGGAGTAGATTGGACAGTGGGTCCAGGAATAGCAGTGAGGTGCTGCAGAGGCTGAGACACAGGGTTAGGTAGAGGTCACAGCTGCAGGGCCCCTCGGGACATGTCAGGGAAGGCCAGGATCTTTCAACCAGCAATCTATTTCCCCAGGAAGACCAAGGTGCAGTGTCCATTCAGGGTCAGTAAATCCCGAGACACCATGACAGAACAGTGCCAGCTATTGGATTGGCACCTGAGGGCTGCAGGAATGGGAGACTATCCTCTCTTGACAGGTGGGAAGGTGACAGCTGTGTTGAACTACTATGTGACTGGATCTTTCAAGGGAGTGATGGGTGACCTGTGTGAGATCTCTCAGTCGTACACCCACAAACACATCAGGACAGTGACCGATGCCTTTGGTGCAAGGTCACTCTGGTTCATTTTGCTCCCCCATGATGAGTTCAGTGCTGCAGCCTGGCCAGTAGGATTAAGAAACATAGCCAGCAGGCTGGCTCAGTAGATAGCATTGCTACCTCACAGGGCCAGGGACCTGGGTCCAATCCCATCCTTGGGTGACTACATGGAGTTTGCATATTTTCCCCGTGTCTGCATGGGTTTCCTCTGGATGCTCTGGTTATCTCCCATGGTCCAAAGACTGGCCGTGCTAAATTGCCCTGTAGTATCCTATATTTGTAGGCTATATTTGTTAGCCATGATAAATGTAGAGTTACAGGGATAGGGTGGGATGCTCTTCAGAGATTTAGTGTATGTCCAATGGGCTGAATAGCCTTGTTTTGCACTGTAGGGAATTCTATATTTCTCGCTGGAGCAGTGTGACATTGCTTGTACATGTGAGTCACAGCAGAGTTCATCAATAGGAAGGGCTCCCATTCCAATAATGTTGAGGAGATCTCACCATTACCACATTCCAGATGTGTGTGTCCACTACCCTGGCAGCTGACTAAATTTGATAGCAGCCTCATGAACCTGGTGTTTGAGGGTCAAGAGGCCATACAAAGCTGGTTACTGGGGAACAAGCGATACCCACTGCAACGATGGCTGATTACATCATTGCTAGTTGATAGCGAGTGCAGATACACTTCTGCCCACACTTCAGCTAGGGCCATGGTGGAGCAGTCTGTACAGCTTCTTATAATGCAGTTCTGCTGTTTGAACTGGCCTGGAGGCAGCCCTGAACATATATTCTTTACAGAGTGTGTTGCATCATTCTAATGTGCTCTAGCATTCAAAGCAAGCAATGAGGTGATGTGCTGGATGCTGAAGAACTGGGCATAACAAGAGCTGTCATCCAAGGAGGACATAAGAAATTGAGGAGGAGGAAGTTCTCCTTGTACCTGACAGAGATCAGCTACATCAGGTGGCACAAGCCAGACATAACCTGATGGACACCCAGTTCCAGTCAAAGACAGCAAGATGCAACAGAAAACTGTGAAGTGTAAAACTGGTCTTCACAACAGTATTTGGTTTGTACTGGAGGCGAAATGCAGCCACTATTCATTTTGTTTGTGTTTGCTTTGGATGAATTTAAATAAAATTCCTGCTTGGAATTATCCAAATGCTTTCCTGCCTATGATGGTTTGCCATTGGACAACAATAAGATCCTGGTCTGCAGTCAGTATTAGGGACAGAGTGGCTGAGGTAGGATAGCGTCTGTCTAAGGACAGGTAGGTTGTGCATCCTGGATGTTAGACAGCCACTGAGGCAAGGAAGTGGAGTTAGATATGCCAGGGAGTGCCAGCCATGCCAACTGTGTGCCAACAGAGGCACTGCTGTGTCATTACATTGCTGGTGGAATGTCAACACTTGGCCAAGTGTTCGCTGGTATTTGAAGATGTAGCATATGCAGATATTCCATGCAATTCAGGATATCTGGAGAGTGACGAGTTTTTCTGGCTATGGTAAGTGGTAGAATCAAGTTAGTGTTTGATGAGAGAGGCACCAAAGGATCAGGATCATTTCATGAGATGAGTCTGGGACAATACAGTGAGAAATCTCACTGGGCATCATGGAGAGAAACTGTCTGTGAAAAACTCAATGAAAGCAACACTTATCCAAAATATCGTAATATTCAGTACTTCATTTTTTTTGGATAATAGACAGACAGACTGTCTAACATAGACCTCATTTAAATTTTAAATTTACTTCTTGGCAAATCTACACTTAGCACATCGGATTTACAAGTTTCAAGTATCATTTAAAGCATTATATGAAGTCAAAGGTATCCTAATGCAGCCTATGTTTATAGGATATATTTATATGTACTCATCACAGTGAATGCCTCATGCCACTGTTTTATTATGAACATATCTATCAAATACTTATTTTCAGGTGTCCATTTTCCAAAAGAGACAAATACAAGACTAAACCAGGAAAATATGTAAATGTAAAACTCCAAATCAGTAGGTCAGTCTGTGTAAATTTGTTGTGCATGTCAATGAGCAGTGATAATCTGCTGGAGCTGACTAATTTGTAATTCCTTAGTATCTCTGTGGCTGTTCATGTCCTCTCTATATTTGCCAAAATAAATAAAATCAGTTTATGACAACTTTTCAGATGGACCACAGTGAAATTTTCAGTTCCTCTCTTTAGAGTACAACGTTTCTCAGAATAGAACCCTTTACTGCTGTTCAAAAAAAAATGCTAATTTTGAAAACTAAACACAATTTGCTTCAAAAATATTGTGTTTGTATTTTGAATGTTTCCAAACCTATTATAATTGTAACTGCATCATTGAATTGGATTTGTGCTGGAATTGATTTTGAAATACAGACAGAAATAACAGCAGTGCTTTTTTCTAGAGTGTACTAGATGACTGGAATCCTGTGTAAATTCTAACTGTTAGTAAGCTAACTGAGCAAATATAAGATGACCAAATCCTATCCGCAGATGTTCTTTAGAAATAGATGTTTTGTTTCAGAAATAAGTGATGGCATTATCATTAAATTAATATCATGGAGTTAGTTCAGGGAGATGGACTTGGATTTAAATCTTCTACTGCAAGTGCAAAGTTACATTTAATCATGATGGAACTACTACAAAAGATTTGAGGCAACAATGACCACTATATAAAGCCATAAGGCAGTAAGATAAAGGAGCAGAATTAGGCCAATCGTCCTATTGAGTCTGCCCTATCAGTTGATCATGGCTGATCTGTTTCCCAACTCCATTGTCATGCCTTCTCCCTGTAACCTTTGGTCCCCTTACTAATCAAGAACCTATCTATATATGTCTTAAATACACTCAATGACTTGGCCTTCACAGCTTTCTGTGGCAATTATTTCCACAAATATACAACACTCTGTCTGAAGAAATTACTCCCCATTTCAGTTCTAAAGGCTTGTCCCTTCAATCTGAGACTGTGCCCTTGGATCATAGTTCTACTACTAGTGGAAACATCTTTTCTATGTCCACTCTATCCAGGCCTCTCAATATTTTGTAATTTCAATGCGAGCCCCCCTCATCTTTCTAAACTCCACTGAGTACAGACCCAGAGTCCTCAACCTCTCCTCATTTGAGAAGCCTTTCATCTCCAGGATCTTGTCAACCTCCTCTGGATCCCCTTCAATGCCAGCACATCCTTCCTTAGGTATGGGGCACAAAACTGCTCACGATATTTCAAATGCAGTCTGACCACAGACTCAGCAGTACATCTCCAGTCTTGTATCCTCGCCCTCCTGGAACAAGTGCTAACATTGCATTTGCCTTCCTAACTGCCAACTGAACTTGCATGTTAACCTTAAGAAAATCCTGAACAAGGATTGTTAAATCCCTTTGTGCTTCAGCCTGTCGAAGTCAATCCCCATTTAGAAAATAGTTTACACCTCTATTCTTTCTCCCAAAGCGCATAAGGTCACACTTTCTCATGTTGTATTCCGTCAGTCACTTCTTTATCCACCCTCCTAGCCTGTCCACCTTCTTTAGCCTCTCCACCTCCTCAACACAAACTGTCCCTTCACCTAGCTTTATATAATCTCCAAACGTATCAATAAAATGACTGTTTTTAAATAAACTATAATCTCTTGTAATTATTGTAGGTATTTCCTAATCAACCAGTTTATTTCACACCTGTGGAGCTCGTGAGACTTAACCAGAGGTGGAAACACTACCACTGCACCACAAGAACCCTCAAGAAGTTAATGTTTCAGATGCAGATAATAGGAGATACAAGTGCAATAATTAAGCTTCATTGATTTTCAAGAAAGAATGATTCATTTAAGCAGTATGAATGCTGCAACATTTATAATGAGGTTGTCTGATGTTCTGTATTGGTCTGAATGAATTGCCACTTAATAAGTGACGAAAATTTAATGAGCAAATCTTAATGCACCAGTAACGTTGATAGTGAAACATTACAGTCAGATTAGATTGCCTACAATGTGGAATCAGGCCATTTGGCCCAACAAGTCTACATCGACCCTCTGAAGAGTAACCCACCGAGACCCAATTCCTTCTGACTAATACAACTAACACTACGGGCAATGTAGCATGGCTAATTCACCTGACCTGCACATCTTTGGATTGTGGGAGGAAACTGGAGCACCCAGTGGAAACCAACAAAGACACAGGGAGGTTGTGCAGACTCCACACAGACAGTTGCCCGATGCTGGAATCAAACCCAGGCCCCTGGCATTGTGAGGCAACAGTGCTAACCACTGAGCCACTGTACCACCCCTGAATCAGGTTATATTTGAGGAAGGATGGTACGTAAGTAGTAAGGAACCAAAGTTGGCATTATCATCAATGAAACAGCAAGTTCTGAATTGACTAGTCAGAGGATTTGACAGGAAAATCCCCAAGGGTTTCACTACTGAAAGAGGAGCACAAAAATGAATGTTACTTAAGGTGACAGCACTATATATAAAAATGACATGGGGCTAATATTTAATTAAACTGGCTATGTACAATTTGTTTTTTTAGTTAAGTGGGAAGTGGACGTGACAGGCTGGGCCAGCGTTTATTGCTCTTCTCTAAGGTCATGGTGAGCGGCCTTCTTAAACTGCTGCCATCCATTTGGTTGCTGGGGAGGGAGTACCAGGTTTTTGGCCCAGCTTGACCTTATTGCTTTAAACAGAAGGGAAAATCATACTGGGTATCAAACAGGCAGTCATCCAATATTGCCCTCATGTTTTCAGTCAAGTTCAGAGTTGTTTTCTGAATGCGGAAGTGCTATACACAAAGTTATGCAGTGGTAAGAGAGCTGTTTAACAATGATACAGCAGGTAAGGTCTTGATATCAGAGCAGAATGTTGTGCAGGTTACATCATATGTTCTGACAGAAATATTATGTACCCAAATAAGAATGAATAAGGTCCCACCTTGGTTCCTATCTCTCTTTACCTTATCTGAAGAAGTGGCATTTTGGGAACAAAGTCTTGAAATTGGGGTAAACCCACCTCCATTAGTTCACACCTTCTTCTATCTACACCCTTCCCCCTGCATCAGTGTCAGCAATTGTTTGGTCACTGCTGAATGAAGAAATTGTTTTTATGGCAGAAATGTTATCAGAAGAGCACCACCGGGTCACAATGCAGTAGCAAAGAAATCCTGAAAGACCTATTTGCCATTTAATATTACAGCTTACCATTCACAGCATTCTGAACCCCATCCCCTGTCATCACTTCAATCCAGCTGCCTTTCCTTCACCTGGTTACAGATCAAACACTGCAAACCTTATCCCTATGCTTGCCACCACAACCTCCCAGGCTGATGCTCCCCAACTTGATCACCCCTTTCCCCACCCTATGTTCCTTCAGACCGAAACATCAGTAAAACTTGAGAGTGGTACCTACTGCTCTGACTCATCTCATATACCTCAAAATGGAGACCCATAATGATCTCTCTATCCATTTCCAATCATGACTTTTTTTTTCTAGGTTTTCACTCTGGGAATCCAAAATCATCTTGATCTTCAGTTTTAATTTCACTGTCTGGCTGACTACTGCTATCTGCATCTTGATAGAAATAAAGACATTGGCCCTACATTAGCTATGACTCAGGTCTAATTATTCAAGCAGAAAGAATTATTCCAGCATCTGTGCAAACTCATAAATAGGCTGTTCCCAGGCCTCAACTCTTAACGTAAACAACAGAATTTACAAACAGTGAAATGGAACATTCAGTAGATTTTCACATTCACTTTAACCAGTAAATAACCTTATCTTATTTTTTTAAAGGTACAAGTTTCTGCTGGACAACATTTTCTTCCATGTCAGGATCTCATTGAAATGCCCTTCTTTATGCATGAGCCAATACAAGTTCAATCCCTCCTCCCACTGTACATCTCAGTATTACAACTGAGCCGTTAAGTGAGCTTTGCAATTTCACAATGTTGAGCATATTTCTGCAATTGGTGAAACATTTGAATGTAATCGAATACAAAATAAATCCAGATTACCTGAGTCTCACTGAGCCATTTAATAAGATGCATCTAATTAGTAGAGCTCGCTAAGGTGTTAGTCCTGTCCAGTTCATGAGTTAATTTTCTCTATAAGCCTTTTTGCATCTTTCTTGTGGTGAATACATTCAATTAGCGAAGCGTTCGATCGACAAAGTTGTACTTTTTCTAATCGGCGAAAGGAATGTCACAAAATGAAGAGAAAAGGTAATGAACTTTGGATAGCACAGAACTGAGAGTTTGCAGCTGAGCTGGGAATTATTGCCATACAGGCCCAGCCTGTAAGATTCGTGTTGAGACACATCAAAGTGGCTTCATAAAGTTATCCATTGCAATGAGCTCCTGAAATTAGACATTTTACTTTTCCTACCAGCAGCCACAAGACATATCTGCATTTTAATGCACGCTTTAAGTTCAAACCCAATTTAGGAGAGCTTTGAAACAGATTTTAGAATAAAGATTGGAATCCACCATGTAAATTACAGTAACAAGACAAACATTAAACTGACCAGGCAGTGAATGAGTTAACAATGTCATTTCTTCAAATATTTGCTCTGGAATTCTGTAGCGTATGATTTTTCTTTTGAGCCATAAATCACAAATCCTCTCAAATAACTATGACTTTTGTTGCAGTCTTCATGCAAAAGTAGTTCCTCAACGTTTCAGTTCTGTAGGAATCATTTTGTTTCTCTGTGTAATCAGTGAACGCAAGTGGGAATTAGGCCCTCAAAACAGCTTCACTACTCAGATTGTGTTGTAACAGAAGCAGTCTAATGGTGATTTACCAATGAGCTACTTGCTGTCAGCATTTACTGTTGTAAAATTGAAACAAATAAAATAAAGGAGGTGAAACACAACATGCATATCCCTCTGTTCAAAGGATACCTAAGTTGAAGTATTGCATGAGATTGATGCAAGAAGGGCTATACTGCTTGCCATTCATGGATATCCATCTTTAGTGTGTTCTGCCTGGCAGGAGATAGCATCCAAAGTGAATACTTTGTCTGCAATACAACATTACAGCAGCTGCAGGTACTGAGCTTTTTTTACAGTCTCAAAACAGTAACCAACTTTACAGTAACCAAAACTTGAAAGAGTTGCTAAGAGCAAGAGTGCTCAACGGTACCATTTACTAGTCACATGCTGTTAAGTATTATTTGTCAATCACTTCTGGATTTATTTCTGACAATAACCCCCACACATTTAAACCATATTGCTTTTCCCTGTTATTTACTATACACATCCATTGTGTGCCATACACCTTTCAAATTGCACTTATAGCTGAAGGCCTTGGCTCTTTCACATCTTCAGAGACCTTTACACATGAAATCTTTCTAAAACAACCCACGACCCTCTACATCCAGCGTGGATTTAATGATGCTCATTTGTCAATCATTTTGCCTGTGTTCCTTCAGCTTCCAGTGTGACGATCAAATGAGAACAAGACAACTATGTAACGAAGTAGAATGCAGTCACATTGGTTCCACAGTTACTCACAATCAGATTTCCTTAGAGGATCCTATGTCTATCTCAGAGTCATAGAGTCATAGAGATGTACAGCATGGAAACGGACCCTTCGGTCCAACCTGTCCATGCCAACCAGATATCCCAACCCAATCTAGTCCCACCTACCAGCACCCGGCCCATATCCCTCCAAACCCTTCCTATTCATATACCCATCCAAAAGCCTCTTAAATGTTGCAATTGTACCAGCCTCCTCCACTTCCTCTGGCAGCTCATTCCATACATGTATCACCCTCTGTGTGAAAAAGTTGCTCAAAAGGTCTCTTTTATATCTTTCCCCTCTCACCCTAAACCTATGCCCTCTAGTTCTGGATTCCCTGACCCCACGGAAAAGACTCTGCCTACTTACATGCCCCTCATAATTTTGTAAACCTCTACATGGTCACCCCTCAGCCTCCGATGCTCCAGGGAAAACAGCCCCAGCCTTTTCAGCCTCTTCTTATAGCTCAAATCCTCCAAAACTGGCAACTGCTATTTCTGATTTCTCTCCACTGATGATGCCAGACATGCTGAGACTTTCCAGCAATTTCTGCTTTTGTTTCAGATTTCCAGCATTCTCTCTGTGTGGACTTTGCACATTCTCCCCGTGTCTGTGTGGGTTTCTTCTGGGTGCTCCAGTTTCCTCCCACAGTACAAAGATGTGCAGGTTAGGTGGATTGGCCATGTTAAATTGCCCATGGTATCCAGAGATATGCAGGCTAGGTGGATTAGCCATAGGAAATGCAGAGCTACAGAGATGTGGTGAGTCAGAGTGGGATGCTCTTCAGAGGGTTGGTGTTTATTTGATGGGCCAAATGGCCTGTTTCCACACTATAGGGATTCAATGGTACTTTCAGTGTTTTACTCTGACATGTGGCATAATGGCAAGTGTGCATAGATCAGCTGTGGTACTTGCTGATTCTCATAGGGATATCCACTCTTCTACTTTGTACAACCCTAATCGTAAAGTACTGTGAATAGAGCACTTTAAATTAAATGTCATTTTGACTTGTTAACCACCATCAGATTGGACTGCATGCAACAAGATGCCTTGTTACTCTGAGTTCCTGTGAATATTTGTACTGGAAGAGTTCCTTTTTCTTGTCTCCACTTTCTTTTACCTCTTCCTGATTTGCTGAAGGCTTGTAAACACTTCCAATATAAATTGTTTTGCTTTCAATAAATTGGCAGATAACGTAAACCCATTTAATTGTTATGGTACAAAAATAAATCTCAAAATACAAGGTAAGTTCAGAAATTACCAAAAAACAAATTCATGACAAAACCCAGTACTGTAAAACTGGAAGGTGAAGGTAAATAATAAAAAGCCTCATCCCTTTTAAGTGTTCAATTGCTTGTGAAATTTCCTACGAGCCCATTCTAGATGTTGAATGGAAAATGCGGAATATTTATCCAAAATGCATTCTAATATGAAAGTCAAGGCTGCGCCCATTTTGGGCTAGACAATTTAAGACTCGCCTCTAATTGCTATTTCTGGTACTACAGCAAGAATCAAGGAAACTGGAAAATAAATTCGAAGTAGATATCTTAAGTTAAAAATTATTTGGAGGTGCTGGTGTTGGACTGGGGTGGACAAAGGTAAAAATCACACAACACCAGGTTCTAGTCCAACGGGTTTGTTTGGAAGCACTAGCTTTTGAAGACCACCTGATGAAGGAGCAGCACTTCGAAAGTTAGTGCTTCCAAATAAACCTGTTGGACTATAACCTGGTGTTGCATGATTTTTAACTAATGTAGAAAAGACAGGCAACAGCAAGAACTTTTAAAAGAAAGAAGACGGAACTGGTAAAATTGAGACGTCACTTGCATGGGACCCTGAGAATTTTGGAGAATTTTTCTGAAGAAACATTTAAAGGTTGAAGCTCCTTAGATTAACTTGTTACTTTCCTTCATTTATAGTCCTGGATTTAAGTTACAATGGAGTCTAGAATGTTGTCACACATGCTCTTTCAGTTAGCAAGCATTGAGTTCTTCACAGTAAGCGCTGCATATTTTGTGGATCATTTCTCTGGTGCATTTTTCTGGTACTTGCAGTCCTGTGACGTGTCGATGCTTTTTCCTCTGTGTGGCACACAAATTTCCACAGTCTCGGCAGGGGCTAGCCTCAGTTTGTGGTTTCAATATGGTTTCATTCAGCCTGATGCACAGCCGACAGATTTTACTTGCAAGCTGATGCTTTGAAATTGCCACGTCAAAATGAAAAAAAAAGTTATAAAGAGTGTGGCCGAAGTCCAATTCAAGTTCACATTTCTGGTGGAAAGTTAAAGCTGCCAATCCTCCCCATTCCACGTTTTTTTACATTCATTTTGTTTCCCCTTTTAGGTCTCTGGTACCTCACAGCTTTCCTCTGCAAAGAAAGAATTTGAAACCATAGTCTCAGGTCTCAGAAACAACTCTTTATAATTATTGTTCTGAAGGTGTTCATTATCAAGCTCCTTAGTTAATAGGCCTCTGACCATCCCATCCTCCCTTTGGGAAGCTAATCAGTCTGTACATGTTCTGTGCTTCCGCTGCTTCTACAGCCAAGTTCGGACAACTCGCCACACAGAAATCTCACATAATTTCACTGCAAATGTTGATTTTGGCTTGATACATTTAAATTGGAGGTGCTTTGAAAAGAAAGAGATTTATAAAATCATCAGGGGTATGCATAGGATGAAAAGACAAAGACTTTTTTCCCAGGATAGGGGAGTCCAAAGCAAGAGGGTACAGGTTTAAGGTGAGAGGGGAAGGATTTAAAAGGGACCTGAGGGACAACTTTTTCACACAGAGATGGTGTGTATATGGAACAAGTTGCCGGAGGAAGAGGTGGTCACTGGTACCATTACGACATTTAAAAGGCATCTGAATGGATATACGAAGAGGAAGGGTTTAGAGGGATATGAGCCAAATGCTGGCAAATGGGACTAGGTCAGTTTAGGATATCTGGTTGGCATAGACGAGTTGAATCAAAGGGTCTGTTTCTGTGCTGTATAACTCGATGACTCTAAATACCTCTCTGGCATAAGCCACCAAACTGCACTTAAACATTTTGTTATATAGAGTCAACCAGAGAAACAAACAAAACTGAATTTTGTTTGTTAGCACCTTGTTAAACTGTGCTAATTCGGATTTGATGTAAAAATAAATCAAACACACTTGAAATAATACGATAGTGTGCATGTATCTGAAATCTGAAAATCTATTGTTTCTTTCTTGAACTGGAGAAGCATGACCCCTGCTGGAGATTTTCTGATTATACATTAACATTTTTCTTTGAATTATTTGATACAACTACATGTACAATGATGATTGAAATAATTTTTATAAGAAGTTGTATATTGAGAGTGACTTCATTGAAACAGAAAAGCAAAGAATTATTAATTCACTGTTTATACCATATGATAATATTGTAAAATAAATTTAAAATAAAAATAATTTTCAGAACCTTGTCTGCTCTCAAATATAAATCACCAGTATCATTGGTGTTCCGTATCGTTAATAATTAAAAATCAGGGAATAACACATATCCAAAGAATTCATAAACCAAAGATCTCATTGGACTACTTTAAACTATTGGATAGTAAGAATGTATCCAAATTAACTCTTTCCAAATTTTGAAGAATCAAATTCTTAGGGCAAAATGGATTATGGCCACTATCTTACCCAGTTACTTTGTAAATCCATGCATGTATTGTCAGACATTTTTTAAAAATTACATTGAAAAAGTACAAAATACATTTCATCCACAAAATCCTACAAATTAGCAATTTAAGAGAGTGTTTCTTGAAGAGGAGTGCCTTCAAAGTAAGAACATTAATCCTATTTTTCCCTTCAATTATTCTCAATTCTTATTAAATGGGTAGATTTTGATTTTGTACATTAGTAGAAATTGATAATAGTGAGTTGACAGCCTGTTTTCTATCTGTCCTGATTTTTTTTCTATCAAAGTTATTTTCCATTTATTTCCATTACATTGCTAGTGCTGTTGAAGTGGATTTAACTTGGGTTGAGCAAGGGGATGGGAACCTCAAAGTGAGCTTATGTTCAGGGAAGCAAAACTGGGAAAAGGAAGTAGCAAAGTAGAAAGCAAAAATAAAAGACAGTAAGCATCAACACGCGCCATTAGGATCAGATAAGATAATACATTCATAAAGACAACATTGAAGGCACTTTTTTTTAATTTCAAAAATATACTCTATTCATAAAATTATTTGGATCTCTATACAATTGGTCATGCCATTCTTGTGAACACATTTCATTGCTTTACATACAGACATCGAAATTTATTTTTCATATATACAAGTCTGTACATTGACTATCCAGCTTTTCTGCTGAGGCATCAGCGGAGCCCAAATGACTGTGTGGGCCCCCTGTTCTGTTACACGGTGGTCTTTCCCCACCGGACCTTGGCGGCAGCTGCCCCAAGCTTCAGCGCATCCCTCGACATGTAGGCCTGGACCTTGGAATGTGCCAGTCTGCAACACTCAGTCAGGGTCAACTCCTTCAGCTGGAAGATGAACAGGTTTTGGACCGCCCAAAGAGGTCTTTCACCGATTTGATGATCCTCCAGGCACAGTTGATGCTCGTCTCGGTGTGCGTCCCGGGGAACAGACTGTAGAGCACGGAGTCCCGCGTCACAGCACTGCTTGGGATGAACCTTAACAAACCCCACTGCATTCCTCTCCAGACTTCCTCCGCATAGGCACATTCCAGAAGGAGGTGTGTGACAGTCTCGTCCCCCCCGCAGCTGCTTCGAGGGCAGCGTGCAGTGGGGCAGACAGTCTGGGCGTGCATAAAGAATCTCACAAGCAGAGCCCTTCTCACCATCAGCCAAGCCATGTCTTGGTGCTTGTTGGAAAGTTCTAGTGATGAGGCATTCTGCCAAATGGCTTTGACAGTCTGTTCAGGGAACCGCTCGATAGGATCCGCCCTCTCCTTTTCCCGAAGGGTCTCAAGGACACTATGTGCTGACCACTTCCTGATGGACTTGTGGTCAAACGTGTTTTTCTTCATAAACTTCTCCACGAAGGACAGGTGATACGGAACGGTCCAACTACTCAGAGCGTTCCACAGCAGCGAGACCAGGCCCATCCTTTGCAACACCAGGGACAGGTAGAACCTCAGTACGTAGTGACACTTGGCGGTTGCATACCGGGGATCCACACACAGCTTGATGCAACCACACACAAAGCTGGCCATCAGGGTGAGGGTGGCTTTGGGTGCGTTTTTTCCTCTGTTGCCCAGATCTTTACATATCGAGTCTGGACACTTTTTTTTATTTCAAAATATACTTTATTCATGTAAATAAATCTTTGGTACTTGTACAATTTTCCATGTCGTTCATAGTTATATACATTGCATGTCTTAACATTACAAAGAACAAATTGAATTAATCGAATTCACAGTTATCCTATTAACAGTTACCTTTATTAACTATCCAGTCTCTTGGTATTTGGCTGTGGCTTCAGCGGAACCCACCTACTGAGTGGGTGCCCTGTTATATGAAAGCAAATGAAACTTCTTTAACCCCCAGTTTATGGGGTTACCATTGTCCATTTGACTGTCTTGTCTCTGGGGTAGCTCGGTCTAGACACTTAATTTGAATGCACATAGCATTTATAAAAAGATGTACAATTTGAAAGCATAGATGAGGTAAATGGATGTGATTTAGTTGCCACTTTGAAGATATGGTAGCAGGGTATCCAAGAGTTGGAACTGGTTATCCAACACTTAAACAGGATAGGCTAAAAGAAAAAGGAAGTGAGTGGCACTCTTAAAAAGGGACAAACCTTGCGCATTAAGGGAGACCCCTAGATCAAAGAATCAAGATGCAGATTAATGTGGGTTGAGCTAAGAAACAACAAGGGTTAGCATACAATTGGTGGGTGTGTTTTTTAGGCTGACAAACTGCAGAGGTAATGTTTTACATGATATTAATCGGAAAATTAAAGATGCGTGTGATACTGGCAATGTGGTAATAATGGTCAAATCCAATTCCCACATTGAATGGGTTCATCAAATCAGCTTCAGTGTTGGAGAGGATGGATTTCTGGAGTATATGCAAGATGAGTTTCTAGAACAGGAAAATGAGGAACCAATAACAATAAACAAACTAAAAATGCATGAGTTTGGTGAAAATACATTTGTATGAATTGAGATTTCATTAACAAATAGAAAGCAAAGGAGGAATAAACAAATCATTCCACTTATGGCGGGCTGTTACTAGTTGGGCATCACAAGGGTCATTGCTAGATCTATACATGTTTACAATCTATATCGATAACTTAGATGTGAGGGCCAACTGCCAAATGACCAAGCCATTCAAGCAGAGCTGAGCTCAAAGGAGAGATTAATTCAGAAGGCCATCTCATGTGGTTCTGACCCTGTGCCAAACCCTTGCTGAACAGCTATCAGATGTGTGGCACGGAAGGTCAGTGGCTTGATGTTGTGTGAGTTGCCATGTTGTATCACTTCTCATGCTTTATCTGTGAAGCCTGGAAGAAGGGTGAGTCATTAGCACTGTCGTGCCAGTCACACTGGTAGCTGCACTACAGTGACAGACGTTAATTTCACATGAGGCTTCTTGTGTGACAGACCACTGCAGAAGCAACCTTACAATAGTAATTTGCATTCATAGGAGCATGAAGCATTGAGCAGACAATGTATGTACACATATTGACGGAGCACAACAGATCATTCATCCTCTTGTGGGCGGCACGGTGGCACAATGGTTAGCACTGCTGCCTCACAGCGCCAGAGACCCGGGTTCATTTCCTGCCTCAGGTGACTGACTGTGTGGAGTTTGCACGTTCTCCCCGTGTCTGCGTGGGTTTCCTCCGGGTGCTCCAGTTTCCTCCCACAGTCCAAAGATGTGCACGTCGGGTAAATTGGCCGTGCTAAATTGCCCGTAGTGTTAGGTAAGGGGTAAATGTAGGGGTATGGGTGGGTTGCGCTTCGGCGGGGCGGTGTGGATTGTTGGGCTGAAGGGCCTGTTTCCACACTGTAAGTAATCTAATCTAATCTTGTAGCATTGGAGTCAGGTTCTATGGAACCATCTATGGGCACTAATCTCTGCAGACAAGGAGACAGCTTGCCTTCTCTCTGGACAACCTTCAGGAGAACCTCCAAAGATGCATAAATAAAGCATAGTGCTTCTTTTTTTACCAAGTCTCTGACATCTCCAAGGGGTGAAGAGCTGAGGTTAAGTATTGCTCCTGGGTTGAAGACAGTGAACTGATGTCACATGTCTTTTAAATATGACATCTGGCTTTTGGCGTCCAGATGGTTCTGTTGGGCTTCAGAACTTCCTAGTAATAAAATGTGGTGTTTCACCAGCCTTCAGATGGCAGGTGAACCCCAGCTGGACAGAGGAAGTGCTTCTGGGATATCCTCAAGGCCTCACTGGTGAAGTGTGGCATTCCCACAGACACCTGGGAATCACTGGCCCTAACCGTCCCAAGTAGGGGAGAAAAATCTGGGAAGGCATCAAGCACCTTGAGACTTGCCTTCAGGAAAAAGCAGAAGCCAGGCAAAAGCAGCAAAAGGAATGCAGTGCCACAGCAACGCCTGACCCACCGCTTCTCAGGACCACCTTCTGCCCCAAGTGTAACAGAGCTTGCGGAAGCGGCATCAGTCTGTGTAGGCACCTACGGACTGACCCTGGGAGTGGAAGTGTCATTCTCATCTGTGAGAAATAATGGTGATGATGACATCAATGATAATGTCAACGATGATGACAAGCTGAGAAGAATGTCATCACATGAAGAGACCTGCCCAACTGCCAGGTGGAGGTATATCTCAAAAAAAAGAAAATTCCACTCCTTAGATATCTTTGTAACAAATCCCAAAGCTCATGGTAAAAACAAATGTCAGAATAGTAACGTATGCTTGTGCAGAGGCAAAAACTGCTTCAAATGATTTTTTTTTCCATTTCCGATTCTCTTGCCAATTGTGGTAATGTGGTCTTGAGGTAAATAAACTCAACTTCATGTCGTACTATGTAGCACTTCCAGTTTGTTACAAAAGATAGCTTTGTATCCATTGCCTTGGGTTTCCATTCATAAAGGCCAGACATTTATCGATGCGGTTTAGAAACAGGTTCTCACCAAGGTGGAGGACCACATAGCACAGCAGTGCCAAGTCTGTCATAATATTGATTGGAGCCTCAGTCCAAACTACTGCTGTTTCAAAGCTAAGATGGTCTCAGGAGACACACTAGTTACACAAACTTCAAAAGACTGCATATAAACAAAGTACTTGAAAATACCTCACCAGCACAAGAAAGGAACATGTTTGAAACTTTGCAAACACAAATAAGCCGTGAAACATTGAATAAGAAAAATGTTACAGCACTGGCTATATACAAATGTATTCCCTGACAAGGATCAGAGAAACAGTAGTAAGAAACACTGAACTCTTCGGCATAGAAAACATAATAATGCAATTCACTTCTCAGGAAATGAAGTATGAAAGCAGAGCAGTGATAAACACACTGCAGAAAGCTACAGAAGAGAGGGATCCTCATCCTCATCCATGAATCACAAAAAGCAATAGAGAAGACAAATGGAATATTGGGATTTATTTCAAAAGGAAATGGAGTGTTAAAGTAGGGAGTTTTAGCTAAAACTATTCATGGCACTAATCAGAACACAGCTTAAACAAGTGGACAACTGTGAGCAATTTTGAACCTCTTATCTAAGAAAAGCAGTACAGTAGAACCCTGGTATCTGCAGATTCAGGTCTGGCAGCATCTGTGGGAAGAAAGTAGAGTTAATGTTTTGAGTCTGGTGACTCTTCACCTTTGAATCGCCGCTTGCTTCCTACAGATGCTGAGGTTTTGCCAGCAATGACACTCCTGAAACAGAAATGGTGGACAGTCACTGGAGAGGCAGGAGGTGAGTTATTCACTGTAGAAGTCTCAACATTTGACCCGCTCTTGTAGTCACAGTATTTATGTGACTGACTCAGTTCAGTTGGTCAATCTCTGACTATGGATAATTTCTGGTGGCAGGGAAGTGGGGGGGTACCATATAAAAAGAGTTTTGTAACTGCATTTTGTTTGCTTAATCTACTATAAATGGATAAGGTGTGTTTTTGTGTGTGTGTGTATTTATAATACTTATTGAAGAGCCCTTTCTGATGTGGACAGTGAGACACCAAAATGATTGTCATGACTCCCTATATTGATTAGGATAATTAAAATTCAGCTACTCTAATCTTCTGAATAAAGGGACAGCAAACAATGTTGTGATTCAGGGATTTATTGCTTTACTGGGGTGTACCAAAGGAAAGCGTATACATCAAACTAAGCACCATAACTTCCCACGTTGATTAGACCAATGAAAATATAATTACCCCAAATTCCCCCAATTAAAAAGAACGTCCTTTCTATCAATTTCTTAGCTAAGCCTATTACTGTACTGCAGGTGAAATTGTTCAAAGTCCAGGAATGGTTTAGGCCAAGCAAAACTTGAAATTATTGAAGTGCAGAAAGCTGGGAAAGGAGTGCACTATTTGCTTCTGCCAACTAAGGGCTCTTTTCAATCAATGTTTGAAGAGAGTGGAGCATATTTGTCAGATGGCCATGGTGAAACATTAAGAAAGCGCAGGAATATCTATGGCAGCAACTTGGCATTATGCAGCACTGTTACTGCTTCAGCTGCCACAGCTTGATCTTCCCAAAACCTGGCTGATCAATGATGCTAATAGCTTAATGTAAATTCCATGTAAAAATCAACTTTGGTCCAATGGGCCAACTCATGCGAACAACCATTTTGGTAACTGAAAATTTGTCCGCTCAAAATATTTGCCACTGAAACTACTTTAGAGGCATCTGTGTCTTGAAAATGTAAACAAAATTCCTGTTGATCCTTTATCTGAAATAGTTTACTTTCATTTTCCTCGTAGTTTCTTTGGTCATTTTGCAGTTCAAACATTGTTAACACGAAGACATTCCTGTCTATAATTAAATCACCATGTCTGATTACTGGTATAATGAACCATTGGGTGGCTTGTGTGAAATTAGTTCTGCTGATACTAATGGATGGCTGGACATAGACTAATCATTGACTTCAAACGTCACTCATTGTATTCTAGCTGTAATAATTCATGGTTGAATTATTCTTCAATTGACATGGCCTGGTGACTACACTAAATGTAAAGGTTTATTTTTCTTATTTAACACATGCATGAACATTTTTACATTGCCATAGATAGATTTCCAGCCATCACAATTTTCACAACTTAAGGGAATCATTTTTATACAAAACAATGTATGCTGAATTGTAAATTACAAATCCGAAGTGAGATTCTAACGACGTGACTAAGATGAGAAAAGCAAAATTGATGAGTACCAGCAATCCAAAAGGAGCCTGGAGCTAAGTAGCAACTGAGTTTTCAACACATCAATTTTTATTTAGCAAACCTCTTGCTTGGACCCTCCACCCGTGCCCCCTGTGGCACTGAGTTTGGAAGTTTGGGACAAAAGGAGCCCTTTGTTTGTCATCCTGATTTTCTTGTCAGGAAAGCAGCCACATTTCTTGCCTGCTGGTAGGCACGCAGGTAACTGGGCCGGTGATGGGTAACTGAAGTGAAGCTAGTGGTGAAGTGTTAATTGAACCACTTGAGGCCATTTGTTTTTGGTGGGTCAGGCTGGTCCCCCATGGACCAAACTTCTCTCCCCCCCTCCCCCACTCCCTCAGAAACTGATTGCTGAGGTAGTGGATTGAGAACGGGTACCCACCTGATTATTTGCCCTTCCTGCCAACTGCACCACTGCCTTTTTGGGAGGGCAGAATTTCATCATTGTTTTCAATTTGAGATTCCACCGTTCAGAAAGGGCGTCGAGGCTTTGGAGAGATGCAGAAGAAGTTTGCTGCAAAATGATGAGGGCCTTCTGTTATTTAAAGAGACGCTAGAAGCTGAGGCTATTTTACTTGGTGCAAAAAAGATGAAGAGGAGTTTTAGTGGAGTTGTTCAAAACCTTGACTCCCTTTGATAGGATAAATAAGGAAAAATTCCTGCCAGTGAGAGACAAGTTGGTAAGAAGATACAGATCTTAGGTGACTAGGAAAGAACCAGAGGGGCATGAGGAAGTTTTGTTTTATGCAACACGCTGTTCTGATTTGAAAAGTGAGGGAAGTAGATTCAATAAAACCTTTCAAAAGAAAATTTTACAAATACATGAATGGGAACGATTTCTGGGAAAATGTCAGGGAGTGAAAGTAATTGCTAACAAACTAGAGTTGACATGGTCAGCTGAAAGGCTTCCTTCTTTGTAATCTCAATCTCTGTCAACCTGTCCTTGTTAGCTAATCCTTTAATCCCCCGTATTCTTCTAATTTTAGTTTGATGTTCTTTGTTTTAGCTAGTATGGTCCTAAGGAGAACAATAACATCATCCTCTCTCTCTGCTTACAGTGGACACTAACACATCCCAGAATGGTAATGACTGATCTGTAGTTAATCAATTACATGGCTCCTTGAATAAGGTTGTCATATTTGATGATGTGTAATTCACTGGAAGCTCCCCTGTAGATAGTGAGGATTGAAAGTTTATGGAAAATCCTTCCACTGAACAGATATGCACCATTCAACCAGGTACCTTATCCACTCCAAACACAGTCAACATTTCCATCACAACCTGCCTAACAATTTTCACTTCTTCCCTTACTTCTATCATCTTCAATTCTACCAATAATTTGTAAGCATCCTCCTCTTTAAGTATTCGAATCTCACCCTCTGCCTCTAAGCATGCATCACCATCTTTGAACATGGGCCCAACCTGTCCCTTGCCACCCATACACTAGTTACACACACAGGAAAGATTTTAGGGTTCCATTTTATGTTAACTTACATTTTATTTTCATACTCTCTCTTATTTTCTTCTTCACTTCCCCCTCTCAATCACTTGTAAATGGCCTGGCTTTCACTTGAAGAACTTACTCAACATGCATCTTACATTCTTATTATTTTGTTCCATCATTTTAGCTACCTCCATCATTCATCCAAGGGTTCCTCCTCTTTTCCTTCTTGTTGGAATTTACCTAGCTTGCATTCAAAACTTTTGCAGCTCAAATTGTTCCACTACAGTTCTTCCTGTAAGCATTTGGTTTTATTATACCCTGACTAGATCACCTTGAGACCCATGAAAATTAGCCTTTTCCAACTTACAGGTTCTATTTCAGAAAATTTCATTTTCTTCTCCATTACTAATGTGATGATCTGCTTTTCACACAGACACAGATACACGTGGAAATTAGAAAGCTGTTGTAAGTAATGTGTCTTCTTCAGTGTTCCCTGTTGAATATTTACATTTAGTTCATTGGCACCCTCTTTACTTTGCCAGTTGTGTCACTTTCAGACATTGCTTTCATCAACATTTTTAAACAATTTTAGTTCTTTACATTGAAATTGTCATTCAATTTTTAACCTTTCAATTCTTTCCCATGTTTACAAAATAAGCTTAAACATTTAAAACTAATTTATCTATACACCCAGCAAGGACTTATTTTACAAATATAAATGTCTTAATTGTCAACATGTTCCATATCTTCACACAGATTTTCTTCCCCTTCAGGGAAATATTCGCAGGCTGATTATCAACCAACTGAATAACAGCGTAAACACTTATTCTCTGGCGAGCAAGGCTTGGAGAGGGACATGACACTAGAGGTTTGAATTCAGAGACAGGGGCATTAGCAACTTGTCCACAAGACTACCAGAATATAGTTGAGGACAAAATTGAGGACAAGATATGCATCAGGGAGATTTATATATAATTGGAAATTGGACAAAGAGATAGCAGCTGATATTCAATTTATAGAAATGTAAAATGCTTAACAAGAGGACCAAGAATCAATGAATGTTTCATTACTTAAAATATTTTAGTTACATTTGAGTGATAATCTGCATGTAAGGATCAACCTGATTTTGTACTCTTCTTACATGGGGGCAGCACAGTGGCTCACAGCACCAGGGTCCCAGATTCGATTCCAGCCTCAGGTGACTGTCTATGTGGAGTTTGCACATTCTCCCTGTGTCTGCGTGGGTTTCCTCTGGGTATTCCAGTTTCCTCCCACAGTCCAACGATGTGCAGGTCAGGTGAATTGGCCGTGCTAAATTGCCCGTAGTGTTAGGTACAGTGGTCAGAGGGAAATGGGTCTGGGTGGGTTACTATTCGGAGGGTTCCGTCTGGACTGGTTGGGCAAAAGGGCCTGTTTTCACACTGTAGGGAATCTAATCTCATCATATTTTGCTTTTTGTCATTTTCTGCAAGCTAACAAGTAGTTAAATGGATCTATTCTTATTATTTAGGAAATAAGCCACTTAACCAAACATATATAATATGATATACCCCGAAGATTGACAAACATATATGGAAGGAACAGGCAAGTTAACATTTCATGTGTAACCTGTTACATACTTTCAGAAGCTCAGGAATGGTGGCTATAAGTGATGGTATTCATCATCATACTGCACGAAACTTCCAACAACATCTGTTTTCCACACATGCTACAGTTACACATGGAAATTGGAAAGTTTCAGGAAGTGATTATATCTTCCACCATGTACCCTGGTTAAACTTTGAGGGTACATACACAGAATCAGTAATTTTACATGCACATCAAAGTTTTTATGCACTATTCCTGTTGTAAAGTCATTGAAAACGTTACATCATGTCGAATGACTTTGTAATTGTACTTTTAATGCCACACTGTCATAATTACTGCTCCACAAGCTCCCTGCTTCTGAAAAGTAATTTCACAACAATGAGTTTTGTTCTCTCAGAAGAAACATTTAAACATTCCATAATTTTAAAAATAATAAAAATGTCTATTTTACTTTAATGTCATATTTATGTCTAAATTGTTATTTTGCTATCTGTAAAAAAGTTAAAATGTCAATGATAAAACCTGCATTTACACACCTTGCTTTGTTATTTATGAGAATTTTAAAATATAACCGTTGATATGCCTGTCTACTCTTTCAGTTGTTGCGCGTCAACAGCTGATGCCGAATTCAAAGCACATTAGATTTAAAAAATTAATTCTCATGGGATTGTTATATCTTTCAAACTTTTCACAACGTTTGCAACAAGTCTGCTTTCATGCTGACTGCAAAATTGAGCATTGTACAATCGATACGCAAAACATCACTTCAAAGAACAAAGAACAAAGAAAATTTACAGCCCAGGAACAGGCCCTTCAGCCCTCCAAGCCTGAGCCCATCCAAATGCACTGTCTAAACCTGTTGGTCAATTCCTAAGCATCTGTATCCCTCTGCTCTCCACCTACTCCTGCATCTCTCCAGACACATCTTAAATGAATCTACCGTGCCTGCCTCTACCACCTCTGCTGGCAACGCATTCCAGACATCCACCACCCTCTGTGTGAAGTACTTGCCGCATGTATCCCCCTTAAACGTTCCAACTCTCGTTATGGAATCCTTCACCCTGGGAAAAAACTTGTTTCTATCCACCCTGTCTATACCCTTCATGATTTTGTAAACCTCAATCCCCCCTCAATCTCCTTTTTTCTAATGAAAATAAACCTAACCTACTTAACCTCTCTTCATAGCTAGCACCTTCCATACCAGGCAACATCCTCATAAACCTACTCTGCACCGTCTCCAAAGCGTCCACATCCTTTTGGTAATGTGGCAACCAGAACCCAATATTCCAAATGCGGCCGAACCAACGTCCTGTGCAATTTTCATACATATCTTTAAACGTAGATGATCACTGCTGACTGATAGATGTGATGTGAAGGTGCTGGTGTTGGACTGGGGTGGACAAAGTTGAAAATCACACAAACACCAAGTTATAGTCTAACAGGTTTATTTGGAAGTATAAGCTTTCAGTGCGCTGCTCCTTTGTCGGGTAGCTTGTGGGATGGTCCCCCCCAGTCAGAGAACACTTCATCAGTTAAGGACATTCGGCCTCAGATCTTCAGGTGACCATTCTCTAAGGTGAACTTCGGGATACACAACAATGCAGAGTGGCTGAGCAGAGAATAATATTGAAGTTCAGTACCGTGGGGATGGCCTCAACCGGGAACTTGGGTTCATGTCACACTACAGGTGACCCCACTGCACTACACACACACACACACACACACACACACACACACACACACACACTCTTACACACACACACACACTCTTACACACAATCCCACTCTCACACACGCACTTACACACTATCACACAGACCCTCTCTCATACATGCTCTCTGAGACACACACAGACACACTCATGTGCACATCCTCTCACAGGCATATACTCCATCACACTCATGCACATGCTCTTTCAAGCACACAGACACACACACTCTCTCTCTGCCCCACACAGGCACACACGCAGGTATGCACACACATAATAGGGTAAACTTGCAATTGCAGATTTGTATTTGCAGATACATTCTATTTTGTTCAAAAAGCAGACAATTTGTAGGCAGTCAGTCCATGTGACATTTTATCAATTCCTACTTTGGAGTAGAACCAGTCTGACTGAAGGTTGGGATACAAACATACTCTAACCTCACACCTTTAATGCATTGTCTGAACTGAGGTGTTTTTTTTTTATAAAACCTTAAGTTATCTCGGGAATGTGACTTAAAGAAGTTCTTGGATTTACATATTAATGAATCAAAATCTGCAACCTCATTTTAAGTGATTAAATACTTAATAGCAATCTTGGTTTGTTCAAAACATCACATCAGTGGTCTGACACTTTGATCTTTTGCTATAAATTCAGTGTCCTATGACCCTGCCCCACTCGCTATCTGACAAAGGAGCAGTGCTCTGAAAGCTTGGACTTCCAAATAAACCTGTTGGACTAGAAGCTGGTATTGTGTGATTTTCGACTGAGAAATGGTTTAATGTTTCCAGAAACACTGAATATTTTGCACTGGGCTGCAAGAGACAGAACTTCCACACTTCATATGTAGCCAGAGGTTAAACAAAAGACTTAGAACAGAAATTTGAGGAGATAGACCTAAACATTGGTATCCACTTAATAAACATGATGTGCTGATTAGAAGACATCCTTCCCTCAGTTCTTATTAGGCCATCAAAATGATCACGTCTGAATTCTACAGTATAAATTGTTATAAATGTTTGTTCAGATTTTGGGTTACAGCAAATTATTATGCTTTGAGAAGGTTGTATAATCTAGCTGAATCTGCTGTATTTTCCATTTCTGCCTGCTTTTTAATTTTGATACATGCAATTAAGTCAGTCAATAATACAAATTATACTGTCTGCTGAACAGTTATTTTTCCCTGTTTGATTATTACGTGAGTTAATTACATTAAGAAGGGTGTCTATTTGATCTTTCAGCAATGCTAAATTGACAGTAAAACCATGCATAAAAGCCATACTCTGCAAAGCAGTGAATAGGGGCTGATCGGCAGGAGGGAGTTTAGGGGCAAGTTATGACAGAAATATCTGGTGAAAACCTACCACTCATACCATAGCGACTGACAACCTTTGTTCAAAACTTTGTTCTGAAGTAGTGGAACAATGCCATTAAAACTGATTCTGATCCAGGAAAAATAAGTACTGAATTGGTACAAATGTGCACAACTTGAATTCCATTCACTCGCTTTCGCAGTCAGTTGTCCACATTGGTTGGTGTGAGTAAATAGCGAAGAAAAAATCAGAAGAGGATTGAAAAAATGAGAAGTTGTTCACTTCAGAAAATGAAAGTGAAATGTTCATCTCCAACATTAACATCTGAATGCATCACATTCTTTGAAATGTGCAAATATCTTTGTTAAAATAGTACATTGAGAAACTTCAGACAAATGTATTAGGTAATTTGCTTTTGAACTCTATGAAGCAAACTCATTCAACTTGTGACTATTGTACAAGAGAGCAATTGACAAATTTAGTTGTTGAGATCTTTATCTGAATTCGACATGAGAAAGTTCTGGCCGTGTATTGCTTCAGCTTTTATTTAAGTGTGTGGCTTACTCAGACTTCCTCCAACCAAGGGGCTGTGTGACTTTCATTTGTTATGAGTTCAACTTTAGTTTCCATTTTAACATCTTGAAAACCCTTTCTGCTGGCCCCTTTACCGTATTCCCTCTTCAACTGCAGTCAAACTCCAGCCGCACGGCAGAGGCCATGATCAGCACTGACTGGTTTGGAAGCATTTGGTTCTCTCAGCCCTAGCTATAACTACTTTCAGATTTCTCCATAGTATGATCTATAATGGTTTCCTGCCAGACAGCCTATTGTAAGCTCTCTCAGTTGAAAACTGATGTAAACTTCAGCTCACTAATGACCATTGGCTAAAAACTTGGTCTGAAGAGCCAGTCTCCTCATTGCTGCTACAAAGGCATTTCCTTTCAGTGTTTGTCTAATTATACAACACACAAATCAAAAGACCTCAGATTAAAAGAAAAGAAGAAATGGAGGCACAATTATATCCAAATGTACAAATATTAACCAGCTAAAGAAAGGTTAAATGAAACAGGCATATTGCTGTCAGTGCCTTTGAATTAGAATCAGAATCTGAATGTTTTATTTTCACGTGTACTCAAATACACAACTCATGAGTACAGTGAAAAGACTAGAAATTCACCATTTCCAGCACCACCTTAGATACAAAGGTGATAATTACAATATCGTTGGTATAAGTTAGAAGAATAAAGGAACAAACTGAAATGTTCAGTGTTATAGTCCTTCTGAAGCAGAGAAAGTGAGAAAAACATTAAAAACAAACAAGGAAGACGAATCCACGTTATCCCTCACCTCGAGACCTGGGGTACACACTATCCCTCACCTCGAGACCTGGGGTACACACTATCCCTCACCTCAAGGCCGGGAGTACATGCTATCACTCACCCCGAGACCTGAGGTACACACTATCTCTCACGCTGAGGCATAGAGTATAAGCTATCCCTCACCTTGAGGCCAGGAATACATGCTATCACTCACCTCAAGACCAGGAGTACATGCTATCACTGACCCCAAGACCTGGGGTACACACCATCTCTCACCTCGAGGCCAGGATTATGCGCTATCACTCACAAGGCCAGGAGTACATGCTGCCTCTCACCTCGAGACTGGGAGTACACGTTATCCCTCATCTCGAGGCAGGGAGTACACGTTATCCCTCACCTCGAGGCAGGGAGTACGCGCTATCCCTCACCTTGAGGCAGGGAGTACACGCTATCCCTCACCTTGAGGCAGGGAGTACACGCTACCCCTCACCTTGAGGCAGGGAGTACACGCTATCCCTCACCTTGAGGCAGGGAGTACACGCTATCCCTCACCTTGAGGCAGGGAGTACATGCTACCCCTCATCTTGAGATTGGGAGTACGCAATATCACTCGCCTCGAGGCAGGGAGTACACGCTATCACTCACCTCGAGGCAGGGAGTACACGCTATCACTCACCTCGAGGCAGGGAGTACACGCTATCACTCACCTCGAGGCAGGGAGTACACGCTATCCCTCACCTTGAGGCAGGGAGTACACGCTACCCCTCACCTTGAGGCAGGGAGTACACGCTATCCCTCACCTTGAGGCAGGGAGTACACGCTATCCCTCACCTTGAGGCAGGGAGTACATGCTACCCCTCATCTTGAGATTGGGAGTACGCAATATCACTCGCCTCGAGGCAGGGAGTACATGCTACCCCTCACCTTGAGGCAGGGAGTACGCGCTACCCCTCACATCGAGGCAGGGAGTACACACTACCCCTCACCTTGAGGCTAGGGGTACGTGCCTCCCTTCACCTTGAGGCTAGGAGTACATGCTACCCCTCATCTTGAGGCAGGGAGTACACACTACCCCTCACCTTGAGGCTAGGGGTACGCGCCTCCCTTCACCTTGAGGCTAGGAGTACATGCTATCTCTCACCACAAGGCAGGGAGTACACGCTAACCCTTACCTTGAGGCTAGGAGTACATGCTACCCCTCAACTCAAGGCTAGGAGTATGCGCTATCCCTCACCTTGCGACTAGGAGTACACGTTATCCCTCACCCCGAGGCCGTGAGTACATGCTATACCTCACCTCGATGCAGGGAGTACACGCTACCCCTTACCTCCAGGCTAGGAGTACATGCTATCCCTTACCTTGAGGCTAGGAGTACGCACTATCCCTCACCCCGAGGCCGGGAGTACGCGCTATCCCTCACCTTGAGGCTCGGAGTACGCACTATCCCTCACCCCGAGGCCGGGAGTACGCGCTATCCCTCACCTTGAGGCTCGGAGTACGCGCTATCCTTCACCCCGAGGCCGGGAGTACACGCAGGGCTCACTTCTACAGCTGTATACTATATGGAACAAGTGCAACTTTTATACCTCGTACAAAGCTGAGTTGTTCAGTCAGCCTCGTAAAAGTCCTGAAATCTCAGACAATTTTCAGCAACTGCCACAGAGAATAGAAGTAATTCACTGTCACTTGCATGCTGTACAAAACTGAAGTGGGAGTTGGCATGGGCCAGGGTGACACCAAGCGCACGTACACACAAGATGGCCGCTGGGCCATCAGTTGGTCACTTGACACATAAAATGGCCACCAAACCACAATATGGAGAGAGACAGCAAAGCAAATACAGACACTTCCTGGGGCCACCAGGATGCCAGCACAATGCTCTCACAACCTCGTTGATTAGCTTAAGGTAGATGGGAGAGAGAATACACATGAGTAGCGTGCACTGCCTGCTGAAGTGTCTGGGTCCAGCCAACACCTTTGATGGAAATGCTAACAGCTTGATACAGACTCAACACAAAATGCTAATAGCCAGGGCTGCAGTAATTGTCCTTCTCAGGAAAAGCGATTAGCACCCATCACTACAACAATGGATTTTAGATTCCCTAATCTAAAAGGAACCTATTGTGGATTCCCTACAGTGTGGAAACAGGCCCTTCAGCCCAAGTCCACACCAACCCTCCAAAGAGTAACCCACCCAGACCCATTTCCCTCTGACTAATGCACCTCACACTATGGGCAACTTAGCATGGCGAATTCACCTGATTTATATATCCTTGGATTGTGGGAGGAAACCCATGCAGACACGGGGAGAATGTGCAAACTCCACACAGATAGTTGCCTGAGGCTGGGATCGAACCTGGGACTGTGGTACTATGAGGCAGCAGTGCTAACCACTGAGCCACTGTGCCACCCAATTTCTGCATAGCCATTGAAACTGACAATGTCTGCATTGAAACTAACAATAATGTGCTGAAATTAACAAAGGCTGCGCTGGAACTGACAATGACAATATTGGAACTATCAACGATTCTGCAATGATTTCCATAAACAAATCATGTTACAAAGACAATAACCTCATCACTGACCTATTGTATCACAAGATGTATAAAAGTATATGCTCCTGGTGGAGAGAAGAATCGCAGCTGGGCGATGTTGGTTTCTTTCTCTCCCCAGATCACTGGTATTTCCTTGTACAATAAACTCTGTCATTGAACCTCAAGACTCTTACTCTGAGACTGGTGATTTTCCCCATAACAAAGTAAAAGTGAAAAGTGTTTCTGCTGCTATACCATGGCATCAATATTAATAACAGAAGGCATAGATAAGAAAAAACATGAAGACAATGTCAATCTTTGGTCCATCTATTTTGAAATAAAAGTCTTGTTTGTCAGTTAAAGGATGAATTGAAATGCGACAGAAACATGTGAAAGCGGACCTTAGCAGGACTCATAACTTAATGGTAAGGGACTCATAACTTAATGGGAGTGTTGCTGAGCAAAGAGACCTTGGAGTGCAAGTTCATAGCTCCATGAAGATAGAGTCACAGGTAGACAGGATAGTGAAGAAGGCATTTGGTATCCTTTCCTTTATTGGTCAGAGTATTGAGTACAGGAGTTGGGAGGTCATGTTGTGGCTGTACAGGACATTGGTTAGGCCACTATTGGAATTCTGTTCTCCTTCCTATCGGAAGAATGTTGTAAAACTTGAAAGGATTCAGAAAAGATTTACAAGGATGTTGCCAGGGTTGGAGGATTTGAGCTATAGGGAGAAGTTGAATAGGCTGGGTTTTTTTTTTCCTTGGAGCGTCGGAGGTTGAAGGGTGACCTTATAGAGGTTTATCATATCATGAGGGGCATGGATAGGATAAATAGACAAAGTCTTTTCCCTGGGGTGGGGGAGTCCAGAACTAGAGGGCATATGTTTAGGGTGAGAGGGGAAAGATATAAAAGAGACCGAAGGGGCAACTTTTTCATGCAGAGGGTGGAATGAGTTGCTGGAGGAAGTGGTGGAGGCTGGTACAATTGCAACATTTAAAAGGCATTTGGATGGGAATATGAATAGGAAAGGTTTGGAGGGATATAGGCTGGGTGCTGGACTAGATTAGGTTGGGATATCTGGTCGGGCATGGACGAGTTGGACCGAAGGGTCTGTTTCCATGCTGTACATCTCTATGACTCTATGACTCTATTTCCTACATTTTCAGGTGACCTAGTTGTGAGCATTCATTTGTTTCTTGACTGAGAAAATTGACTTCGACAAATTACCCTGACCTTTGAATGTATGGTTAACCAAAGACTCAAACTAATTGTTCCAGAGTTTGAACTTCAAAAGTTAACTTCATCCTTGCGCCCATCAAATTTTACTGCCACAAATCTCTTTCTTACAAAATGTAACAACTTCGTTTAGTATCTAGTTGTATAACATAGGGGGAAAAAAGCATTTCAACAAAAAGCTAGTGCCTTCCAAAGAGGGTTATCATCGAATCTCTACAGTGTGGAAATAGGCTACTCAGCCCAACAGGTCCACGCTGACCCTCTGAAGAGTAACCCACCCAGACCCATTCCCCTACCCCTACTAATCTACGTCTCCCCTGGCTGGTGTATCTAACTTACACATCCCTCAACACTATGGGCAATTTAGCTTGGCCAATTCACCTCACCTGCATGTTTTTGGACTGTGGGAGGAAACCCATGCAGATACAGGGAGAATGTTCAAACTCCACATGAACAGTTGCCTGAGGTGGGAATCGAACCTGGGTCCCAGGCACTGTGAGCCACCGTGCCGCCCCATATTGAAAATAAAACAGCTGAAAATTGTCTCTTGGTCATTGTATTTGAAAACAAACCTGAAAACTGCAGGTTATGGTCTGATCAATGAGTGGAGCTGCTTTGAGCTTCCAACTGCAGAATCACTGGCCTCAGTGTTCTGAGAAAAGGTACTAGTCACCAAATTTCTTTCCAGATCTTTGTATTTCACTTCTCCAGAAAAATGGATCACAGCATCCCACCAGGAGTTCCCCTGTAGAGTCAGGGGAGATAGCACATACCTGTTTTCTTTTTCTAGCTTTAGCTGCTGAATGGTAAATTCAAATGTCCTGTATTAATCGTAGTGAATAAATTGAATGAGCAGGGTGGGTTGCTAGGTGGAGTGGATGAAGAGGTATGTGGTTGAGGTGGTAGGTATGTCAGGCAACAGATGAAAGAAGTGGTAACTGGATTAGAGAGACAAATACAGAAGGTGGAGCATGGATGAGTTGTAGTTGGTTCGGGTCCAGTTAGGAAGGATGCCAGTCTGCAATACTTGAATCAAGTTTTCAATAGCTTTGGTGGGCAGTGCAGAGATAGCCCTTCATGCAGCTTTGTGCCTCATTACAAAAATAATTATAGAGTCACAGAGATGTACAGAACAGAAACAGTCCCTTCAGTCCAACTCGTCATGCCAACGAGATATCCTAAATTAATCTAGTCCCATTTGCCAGAATTTGGTCCATATCCCTCTAAACCCTTCCTATCCACATACTCGTCCAGCTGCCTTTTAAATGTTGTAATTGTACCAGCCTCCACCACTTCCTCTGACAGCTCATTCCATACATGCACCATCCTCTGCATGAAAAAGTTGCCTCTTAAGTCTCTTCTAAACCTTTCCCCTCTCACCTTAAACTCATGCCGTTTAACCTGGGGAAAAGACCTTGGCCATTCACCTTATCTATGCCCCTCACGTTTTTATAAACCTTCATAAAGTCATATCTCAGCCTCTGATGTTCCAGAGAAAATTGCCTATTCGGCCTCTCCCTCTAGCTCAAGCCCTCCAACCCCAGCAACATCCTTGTAAATCTTTTCTGAACCCTTTCAAGTTTAAGAACATCTTTCCTAAAGCAAGGAGACCAGAACTGAATGCAATATTGCAAAAGTGGCCTAAACCAATGTATAGCTGCAACATGACATCCCAACTCCTGTACTCAATGCACTGACCAACAAAGGGAAGCGCGCCAAATGCCTTCTTCACTATCCTGCCTACCTGTAACTCCACCTTCAAGGAATTATGAACATGCACCACAGGGTCTCTTTCTTCAGCAGGACCCCAACATTAACTGTGTAAGTCCTGCTCTGGTTTACATTACCAAAATGCAACACCTCACATTTACCTAAATTAAACTCCATCTGCCTCTCCTTGGCTTATCTGATCAAGGTCCTATTGTACTCTGAGATAACCTTCATCACTATCCACTACACCACCAATTTTGGTGTCATCTGCAAACTTAATAATTATACCTGCTATGTTCACATTACAAGCAACAAAGAAAAATAACACCATAAGATGCCCCTGGGCTCCCTGGGGATCATTTGAGCAACGTTTGGTGAAGGATCACTGGATACTGACCCCGTAAATGCACTCCCATTAAACTATCGCTGACATCTGTTTGATTAACGGCGCTAAGAACTCTGATACAATGTAAAAGTCAACACCACAACTTTGGTCCAATGGGCTAACTAGTTATCTGAAAGGGAAGAATGTACAGGAGTTACTGGGAAAAGGCCGGGGAGTGGTACAAAGTGAATTGTTCATTCTGTCAGCCAGTGCAGACACAATGGGCCAAACGATTTCCTTAATTCAGTCAATATTACAAGCACACAAAGATGTACAAATAAACCCTCAATCTGTTCTGGTTAAGTGATTTAGAAATGGCACAGTCTAAAGGAACAACCAACATCCAGGGATGGTTTTGGATGTAAGTTTGCTCGCTGAGCTAGAAGGTTTGTTTTCAGACATTTTGTCATCACATTAGGTACCATCATCAGTGAGCCTCTAGTGAAACACTGGTGGTATGACCCTACTGGCTCACTGATGATGCTTCCTAAATGGTGATGAAATGTCTGAAAACAAACATTTCAACTCAGTGAGCAAACTTACATCCAGAACCTCAACCTGAGCTACAAATCGCCATCCAGTTGCTGTGTCCGAGAAGCAACATTGAATATTAATTAATGTAACTGTCACTGATAGAATGGTCTGCTGATAAAGATTTATATTTAATGAACTGAATTAAATCCAAAGAAGCACAAAAGCAGTCAGACATAATTTTGGTTGAACTGCCACTTTCATTCAATAATGAACTAAAATTGGTTAGATATCACCGGAAACCTGTGATTTTGAATTCTAATTGCACAAGTGATATGGTTCAGTGTTGGATGCTGTAGGATCCTCACTCCCAACTTTAAACAGGAGGGGGTGGCAGCATAGTGGTGATGCCACTGGCTGGTAACCCAGGGGTTTGATTCCCAATGGGGCAGGAGGTGTAGTTTAAAATAATTTTTCAAAATTCAGAATACTAAACCAAAAGAAACAAGCTTAATGCTGACCATGTTGTCATCGCTGATTGTCATACAAATCCATTTGGTTTACTTCTTCATTTCGGGAAAGAAATCTGCCATCTTTTCCTGGTCCGGTCTAGATTTGGCATATGTGGTTGACTTTTAACTGTCCTCTGGTCAATAAATATTGACATTGCCAAAAATAACCACATTCCATAAGAAAATTTTTATGTAAAAATCCTTTCAAGTATTGATAACTTAAATAGATTAGGTCACTTACAGTGTGGAAACAGGCCCTTCAGCCCAACAAATCCACACCAACCCTCCAAAGAGCAACCCACCCAGACCCATTCCCCTACATTTACCCCTTCACCTAACACTACGGGCAATTTAGCATGGCCAATTCACCTGACCTGCATATCTTTGGACTGTTCTTTAAAAAAAATCAAAATAAATAGAAAGTATATGACGGCTCAACAATTCTCTCTGGATTTTCTTTTATTTAAAACTTCAGCATGAGAGGAAATTTGAACTGAAATGTTTTAAATATGTTTAAGCATTGTCCAGAAGTGCACAATGCTATGTAGAACAGTCCGAATAAAGGCAAAATACTAGGGATGCTGGAAATCTGAAACAACCACCAAGAATGCTGGAGAAACTCAGCAGGTCTGGCAGCATCTGTGGACAGAGTAACAGAAATCTGATAATTAAACATACTGGACCTGAAACATTAACTCTGTTTTCTCTCCTCCCTGATGCTGCGCTGTAGAACGATGTCATTCTGTTAATCTATTACCAAGTGACAATCTCCTACCTTTTCCCTCTCTTTCAACCAAAACACTGTACTCCCTTTAGGGGAGTTATTTGATTAAGAGGTTGCCAGTGTGGAAATTATACATGAGAGTTAATGTTGATCTCCTATATACCTATTTTAAACTATTTTTCCTTATGAGTCCAATTAGTGAAACGACTGAGAGAAGTCTCAGCGATTTCGGGTATAAGTCAGTTAAAGCTTTAGGGGTTCCCTACTGGCTATTTAGAAAAATTGCCCTCAATTAACTTGACTGCTCAAGCCCAGCCCCTTCCAATACAAATGGAATCGAACATATTTATATTTTAACATCAACAATTGGAGGCATTTTAATTTTTAGCTACGTATTTGATGATTTGGATGGATCTCTCACTTTTGTAAAAATGCTAATGTAAGCTTTTACCACAAAACTTTTCTTGTTCTTTATGTAGATCAAGTTCCAGGTCTTTCTTTTTGGAGACTGCCAACTCTAAATCATGTGTTCAAGAATGTCTTTATAAAACAAACCATTGAGATGTTTTAAATAACTTCTAACAAGCTCTACCTCACATTCCGTAAGACTTTTAATGGTAAGATATCAGATCATGTCTGTAAATTTCAAAATGTTGACCTTCACAGTTTTGCAGAATTACCCATATGTTTGCTATTTAAAATGGTGCTGTTCCGAATACATGCCACATCAATCTCCAGACTGAAGGGTGTGACTATTTTTTTCTCCTTCAAAACCCAAATGAAAGTCCAAAAAAGTGTTTCCTTCCAAATGCAAAACAGGAGAAAGATTCACTGGGAAATATAAGTAATTTATGTTATATTTATAAGCTTATATAAGCAGGGATCATCCCAAAATGTCATACATATATTTCTTTCTGAAGATAAAGCAGGGGAGCAGTCTACCAAGAGACATTCATATCTCATTATAAAAATAAGTTCCCTGTTGCAGTCCCACCCACTAGTTCGATTTCTGACCAATACTGCCACCCAGTGGCTACGGATTCTGAAGATTGGGTTGTGTGCCAAAAAACATTGCAATTTCCAAATGCAACATTGTTTGCACATTATCAGAAGAATGCGAAAATGCTTTTTGCACTATTTGCAATGCAACCTTCAAAGCTTCTGACCTCTCCCATCTAGGACATGGCTGCAGCTAGATGGAAACATTACCACCTCTGCTCGTTCCCCTTCCGACTATACACTGCCACATTTGTTCAATGAGGCTGGGTCAAAATGTTGGAAATCCCTTCCTAACAATTACCTAAATCCCAAATACTATAGGATTCCAAGAAGGCAGCTCATCAATACATTCCGATGGGCAATTAGGGATGGACAATAACGGTTGACCCAGCCAGCAACATCCATATCCCATGAATGGAATAAAGTGTTTAGCACCTGAGCAACTTTCGACTGAGCACAACTCCAACGTTCCATTGTCCATATGAAAAACAAGGTAGCTGAACGAATACTTCCATTTAAGAGTCACAATATTAGCCCTGGGAGGAAATAAGGAAGTTATACTGTGTTTCAATTGATCTTTTTAAAAATTCATTCATGGGATGTGGGCATTAGTGGCCTAGCATCTATTGCTTGCCCCTAGTTACCCTTGACAAGGTGGTGGTGAACTGTGTTCTTGAATCACTGCTGTGTGTTTGGTTTATACACAAACAATGGCATTAGGAAGTGAATTCTAGGGTTTTGGCCCATAGATAGGAAGAAATGACAATATATTTCCAAGGCAGGATGGTGAATAGCTTGTGGGGAACTTGCAGGTGACAGTGTATCCTGTATCTGCTGCCCTTGTCCTTTTAAATGGTTATGGCCGTGGCTTTGGAAGGTGCTGTCTAAAGAGTCTTGGTGAATTTCTACAGTGAATAATCTGTGTGAGAAAGCCCGTTGGGAAAAGCTGGGAAGAAGTGCAGATGTTCAAAGAAGATTCCAGTTTATTTCTGAAGCTCTGACAAGGGGTTTTGATGAGAGTAGTAAACAGACACAGCTACAGCAGAGCTGTACAAGCAAGGTCAGCACTTCAGATAAATCTACCCTCAATAACCACAGCCACAGTGAGGCTGGACAAATTGGGCTTGTTTTCTCTGGAGCAGCAGAGGGGAGTTCTGATAGAAGTTTGTAAAATTATAAGAGGCCTAGATGGGGTTGCCAGTCAGAATCTTTCTCCCAGAGTTGAAATTTCTAATACCAGAAGGTGTGAATTTAAGATAAGAGGGGGAAAGTTCAAAGGAGATATGAGGAGCAGGTTTTTTTACACAGAGTGAGAGGTGCCTGAAATGTGCTGCTTGGGGGTGGTGGGGGAGGCAGATACATTAGGGGTGTTTAAGGGCTTTTAGATATGCACATGAATAACAAGGAGTGAGGGGATATGACCATGGGCAGGCAGAAGGGATTAGGTTAATTTGCTGTTGTGTTCAGCACAATCCCACTGCAACAGCTTCACTTCTCACCAGACTTTAAACTGGTTGAGCCTCCCACCGACAGCAAGGTAAGGGTGAGGTTCATTTAAGAAAAAGCTTGTATTGAGAGTTAGGGACTTGCCCTGCAGTGAGCATGAAAACTGCCAAAGTCGAAACGTCATGCCGAATTTACACAGGAGCTTTATCATGAGCATCTTTCTGAGGAGTTGCAGCAGATTGGTGTCTCAGTCCCTCCTCTGGATCTCTGCTTCATAGGGTTTGGACCCCCCCAGTCATGGCTACACCAAACTCTCTCTTTCTGTCCTTACTCACACCATCCATGGCCTAGGGCTCCAGGTAGCTGGCAACAAATGGATCCAGTCAATACTCCACTGGAGTCAGGACGTCAAGAATAAGCATGGTGTTGCAGTCAAATGTATGAAGATATAGCACGGTGTTGCAGTTAAACGTATGAAGATATAGCCAGGCATCCTTAGAAAGGATTAGTGGTGCTGGAAGAGCACAGCAGTTCAGGCAGCATCCAACGAGCAGCGAAATCAACGTTTCGGGCCAACAAGGTAAAAACAATGACTGCAGATGCTGAAAATCAAATACTGGATTTGATTTCGCTGCTCGTTGGATGCTGCCTGAACTGCTGTGCTCTTCCAGCACCACTAATCCAGTATTTGATTTTCAGCATCTGCAGTCATTGTTTTTATCCTTAGAAAGGATATATGGTATCTGCTGCGAACAGCCCATTACAAAGGCATGGTGGCTCAGTGGTTAGTACTGAAGCCTCAAAGTGCCAGGGACCCGGGTTTCATCCCAGCCTTGGGCGCTTGTCTGAGTGGAGTTTGCACATTCTCCCTGTGTCCGTGGGGGTTTCCTCTGGGTGCTCCAGTTTCCTCTCATAATCCAAAGATGTGCAGGTTAGGTGGATTAGCCAAGCTAAATTGCCCATAGTGTGAGGTGCATTAGTCATTGGGAAATGGGTATGGGTGGGTTACTCTTTGGAGGGTCAGTGTGCACTTGTTGGGCCAAATAGCCCGTTTCCACACTGTAGGGAATCTAATCAAAGTTGATAGATGGAGCACAGGAGTCTTTGAGTTTGCTCAAGGTGTATCAGCCTGTAAGGGACCCCAGAACTGTTTGAGTAACAGGGAGTTGGGTTGTTCTTTTATTTGCCTACACCATCTTGGTACTGAAGGCTCATGCCACCTCTCACCGACTAGTCAAGATCAGGCCTTGCTTTAATGTCTCATGGAGCAGATATCCCAATTGCTATCATTCTTGGAGTTGCCTGGGCCACTGTGGGAGAGAAGGGTAGGGAATCCAAACGGATCTTCAATTTCAGTGACTAAGCTATTTACCTCCAACCTAGAATGGCCATAGGTGTCCTCAAACCTGCCACTATCGTAGACGAGTAAAAATAACATTTCAAGAATGGATATTGGTGAGTTTATAGTATCATTATTCTTGTTTATCTGTGATGGGAGGTCATTGAGTACCACTGGCAGTCTAGTGATAGGCTTAGTTAGAAACTTCCACACATGCAGATGAGAACAATGAATTAATTCTAATAATGACTAACTTGTGTCCAACTCTATGAAATGTAGCTGCAACAAAGAGCCTTCCTTTACTAAAGCTGCCAAGTAGAATCCTCTGCTGCAAATTCAAGCCTGAAGCACCATCTGCTGGAGAAATTATGTGTGGCAATAAGTGCTGAGGAATTCATTGGAATCTATGAGGAAGAGGAAGTGTCAGAGATAGGTGCCTATGCTGCCAACGTATCTTCCAAATGGCCATCATTCTTGTATCAACCCGAAGTACAATAGCATATTCATCTGCAGCACCGTGATTACATGCGCACTGGATGTTTACAAGCAGGCATTTTGAGAATGGGTAGTGCTCAGAAGTAGAAATCCTACTTGAGGTTTCAATCTCTCCTCAGCTAACCATCACCCCACAGTGTGGTCCTGGCTGGGATTAGCCCGTGCACCATGTCTCTTTCTAGCTCAGCTACAAGCTCCTTTTCAGTTGCTCCTACCACTGGTGGTTGTGCCTTGTCTTTCAATACACACCATCAATCTTTCCATAACTCACCTTTAGGACATGCCCTTAAAATATAGTACCTCCTTAATCAAAGTTTTGGTTAGTAGTCCCAGTATCTCCTTGTGCATGTCTGAAATCATTAATAACAGACACTATATACAAAACAGAACATAGATATTTCATAAAGCTGGTTAGATGCATTTTGATGGATCTCTGGAACAGGCCGGATTTGAAACTAGATCTTCTGCCTCACAGGTAGGGACATTACCACCGCACCACAAAAGCTCCTAGTGTATATTTCTGTGATGTGTTTCAAGACTACATAACAATCAAAGTGCATTTGCCAGCCAATTAAGTATTTTTCATGAATTATTTTGGAAATGTTTTTGTGAAAGTTGTTATGCTACTATTATGTGGGCAGCCAATTTAGTAGCAGTTGGCTGTATCTACCTTTACATTGACTCATAACTGAATCACAACATCAATTGCGATTGAATGAAAACACTGGGTTTTAATACAACTGCAAAATTGAACTGCAGAAAAACACAAAATGGTCGCTTGGGTGCATGGGAATGAGCTTCCGGCCACAAGAGGGCAATCATCACTCAATCACTTTATTTTTCTTTCTCTTTAATTTTGTCTCTGTGTCAACTAACAATGCTGAAAAATTTCGCCAACCTGAATATATACAAACAGCTTCTTTACATCAATATAACATCTCAAGTGAATATAGATGCTCAAAGATTGCAGGATGAACATTGCAAATAAATATATATTTGGCAAGAGTAATTGTATGAAACAAATCATAAGACCATAAGAAACGGGAGCAGGAGTAGGCCTTCGAACCTGCTCTGCTTTTCAACAGGATCATGTCTGATCCAACATTCCAAATGTCCAAAAGACTGCCTTTTCTACATAAGTCCTTTATTCCCCTATTGAATCAAGAATCTATCTTAACCTTAAATATACACAAAGACTCTGTCTCCACAGCTCTTAGTAGCAAAAAAGTTCTAAAGACTGATAACCCTCTGAGAGAAGAAATTCCTCCTCACCTCAGTCTTAAATTGGCACCATTTATTCTGAGACTGTGCCCTCTGGTTCTACACTCTCCTATAAGGGGATACATCCTCTCCACATTTACACTGTCAAGCACCTTAAGAAGCCTTCAGAAACACAACGAATAGTACGCATGCTCGGTATAACTTTTCTGTATCTAATCTCATCTCACCACCCCTTCGCCACTAGGGTTTATTCTTGCCCCAAAGATTAGCATTAATTCTAAAATATTGAATTGAATTGAATTGAATTTATTGTCACGTGTACTGAGGCACAGTGAAAAGCTTTGCCTTGTGAGCAATACAGGCAGATCACAGAGTTAAGTAGCATAGATAAGCAAATAATAGGTAAACGGCTACAAAAACAAAAACACAGGTACAAGCGAATGTTAAGAGATGTGTGTGTGTGTGTGCGTGTACACGTGCGTGTGTGTGTGCACGCGTGCGTGTGTTGAGGTTTCTGTACCTTCTCCCCGATAGTAGAGGTTGTAGAAAAACATTGCCAGGGTGGGATGGATCTTTGAGAATGCTGGCAGCCTTTCCTTGACAGCGGGCCTGGTAGATGGATTCTATAGATGGAAGGTTGGCCTTTGTGATCGTCCGGGCTGAGTTCACCACTCTCTGTAATCATCTCCGATCTTGAATGGTACAGTTGCCAGACCAGGCAGTGATACATCCAGACAGAATGCTCTCAATGGTGCATCTATAAATGTTAGCAAGGGGATTCGCTGTCATTCCAAATTTCCACAGCTGCCTGAGGTAGAAGTGACGTTGTTGGGCCTTTGTAACCAGTCCATCCACATGAAGACTCCAAGAAAGCTTGTTGCGGATGACCACTCTCAGGAGCTTGACACTCTCCACTCATTCCATCTCCTTGTTGTTAATGTTTAATATACAATCTCCTACATGTTTTTGTCAGTGTCTTCATCAAAACGAGTTTCCCAAAGCAGAGAGCAGAGACAATGCTCTCTGGTCACATCGTCACTCCATTACCAAAAGGATGTGGATGCTTGGAGAGAGTGCAGAGGAGGTTCACCAGGATGTTGCTTGGTATGGAGGGTGTTACCTTTGAAGAGAGGTTGAGTAGATTAGGATGACTTTCATTAGAAAGATGAGGATGAGGGGGGACCTGATTGAGGTCTACAAAATCATGAGAGGTATAGACAGGATAGTAAGAAGCTTTTTCCCAGAGTGGGATCTCAATTACTAGGGGTCGTGAGTTCAAGGTGCGAGGGGGGGATGTTTAAGGGAGATATGCATGGACAGTTCTTTACACAAAGAGTGGTGGGTGCCTGAAGCACGTTGACAGCAGAAGTGTAGGGGTGGGCTTGACAGCGTCATTTAAGATGCATCTAGACAGATGCATGAATGGGCAGGGAGCAGAGGGATATAGATCCTTAGAAAATAGGCGCAAGGTTGAGATAGAGGATCTGGTTTGGCGCAGGCTTGGAGGGCCGGAGGGCCTATTCCTGTGCTGTAATTTTCTTTGTTCTTTGTCTTTGTGGGGGAGGCCTGGATGAGCTAAAGCTGATGTTACAGAAACAGGCACCTGGCATGTGGCTTGCAAAGCAGAATAGATGGTTGCAACTGATTAGTGTTATGCTGAGGACCTTGACACAGGCTAGGCCATAAAAACTGTGGCTCTGTGCTTCCCCAATGGAATCTGCTCAGGCATCTGTATCGAAGTCAGTGATTGGATAAGGACTTGGGAACCTAACAGAGGCAATGCTGTTTGGGATTGACTCCATACTTGACAGTATTTGAGCTGTAAAATGTGTAAACAACCCAGCTAGGATTGGCAGGAACAGGACAGGAAATACAGGAACAAAGACAGCTGTGAGGAGCTACAATGTAACAGAAGGATTTTAAAATGAGGCAACAAATAAGAAAGGGATGATCACCTTATTGGGATTTTATTACAGACCCCCACAAAAATCAGTGGGAAATTGAGAAACAAATTTGTAAGGAGATTTCAGTTATCTTTAAGAATAATAGGGTGGTTATAGTAGGGGATTTAAAATTTCCAAACATAGACTGGGACTGCTATTATGTTAAGGGTTTAGATGGAGAGGAATTTGTTAAGTGTGTACAAGAAAATTTTCTGATTCAATATGTGGATGTACCTACTAGAGAAGGTGTAAAACTTGACCAACTCTTGGGAAATAAGGTAGGGCAGTTAACTGAGACATCACTGGGGGTGCACTTTGGGGCCAGCGACCATAATTCTGTTAGTTTTAAAATAGTGATGGAAAAGGATAGACCAACTTTAAAAGGTGAGGTTCTAAATTGGAGAAAGGCCAATTTTGACGGTATTAGGCAAGAACTTTCAAAAAGATAAAAACAATGACTGCAGATACTGGAAACCAGATTCTGGATTAGTGGTGCTGGAAGAGCACAGCAGTTCAGGCAGCATCCAAGGAGCAGCAAAATCGATGTTTCGGGCAAAAGCCCTTCATCAGGAATAAAGGCAGAGAGCCTGAAGCGTGGATAGATAACAAGGGTCCAGAGACAGTATATTCCTGTGAGGGTGACAGGAACAGGGCAGGAAATACAGGTACAACGACAGCTGAGGGCTAACCTTATAGAGATTTATAAAGTCGCGAGGGGCATACATAGGATAAAAAGACAAAGTCTTTTCCCTGGGGTGGGGGAATCAGAATTAGAGGGCATAGGTTTAGGGTGAGAGCACAATTGTAACATTTAAAAGGCATCAGGATGGATATATGAATAGGCTGGATGATGAGGGATATGGGCCAAGTGCTGGCAAATGGGACTAGATTAGGTTGGGATATCTGATCAGCATATCTTGGACTGAAGGGTCTGTTTCTGTGCTGTACATCTCTATGACTTTCTGGCTCTATGTGTTGGACTGAACAACCAAAAGTGGGCAATCATACTGTCCGATTTTTGCTATATACCCTCAGACGCTCAGCCAAAAGAACAAATAAAATTTACTGAAAAGTGCAACAACGTTTCAGCAGTAATAGCAGTGGATTTCAACTAACTGAATATTAATTGGATTGAAATCAATGTAAAATGGATGAAAGGCACAGAATTCTGAAAATGCATCCAGGAGAACATTTGTAAACAGAATGCAGCTGAACCAACAAGACAGAGTCAGTCCTCGTCTTGGTTTAGGGAATGAAGCTGGATAGATAGAAAGAGCTTCATTAGAAGATTAGTTTGGTACAATTAATCATGTTTTATAGCATAGTTATGAAATTGTTCAAGATATGCCATAAGTTACAATTTTCAATCCGGTAGAGGCTAATTTTACAAAGTTGAGATGTGATTTAGTTAAATTTCAAAGAGCTTTTTGAAGACAAATCAATGTCAGAGTGAAAGGAGGCACTGAAGGAATATCTGGTGAAGGTTCAGAACAAGCGTTATGTAATCCTTAACAGGAATTATGCTGCTACAGATTCAGCAGATAGATAATTTGCTACTCTCCCAACCCAGGTAAGGTTTGTATGCATAGGACTGGAGTGTTTGTTTTGGTGCAGGGAGATTGTATTTCTTGAGTCTACTTACATCTTTCTCCCAAGAGTACACTCAATCTGGGAACGTACTCCAAATAAAATGTTCCACTCAACACACTTGTTTGCAGTCTCAAAAATGAATGGGTTTTTAACATTTTACCATTTTCAAATAGCTTGACTTGAAATCTGATATGTAATAATCTGAGTGTTGACTAAATATGGGAATCTAAGCCAATGTTATAGCCTAATCTAAAGCAATAACACAATTTACATATTCATGCTACATTATGAATGAGTAGTGATTTTTTTTACTGTACTCCAATTCCCTTTCTGTCTAGGCCATCATGTCATTTATTTACTATACCTGCATGCCAACATTCAGTTCCTTACATGAGGACTGCCAAGAACCTCTCAACATCAACATTTGCCAGTTTCATAACTTTTAAAAAATATTTTGCTTTCCAGCATATGATCAAAGTAAATAACTTCACTGTTCCCCTTGTTGGCCCATCTGCCATTTTAATGCCCAATGCCCCAACTTGTTTCGCTGACATATAACACATCTCACCTGTTCAATGCTCCATGTAGCCTTTCCTGTTCATTAATCGGCTGTGGGCAAGACCAACATTTAATACTTACTCCAAATCGGCTACATGCAAGGAAACCATTTTTTTGAACTGCTGCAGTCTTTGTAGAATATCTACCTTATTGCACCGCGAGAGAGAGGTCCATGAGTGCCGGTGAAGGAAAGGTGCTTATACTCAGAATCACTGAATTAGAGTCATACAGTCATGAAGTACAGAAACAGACAATTCAGTCCAACAAGTCCATCCCGACCATAATCCAAACTAAACTAGCCCCATTTACCTGTGCTTCGCTCATATCCCTTCAAACATTTCTTATTCATGCACTCATCTAAATATCGTTTAAATGTTGGAACTGTGCCTGCAAACACACTTACTCTGGCGGTTCATGTGAACCATTCGCTGTGTAAAAAAATGCCCTTCACGTCTTTTCTAAAACTTTCTCCTCTTTCTGCCCCCTTGTCTTGAAATCCCCCACTCTAGGGAAAAGGCATTCTATACTCCTCATGCTTGATATTGATATAACGCAGGAAGAGGCCATTTGGTGCCTTCACCAGTTGTATCACATGGTGCCAATCCTCTGGATTTTCCTGCTATCCATGATAATCATCCTTCAATGTCTCGATTGAACTTTTCTCCACCACGTTTCCAGTCGCTGTGCGAAGAAATGTTATCTCAAACCCCACTTGCTCAGTTTGCACATCACTTTAAAACTATGCCTTTTTAAAAAAATTAACGAGCATAATCAGCTTCTCTTTATCTATCTCTATAAGGAGAAGCCTGCTCATAATTTTGAAAGTCTGTCAAGTCTCTTGTCAGCCTTCTTTTATCCAAGGCAAACAGTCCCAGTTTCTTCAAACTGCCCTTGTTACTGAAACTTCTCCTTCCTGGAACCATTCTTAAAAAAATATTTTAATACCACATCTTTACTATAAACATGGCACCCATTATAATACAGAAAATGCTATCGGGGGTCGAACAATTCTAAAAAAATCAACATCACCTCTTTGCTCTTGTACTATCCGCCCCCATGAATAAAGCTTTATGCTTTAATCAACGACTTCCTCCAACAGTGCTGCCACCTTCAATGAGCCGAAGGAGTTTGTGCACCTCATTGCTATAATGCTGGTAGATAATAACTGGCTGCATCCTGACTGAACTTTGTAAGTCGATCCCGAGTATCTCTGCAGACAATTAAGATCATCCTAAACATAATACTGAAGTATGAATTCAACTGAGTAACTTCTCAACTTCTGAGAAGTTTGCACTCTTTCGTGCGGTCCCATGGTGTAATGGTTAGCACTCTGGACTTTGAATCCAGCGATCCGAGTTCAAATCTCGGTGGGACCTCGACAATGTTTTAATAACATCGATTCCTGGAGTCAGAAATCGCAGTAATTCCGGCGGAAATCGCTGGGGAACAATAAGTGCACTTTACTGTTTGCGGTATTAAGGTGCTACCATCAATCGGTGCTCATGTCGGAGTACATTCACTGGCATTGAGACAATTCCCTGCTAATCGTGTAAGAGGGCGGTTAGTGAAGCTAGTGTGCTTCCAATTAAACCTGTTGGATTATAACCTGGTGTTGTGTGATTTTTAATCCTGTAAGAGTTTGATTTCGAGCTCCAGTCAGTTTAATTGATCACGTTTTTGATGAAGTGTGTTGCTGGTGTTCATTTCCCAACACCGACACAGAGCCGTCTCAGTGCTTGCCTGCTGACTGCATTTAAAATGTGCATCTTTCACAGAGCAGGGGCACAGACAAGTCCAGTAGACAGGGTCTAGATTAGAGTGGCGCTGGAAAAGCACAGCAGGTCAGGCAGCATCCGAGGAGAAGGAAAATCTCCTCCCCTCTCTACTTCCAGCATCTGCAGTCCTTGTTTTTACCTAAGGCCAGTAGACGCTGCCTTTTGAGCTTCGCCAGACGTTGTACAAGCTTGCTAATGGACCTGTCCCTTCGATGGAAACTCAAATGGCTGGGGCTTTTCATTGTTCCAGGTGATTCTGAGGGTGCACTACTCAAACTGCTGAAAGTTCAGACGCTCATTATATATTTTCACTACTTCATATATATCTCCATTGGAACAAATGCAAACTGAATGCCAGCCATCTGGTCTCTGAAGCTGTTTCAATGTTCCAGTTCTCCTCAAGCTGATGATGGTATTGGAATATATTCAGAAACACTTTAATATTCGGAGCATCATTTGAGGAAACTGCAGAATGGGAAGTGGGGGATTTCTAAAGACCAGAAAGTGAGGGTTGAGTCGATTTTTACCTGGCGATCGAACTTGTTCAGCATCCTAAATAATCTGCAGGGTTTTGACTTGAGTTATAGAATCACTGGGCAGTGCTCTCACGATTATGCTGTTTTTCACTGGAAGAAGTTGCCGAGTCGCTTCAGTCCAAAGTTATAAAAAGGTGGAAAGAAAGATTTAAAAAAACACAGCAAGTGCCGAATAGGAAGAAGAAACAAGCAAATTGCCAGAAAAATTCTCAGCAGTTCTGGCAACATCTGTGTTTTCTCTACACAATTGCAGGTCTGCTTTCTGTCAACAGATGCTGCCAGATCTGCTGAATTTCTCCAGCAAATTGCAATGCTACTTTTGTTTCAGATTTCCAGAATCCGTGGGGTTTTATTTATTTTCGAGCAGAACAGGAACTGAGTTAACTTGCAATGAAATATACATCAAAGACGTGCAGAATGCAATCATTAGTTAAACAGAATTGGAAGAGCAGAAAATAAAGCAGCAAGGGACAGTTTTACAGGGTTCGTGAGGTTAAAGGGTACACTGCCATGAATCACCATTCTATTTATATAAAAAAAAACTATTTTGAGCAGAAAATAAAACAGCAAAGGACAGTTTTACAAGGTTAGTAAGGTTAAAAGCTGCATGATCATGAATTGCCATTCCATTTATTTTTTTAAAAATTGAGCTCGTTTAACTTGCAATGAAATATACATCAAAGACGTGCAGAATGCAATCACTTGTGAAACAGAATTGGAAGAGCAGAAAATAAAGCAGCAAGGGACAGTTTTACAAGGTTCGTGAGGTTAAAAGGGACACTGCCATGAATTACCATACCATTTATAAAAACATGTTGAGGTCCCACCGAGATTTGAACTCGGATCGCTGGATTCAAAGTCCAGAGTGCTAACCATTACACCATGGGACCGCGCTGTCAACGGGCTGTGGAATAGGTCCTTTCATACGCAATATCACCGCTCGCTAGACATCCCGGCAGCGCAACTATGTAATCTTGAACGGTGTAGTAAAAACGGTGTCTTTATCGGAGGAGGAAGAGTTGATTTATTGGGTTACTTCAATCTTTAATTTTCGCCCGCTCTCCCCTCCCCCCTCAGCCCCTGCCCGGAGCGAGAAGCCGGAACCTGACGTAATCCCGGGTGACGTCACAGGCCGCTCGGCTATTTCCGGAAAGGGGCGGGGCTCAGCCTCCAATCACACCTCCACATCATCGGGAGGAGTATGTACCAGCAGGAGATCTGAGAATCTGCTGCAAGGAGACTCAGGGTGGGGAATGCTGAAGGTTCAGTTAAAACTAAGAAGCACTGCACATTGTAGCTTCCAAGCAAATGGTTTTAAGCGTGTGGATAATAAACATCTTTTGAGAAGATTTGTAGCTCAGGTTGAGTTTCTGGATGTAGGTTTGCTTGCTGAGCTGGAAGGTTCGTTTTCAGACGTTTTGTCACCGTACGAGGAAGCCCAAACATATAAATAGAAAGTGGGCTAAAGCACCAGTGCTTCATTCGGAGGCTCACTGAAGAGGTTACCTAATGACAAAACGTCTGAAAACGAACTTTCCAGCTCAGTGAGCAAACCTAAATCCAATAAGAAACATCTACCAGGTGCGCTGGTATTCCCAGGTCTCCTTGCAACACCTTCCATACTCTCGAGCTCTGCCTGCCGCACAGAAGGACAAGAGCACATGATGAACGGGAACATTGCCACTTGCGAATGAACTCCTGTCCCAGCCACACAATGCCCTACTTTGGGGCAACGTCACCATTCTTGCCACTGTTGCAAAGACAAAATCAAAATGCAGTACAGAAAGAGGGCCTGCCACCCGTCAAGTCTGTAAAACCAAAAGTCTTGGCACTCCGTCCTCCGGGCAGTGCTTTTGCTCGAACTGTAGCACCCGGACTCCACTTGCTCAAGATGGAGGTTATTGCAGGCTGTCTGCTTTTGCAATATGATGTAGATTCTCATCAAACATCCCGGTGCCTGAATGCTTATTGCAAGAATTGCCAGAATGTCGCAGGTTTTCAGTTTAACTTATTTGGACAATCATTAAACTATAAACCTCATATTCTTTCTGATCATTCCTTCAAATAGTAGAACATGTTGGAGATAGTGCTAATACTTTGTTTATTTGACAATAAATAGAGACAATGTGCTGCATGCCCTGGCTGGAATATGTACTGCTTCATTGAGACAAAGAAGAAAAATATTGCAAGTAACATATTTTCTTCTTCCAAGTAGAGATTATTGTTAACAAAACAGAAATTGCTAGAGAAACTCAGCAGGTCTGGTAGCATCTGTGGAGGGAGAGCAGAGTTGATGTGTAAGGTCTAGTGACTCTACATCAGCAGTTGCTTTTCGAGATTATTGTTATTTAATTGTTAGCAGATGCCCTCATCCAGAATAAAATAAACATTTCTTTTTATCTATTCATCAAGTTTCATTTAAAGGAAGCAGTTCTGAAGAAGGGTCATTGGACTCGAAATGTTAATTCTGTTTCACTCTCCACGGACGCTGCTTGGACCTGCTGAGTTTCTCGGCAAATTCCGGTTTTGTTTTAGATTTCCAACTTCTGCAGTTCTTTGTTTTATTAATTTTTTAAAAATGCAAGCTAGCCATAAAAAACCTGTAAATGAAAATGTTATTCAGAAAGGATTGACGGTGAGTGTTTTTGGGTAAGGTAGGGAAGAACTAAAGTGATTTATACGCAAGCGATGCAAAGCAACATTTCTGGGGCATTTCGATTCGAAGTGATAGAGGGTTTGTGGAAAGATTTGTAGCTCAGGTGCTGATTGCCATCATTGTAGGTATGCTCACTGAGTTGGGAAGTTGATTTGCAGATGTTTTCATCTCCTGTCTCGGTGACATCTTCAGTGTTTTGGGGCCTCCTATGACAGCTGCTGTACTGTGTCTTCTGGGATTTATTTGATTCCATTCCTGCTGCTTAATTGCCAATTCCAGTTGTTAGTTATAGTGGTCAGTATGTTGGATCTAGGTCAATGTGTTTATTGAAGGAGTCCATGAACGAGTGTCCTGCTTTTAGAAATTCTCTGACTATCCTCTGTTTAGCTTGTCCTATTATCATAATTTTGTCCTGGCGAATTTGTGGTCCTTGTCATCTTTGTGTATGGCTACTAGAGACAACTAGTCATGACATTTAGTGACTAGTTGGTGTTCATGACTTTGGATTGCTAGTGGTCGGTCTGTTTGTCCTAAATATTGTTCATGCAGTCTTTGCTTGGAACCTTGTAAACCATGTTTGTCTTGCATGTCTTGTCTACCATGACGGGTATTGGGTCTTTTGTTTTACTGAGTCGTTGGCTGAGCATGGCTATCAGTTTTTGGGTTGTTTGCTCCAGTGTTTGCATCACTGCTTCTATGATGAGCCTGGAGATGGGTGAGCCCTTAGATGTCCCATTGATCTGTTCCTATATCTGGAGGCAGAGTACGAAGTGTGTCGTCAAGCACAGGTTTAATCGTTTGAATGTGCAGTCCTTGTTGATTGGTTTTCCATCATGTCATCTGTTCTCTTTGTCCAGGAGGTTGGCAAATGTCTCTCTGACTAAGGTTTTGTCAATTGAAGTAAACAGTGCCATTACATCGAATGAGACCATTGTTTCTTCCTTATCTATGTTTATATTCTTGATGTTTTCTGGAAATTCCTGTGATGATTTTACAGAGTGTTTGGATCCACTAATAAGATGTTTCAGTTTTTGTTGAAGTTCTTTTGCCTGTTTATATGATGTAGTTCCTGGGAGTGCCACAATAAATCTAAGTGGTATGCCTAGCTTGTGTACCTTAGGTAAACTATAAAATCTTGGGGTGTTGTTGCCTTCTGACTTCATCTTTTGTCGGTCCATCTCGGCTATCAGTCCTTTTTTTTGTCGGTTCCATTGTGTGTTGTTTATTGTATTGGTTAGCTATGGTGTGGGATCAGACTCCCTCTGTAGGTAATTATCAGTATCTGCAAGTAGTTTCTCTGCTCTTTGAATGTATTCCATCTTGTTCATGATTACCTTCATTCTGCCTTTATCTGCTGGCACTATGATTATGTTCTTATCCTTTTCGAGTGTTCTTAGGCCTTCTCTCTTTTTTGTGTTCAGGATGTTTGTCTTTTCCTTGTTAGTAAGGGTACAATGGTTTGCCTGACTGCTTCCTTTGTCTCTTTGGTTAGTCCAAAGATCTGAGAGCACATTCTAACCCTATTGCACAGCTAGAAATGACAGAAATATCGACATAAACAGCCAGGTTGTAAGTTTGCTTGCTGAGCTGGCACATTTGTTCTCAGATGTTTCATCACCCTGCTAGGTAACATCATCAATGAGACTCCGATGAAGCACTGGTGATCTGTCCCACTTTGTATTTATGCATCTTGGTCGCTGTCGTGGGTGATATCTCTTCCGGTTCGTTTTCTGGGAGGTTGTTAAATGGGTTCCAAATTGATGTGTTTTTTGATGGACTTTTGATTTGAATGCCAGGCCACTAGGAATTCCCGTGCGTGTCTTTGTTTAGCCTGTCCCAGGATGGTTGTATTGCCCCAGTAAAACTGGTGTCCCTTGTCATCTGTGTGTAAGGATACTAATGATAGTTGGTCATGTCTTTTGGTGGCTAGTTGGTGCTAATGTATTCTGGTGACTAGTTTCCTGCCATTCTGTCCAATGTAATGCTTGTTGCAGTCCTTGCAGAGTATTTTGTGTATGACATTCACTCTGTACATTGTTGGTACATGGTACTTCAGATTCATCAATAGTTGTTTCAGTGTGTTAGTAGGTTTGTGGGTTACCATGATGCTAAGGAGCTGGAGTAGTCTGGTCGTCATCTCTGAGATATCTTTAATGTGTGGTAGCGTGGCTAGAGTCTCGGAGCATGTTGGTGACTTCTTGTTAAGAGTTGTTGTTTAAGAATCGGCGGACTGTGTTTATTGGATTCCCATTGTTCTTGAATACATTGTACAAGTGTTTTTCTTCAGCTTCCTATAGTTCCTGGGTGCTCCAGTGTGTTGTTGCTCCAGTGGAACAAGTACCAGCCTATCCAGCCTATATTTATAACTCAAACCTTCCATACCCAGTAACATCCAACTAAATCTCTTTTGAACCCTCTCCAGCTCGAAAATATCCTTCCGATAACTGGGTGACCAGAACTGGACACAGTATTCCAGAAGAGGCTTCATCAATATCCTATACAACCTCAACATAATGTCCCAACTCGCATGCTCAAGGACTGAACAATGAAGTCAGGTGTACCAAATATCTTTTTAATCACCCTCTCTATATGTGATGCAAACTTTAAAGAATTTATACCTTTAGGTCCCGCTGTTCTACAACACTACCCAAGGCCCTACTATTAATTGTATAAGCCATATCCTTGTTTGCTGTATGAAAATCCAAGACTCCATGTTTATTCAGATTGAACTCCATCTGCCACTGTTTAGCCCATTGACCCAATTGATCAAAATCTCTTCGTAATCTGAGGAAATCTTCTTCATTGTCTACTATGCCACCAATTTTAGTGTCGTCAGCAAACTTACTAACCATGAATTCTATATTCTCATCCAAATCATGTATGTAAATGACAAACAAAAAAGGACCCAGAACCAATCCCTATGGAGCACCACTGGTCACAGAGCTCCAGTCCAAAGAGCAAGCCTCCACCATTCCTGTCTATCTCCTGCCATTAAGCCATTATGTATCCAACTGGCAAGCTTACCCAGAATCCCATGTGACCTAATTAATCTACCATGTGGAATCTTGTCAAAGGCCTTACTAAAATCCAAATAAACAATGCCTCCTGCTCTGCCATCACATCTGATCGCCTTGCACCAAAGGCTTGCAAGGGACAAGACCACAACCACAGAAGCTGGCTTCAGGCTGAATATCTCACAGGAATATTGTGTACATGTATCATGTGAATCTTTATTGGCTTGAGTTCCACAGATTCACCACTCCCTGGTTGAAGAAATTCCTCATCATCTCAGCCCTAAAAGGTTGTCCCTTCACTCTGAGGTTGTGTCTCTCCTACTCTCCTTCTCCACGAGAAGTTTTTCTAAGACTACAAAAGGATCTTGATCAAATGGTTCAGTGGGCGGAAAAATGCCATCTGGATAAATGCGAGATATTGCATTTTGGTACAACAAACAAGGGTAGGGCTTATACAATTAATGGTAAGACTTTGGGTTGTGTTATGGAACAGAGGGACCTACGGGTACAAGTACATAATTCTTTAAAGTTTACGTCATAGATAGACAGGGTGGTTAAAAATGTGTTTGGCATGCTTGCCTTCAATGCTCAGTCCTTTGAGTATTGGAGTTAGGTTGTTATGTTGAGGTTGTACAGGACACTAGTGAGGCCTCTTCAAGAATACTGTGTCCAGTTCTGGTCACCCAGTTATAGGAAGGATATTATCAAGCTGCAGAGGGTTCAGAAGAGATTTAGTAGGACATTGCCGGGTATGGAAAATTTGAGTTATAAAGAAAGGCTGAATAGGCTGGGTCATTTTTTCACTGGAGTATAAGAGGTTGACAGGCAATCTAATAGAGGTTTATAAATTAATGAGAGGTAAAGATAGAGTTAGTGGTAACTTCTTTCCCCTAAGTTGGGGAATTTCAAGACTAGGGGCACATTTTTAAGTGAGAGGAGAGAGATTTTAAAAACACAAAAGAGACAATCTTTTTTACACAGAGAGTAGTTTGCATGTGGAACAGAGTTTCTGAGAAAGTGATGGATGTGGAGACAATCACAATATTTGGATGAATATATAAATAAGAAGAGTATAGAGGGATATGAGCCAGGAGCAGGCAGGTGGGACTAATTCAGTTTGAGATTATGCTCAGCATGAATTGGTTGGACCAAAGGGTCTGTTACTGTGCTATATAACTCTATGACATGCACTCTTTTCAGTATTCGGTATGTTTCAATGGGACTCGCTCCCTCAATCTTCTAAACTCCATTGAGTACAGACCCAGAATTCTCAACCATTCCACATATGGCAAATCCTTCATCCATCAGGATCATTCTTGTAAACTTTCTCAGGATCCCTTCAACATCAGAACATCCATCCTTCAAAGAGAGACACTATCTACTGCCCCACCAATAATGATATCATATTTTGTTTTACTAATCCTGTCTCACCTGAGGATGAATAGCAGGAAGCTGGAGAACTGCACACATTGTAGGATCAACAAGGAGGCAGTTTATGGGAATGGGCACAGTGGGGATACCAACAGCCTCCCTCACAAAGAAGAGCCTATCTCTGGGAACAGTCTAGTGTATATGGCTGAGGCCTAAGTGGCAGCTCTCCAGGGAGGAGTGGAAAATCATCTTTTTCTGAAGAAACTGTGAAACTGTGGCGGAACACAACACGGCCTGTCATGTGTTAAGTGATGAAGCAATGTATATAGTGAATGTTGAAAAATAATTGTGGCATAATGTGATAGGCTGAACATAAAGCAGAAAACAATTGCGGCAAAGCGTGATTGGTTAAGGGGACATAATGCAGGCTTAGTGCGATTGGCTATGTAACGGGAATAGGGTACAGCTATTAGAAATACATAAAAAGAGAGCAGCCCGGTGCTCGAGGGCAATCAGCAAGTACTTCGCTGGTTGTCACAGTTTTTGTTTGCAAATAAAAGCTTCACATCTTGAGGAATCCTCTGCATCTCCTGGTCATTTTTTAAAAGGCGTGGTTTGCCACAATAGGAACAGGCCAGTGTATATGACTGAGGCCGAAGTGGCAGCTCTCCGGGGGGGAATGGAAAGCTTTCTTTTTCTGAACAAGTAATCATTTTAAACAAGGCATTTAAATACAATGTCAACAGCTGTTGCAGACTCAGCTGATGCTGTATTGGAGCTTTGCTCACCTCTGTGTTTCCACTGTGCAAGCCTCTAAGTGTTTGCTTTCAGCTGGCTGTAAGACATATGATGAGAACCAACTGGTTCCACCAACTTCTGAAGCTAACCCTTGGACCTACGGCCTCCTCACAAGCTTCAGTCATTGATAATAGCAAATTGCATGAACTTAGAGGCATACAGTCACAGAGTCATACAGATGCACAGCACAGAAATAGGCCCTTTGGTCCAACTTGTCCTTGCCAGATATCCCAACTCAGTCTAGATCCAGCTGCCAGCATCCGGCCCATATCCCTCCAAATCCTTCCTATTCATAGACCCATCCAGATGCCTTTTAAACATTGAAATTGTACCAGCCTCCACTACTTCCTCTGGCAGCTCATTCCATAAATGTACAACCTTCTGCGTGAAAAAGTTGCCCCTTAGTTCCCTTTTATATCTTTCCCCTCTCACCCTAAACCTATGCCCGCTAGTTCTGGAAACTCCAACTCCAAGGAAGAGACTTTAACTATTTATCCCATCCATGCACCTCATGATTTTATAAACCTCTATAAGGTTACCCCTCAGCCTCCAATGCACCAGAGAAAACAGCCCCAAACTATTCAACCTCTCTCTATAGCTCAAATCCTCCAACCCGGGTAACATCCTTGTCAATCTTTTCTGAACCCTTTCAAGTTTCACAATATCCTTCCGATAGGAAGGGAACCAGAATTACACATAATATTCCAAAAATGGCCTAACCAATTTCCTGTACAGATGCAAAATGACCTCCTAACCCCTGTACTCAATACTCTGACCAATAAAGGAAAGCATACCAAATTATCATATCTCCTTCAACTCCACTTTCAAGGACCTATGAACCTGCACTCCAAGGTTTCTTTGTTCAGCAACACTCCCTAGGATCTAACCCTTAAATGTATAAGTTCTGCTAAGATTTGCTTTCCCAAAATGCAGCACGTCAGATTTATCTAAATTAAACTCCATCTGCCACTTCTCAGCCCATTGGCCCATCTGATCAAAATCCTGTTGTAATCTGAGGTAACCTTCTTCACTGTCCACTACACATCCAATTTTGGTGTCACCTGCAAATACACTAACTATCCCTGTTATGCTCACATCCAAATCATTTATATCAATGATGAAACATAGTGGATCCAGCACCGATCCTTGTGGCACTCCAGTGGTCACAGGCCTCCAGTCTGAAAAACAACCCTCCACCACCATTCTCTGCCTTTTACATTTGAGCCAGTTCTGTATACAAATGGCTAGTTCTCCCTGTATTCCATGAGATCTAACCTTGCTAACCAGTCTCCCATGGGGAACCTTGTCGAACACCTTACCGAAGTCCATATAGATCACATCTACCGCTCTGCCCTCATCAACCTTCTTTGTTACTTCTTCAAAAAACTCAATCAAGTTTGTGATACATGATTTCTCATGCACAAAGCCATGTTGACTATCCCTAATCAGTCCTTGCCTTTCCAAATACAGGTGTATTATGTCCCTCAGGATTCCCTCCAACAACTTGCCCACCACTGACATCAGGCTCATTGGTCTATAGTTCCCTGGTTTGAGTTGATGTGATGTATTTGGCTTTTCATAAGAATTTGTTAAGGTTCCATGCAAGAGATTAGTAAACAAAATCAGAGCATGGGTATTGATAGTTATACACTGATTTAAAGACCACAGCTTTTCAGGGGTTTGCTTTGTTTTGGATTGTAGACCAAAATGAGAAAAGGATGTAACTATAAACCAAAGACTATAGAAGGAGTTCCAGTGCTTTTAAAAGCAAGTTACTAAAAGTCATTGAGCGTTTTGTTACACTGTTGCTTTGTTGAAGCAGTAGGATGAAGATACGTCAGACCCCACGTCACAGTGGCTGTACGCAGAACACATTTCACCCATTGACAGATTGCTGATTGATTTGTGCAGTCAGAACCCAGTTGTGGAGGGCTTGATTTATCAACATGACAAAAATGTTCTGGGCAGGTGAACAGACATTGTGTGCACAATGCAGCAGGACAAGCCTCCAGACTTTAATGGGGAGAGTATCTCTCCCTTTCAACCTGCAGTGATGTGACCAGTGATGTAACCTATTCTCTCCCACAAGTGACGATATCCTGTAGTCTCTAATCAATAATGGAAACTCCGAACAATTAATATCCAGAATGCCCTGTGCCTGTGGTAAAGAACTGAGAGAACACAGAGAAAAAACGACTTTCAGATTGGAAGGACTTGGGAAGCAAAAGGGGTCTCCCATTGAATGTTGTGGATTGGTGCTTTTGAACTGTGTTTCCCCATTATTTAGTCCTTTCACACATAACATGCATTTTTGTTTGTCTGTCTGTAAGTACATGGAGGGTCTAAGGAAGAGGCTAGAGTTTTAGCTAACAGAATTACATGTTGATAATTCACAATATTGTTTGCCTGTGGTTAGAATTGATGTATTTGTAATATGCCATAATTTTACCTGATTAGGGGTTTCTGTTAACCTGAGCTAATCAGTCAGGACAACTGGAGGATGTTGTGTAATTTAAGTGAATCACTAACTTTAGTGACAACCCTGGAAACTATGGGGTTTGAGTATCAGCACATTTTTCCAAGTGTGCCATCACCCCAGAATGAATTGACAATTGATTAGTAAACAGAAAACAGAGAGTAAGAACGCCGGAGTCATCCTCAGGTTGACAGATTGGGATTGCAAGGATCAGTGCATTTGGAGGTGTAAGTGAGGACTGCAGATGCTGGAGATGAGAGTCGAGAGTGTGGTGCTGGAGGCAACATCCGAGGAACAGAAAAATCGACTTTTCAGGCAAAAGCCCTTCATCACTGCATTTGTAATCAATCCCATAAATTATCCCACCAGTTAATTACTTTGAAATCATTAATATCCCTTCGTAAAGTTCAATGGGCATTGATAACTACGTTTTAATTTGTATCAAATATTCTGACAGTAGTATTGTAATACTCAAGATACTTAATCGACATCTCTTTTTAATCATCTGTCAGATTAAAAACATCTGCCTACTTCTTATGTATATCAAGAAATTCTACACAGACTAGCCTATTTGATATTTGAGGTTTGAAACAAGAAATCCTATTGTTATCTATTTATCGATCTGTCCATCAGCGATCACTTGAGTCAAGCATGATTGCCTTCCATAAGGATGTCTATTTGTGGGTCTTCAGATGGCTGAAGAGGTCAACCCAGGATCCACAGAGTCTATTGCAGTGTGGAGATTGCTGGGTAGTAATGGTGGTTGGACATTGTGATGGTGGGTCGGCCTCCCTGAATTCTGTCTCTCCTTGTGTAAGAGTCGCTTCTGTCCAGCAACACAGTGGAGATTGTTTTCCAGGCGTTTTGCTTCCTACCGGATGACGTTTCTCCAATGATTCTGGTTTGTAGCCATGTCCTCCCAGTTATTAATGCTGATATGGAATTTCTTCAGGTTGGTCCCAATGTTATCTTTGAAGAATTTCTTTTGTCCACCAAGGGCAAGTAGACCTTCCTTCAGCTGGGAGAACATGATCTGTTTTAGGAGGTGTGAGTTGGGCATTCAGAAAACTCGGCCAGTCCATTAGAGTTGCTGTTGAATTATGGGGTTGGTGATGGTGGCTATTTAGGCCTTCTCCAAGACGTTTGTGCTAATACACTTGCCTTCCCAGGTGATCTGCAGGAATTGTTTGTAGGGATCTCTGGTGGTGTTCTTCCAGTGTCTACTGCAGGTAGTCCATGTTTCAGCTCCATATCGCAGTGTGGGAAGGACAACGGCTTTGTATAGCAGATGTTTAGTCTGCACCAATAGGTTATGGTCTTCAAACAGCCTTCTTCTGAGTTAGGCATAGTTTCCACTGACAAAGCTCAGATGGTGTTGCATTTCTACATTGATGTTGGCCTTAGAGGAGAGAAGGCTGCCAAGGTCAGGGAAGTGATTCATGTTTCCAAGGGGATATAGTCATTGATCCTTATTGTTGGGGGGGGAGGTGCGGGGTGGTGCAGGGACTGTTGGGTGGTGGTTGATTGAGCACTAGACTCTGTTTATGCTAAGGCTATGGCCTGGGAGCTTGCATGCCTTGCCAAAGCCATCCAAGGTGAACAGCAGATCTTCCACAGAGTGTGCTGCCATTGTATTCTCATCAGCATACTGAAGGTCCAAAGTGGAGGTGGTGGGGATCTTGCCTTTGGCCATGAACCTGTTACAGTTGAACTGCCTGCCATCCAAACGGTAAATAATTTGAATCTCCTTGAGCAGGTTTTGGTCAGTGAGATGGAGGATGGTGAACATGTTGAGTGCAATAATGCAGCCCTGCTTGACCTATGTTTCCACTGTGAAAGGTTCGGACTCCAATCCACAGTTGCTCAGCACTGTCACAGACATGTCATCATGCAGCAACCTCAGCACTGTGACAGTATCCACCAGAGAGTCTGGAGATCAGCTGTGACAAAGACCTTAGTTAAGTCTTGTAATTGATGTGCTGTGAAGATCATGTCTATTGTTGTTCTTGATGGATGAAAGCCGACTGCAATTCAGGGAGTATTTCATGAGATAACTGCAGAAGTCTATTAGCAATGATTCGTACAAATACTTTCCCAGTGGTTGGCAGAAGGGAGATGCCTCTGGCATCCCGTCAGGATCAGGAGCCTTGATGTTTCTTAGGTTCCTTACGTCAATGTGTACTCTGGTCACACTGTGTGGTTTTCCTATGTCACTTTTTGTGGGTCTCTGGGGGATTTGGTTGATGATTTCTAAGTTAACATTGATATTATGGTTGTGGAGTTCTTGGAAATAATCTCATCAGTGAGTATTTGTAGTCTCATTGTTCTTGAGCAGTTTTTGTCCGTCTTCAGAGTGCAGGGTGTTCAGACAATCGTAGCTGGGACAATATGCTACCTTGGTGTCGCTGAAGAGGCCTCCTATGTCACTGGTCTTATTATTGCACCATTTGTTTTTGATCTCCCCTCCCCTCACCTGGACATCAGCCTCAGCTTTGGCATGGGCCCTTCTTTTGGTTTTGCAGTTGATATCAGTTTTCCAGTCACAGGAAGCTGTTCGTTTCTTGGAGATAAGTTACTCAATTTCTGCATTATTCTGCTCAAACCATTCCTGGACATGTACCCAAGGGTCACATTGTGAACCTAGGAACCCAAGAGGTAAACTGTCTGGAGCGTAGCTCCTGCCAGCGTCACCATGACAGTAAGGTCAGGTGGAGGTCCCAGACAAAGTGTGATCCATAAAGACTTCAATGGCAGAGTGTGCAGAGGATGATAGCTGAACACAAATTCGAGCATCAGAATGGCTGCAACAGAGAAGGGATGCCAGTCGTCTTGGTCTCTGTGCCATGAGGCCTTGACTCCTATCTGCCAAGGTCGGTGTGGTGGCTGGCTGGCTGTGCACCAGCCTCCCAACATTAAAAGAGGTCATGCACAGGTGTCCTCCCAAGACATATCAGAGATACACACATCCTGGACAAAAGTCCTGTGGCGATCAGCGAATGATGGAGGGGGCGGGACTGTGATAGCTGGAAACACCTCATCACGAAGTGACACACAAGGTGGTAAGCGTCAGATTCAGTCGTCTTGTTCCTGGACGAAGCAGACAGAGCATTTTGGCAGCGCCACCCACGACTGACCACCCTGTTTAGGATCCACTTTCCTCACCCCCTTAGGGGAGGGTGGCTGGAAAAGGAGCCCTAAAATACTTTGCCTCAAAGCTCCCAACTAGATTACTGCTGATCCAGAGGGATCACCCACACGTGGTCAGAAACAAAGGATGGTAAACTTGGAGCCTGGAGTGTAAGACCAGTGGCCAAGTGAAGAGAAGTACTGCAATCATAGTCAGAGAACTGAAGAGATGCCATATCGATCTAGCTTCTCTTTCTGAAACCTGCCTTGCAGATGCAGGACAACTGAAGGAGGTTACACCTTTTTCTGAAAAGCGAAGGCAGTTTCTGAGCCAAGGATTTAACTGTGTTGGATTCGCAATTAAGAACCAGCTCATCTGTTGTCCCTCTATACTTCCTGCGGGGATCAACAACCAACTCAAGACTATCAACCTGATGCTCACTGACAACCAGATGCCGACACTTGTGAACACTTATGCCCCAACCTGTTACTTGGATGAGGAAGTCAAGGAGACTTTCTTTGCCAGCGTTGACACACTGTCAAGCATCCCCAAGGAGGAGAAGATCATTCTTCTTGGTGACTTCAATGCCAGGTTTGAAGGACACCGCAACTTTTGGAATGGCCACACAAACTCCAATGGAGTCCTGTTTGTCCAAGATGCGCAGAGTACAAGCTCAGCATCGCAAACACATTCTTACATCAGAAAAACAAATTCAAAGCATCTTGGAGGCACCCACACTCAAAACAATAGCACCTCGTTGATTATGTCATGGATCACTCCAGGGACCGTTGGGATGTGAATGCCACCAGGAGTATGATCGGCTCAGATGACTGCTGGGACTGATTACCACCTTATCCATTCCCCTTTGTTCATCAGACTAAGCAGAAAGAGGAGAGTTCAGAAGAAGCAGATCCTAAGATTCACCTTTGAGAGCATGGGTGACATGGTCACGATGCAACATCTACAGACCTCACTTGCGAAAAACTTACCTTGGGATTATCCAGATGATATAAGTGAACACTAGGGTCTGCTTAAATCAACCATTATCAGTACCTGCGAGAACTCTAGGCAATATGACATATTAATGCACTTACTCTGTCAACAAGATAGGAACACAATATTCTCCCTCACATTTATAAGCTACCAGTGTAATAACCTTTTCAAGGTTCTTTGCTTCTAATGTATAATTCAGATCTATCTTCTTTCTCAACCACAAATTGTAAGATATCATTATACCCTATCTTCACCATTGTAAGGAATATCTCAAATTACCTGTTTAAAACCTGCCTTTCCCCATCTGAGGTATATATTCAGAAATGTACATGAGATGAAGCCGATAAGGTGAAGTTACTCTGATCTGGTCAGATTGAATTTCAGCAGTATCACAAAGGGATCTACTGTACCAGCGAACAAAAGGATCTCCCATGACTTGATATTCACACCTGATAATTATTGACGCATTAAATTCAACGCATTTTCACAATGTCCCACACTTCATGTAGTAAACTATAGATCTCACAGCTGATCTTTGTTATGTTTATCTTGAAGCGCATTTTCAATCATTATACACCAATCACCAAACCAAGAAGAATAATCTCAACGATGAACTCGACCTTCAATCGCCCTGTTACAGAATCAAAGTACTAACTCCTGTTATGTACAATTTCCAACCAGTTATTTAAACTATTTAATTTCCAGAGATGGTTGATAAGCAAACTTTGAGGAAGTAACGAGCAGGTTAGACCAAGGCGAGCCAATAGATGTTATCTATCTGAACTTCAAGAAGGCTTTTGGCAAAGTGCCACACAGGAGACGACTGAGTAAGATAAGGGCCCATGGTGTTAGAGGCAAGATGCGAGCATGGATAGAAGTTTGGCTGTCTGCCAGAAAGCAGAGAGTGGGGATAAAAGGGTTCTTCTCAAAACGGCAGCCTGTAACAAGTGGTGTTCCGCAAGGCTTAGTGTCAGGACCACAACCTTTCATGTTACACATTAATGATCTCAATGAAGGAACTAAGGGCATTCTGGCTACGTTTCCAGATGATACAAAGATAGGTAGAGAGACAGGCAGCATTGAGGAGGCTGCAGAAGGATTTGGACAGGTTAATAAAGTGGGCAAAGACGTTGCAGATGGAGTACAACATGGGAAAGTGTGGGGTCATGCACCTTGGTAGGAAGAATAGAGGAATGGACTATTTTCCAAATGGGAAGAAAATTCAAAAGTTTGAAGTGAGAAGAGTCTTGTGAGTTCTAGTCCAGGATACCCTCGAGGTAAACCTGCAGGTTGAGTCTGTAGTTAGGAAGGCAAATGCAGTGATGACATTTATTTTGCGTGGACTTGAATATAAAAGCAGGGATGTACTTTTGAGGCTCTTTAACGCTCTGTTCAGATCACATTTGGAGTTTTGTGAGCAGTTTTTGTTGGGAAGGATGTTCAGAGGAGGTTCACAAGAATCATCCCAGGAGTGAAAACTTTAACGTATGAGGAACGTTTGAGGATGTTGGGTTTATACTCGATGGAATTTAGAAGGATGGTGGGGTGGAGGGGGATCTAACTGAAACTTGCAGAATACTGAATGACCTGGATAGTGTAGACGTTGGGAAAATGTCTCCATTGGTAGGAGAGACTAATATCAAAGGACAAAGCCTTAGATTAAAGGGAAGGCCCTTTTAGAACAGAGGTAAGGAGAATTGTCTTCAGCCAGAGGGTGGTGAATCTATGGAATTCATTGCCGTAGAAAGCCATGGAGGCCACGATATTGAGTATATATAAGACTGAGATAGATAGGTTCTTGAGTATCAAATGGATCAAGGACTTCTGGGAGAAAGCAAGAGAATGGGGTTGAGAAACATTTCAGACATGATTGAATGGCAGTGTAGGCTCAATGGGCTGAATGGTCTACTTTCTGCAGCTGTGTCTTAAGGTTTTATGGTGCAGTGGCATACCACAATGACCAGGGCCAAGTCCCTTGTTGTTTGTAATATATATGAACATTTTGAAGAGGGGAATACAAAGTAAGCTTGCGGACGACACAAAGATTAAGGAAGAAGATCTTAGATTGCAAGAGGATATAGACAGTTTGTTCAGATTGTCAAATCAGTGGCTGATGGAATTTACACTAATAAGAGTCATAGAGATGTACAGCATGAAATCAGACCCTTCAGTCCAACCCGTCCAGGTTGAGCAGATATCCTAACCTGATTTAGTCACATTTGTCAGCATTTGGCCCATATCCCTCGAAATGCTTCCTATTCATATATCCATCCAGATATCTTTCAAATGTTGTAATTGTACCAGCCTCCACCACTTCCTCTGGCAGCTCATTCCACATATGCACCATCCTCTGTGTGAAAAAGTTGTCCCTTAGGTCCCTTTTAAATTTGTCCCCTCTCACCCTAAACCTATGCGCTTTGGTTCTGGACTCCCCCACCCCAGGGAAAAGACTTTGTCTATTTACGTTATCCTTGCCCCTCATGGTTTTATACAACTCTATAAGGTCACCCCTCAGCCTCCGACGCTCCAGTGAAAACAGTCCCAGCCTATTCAAACAACTCCCTATAGCTCAAATCCTCCAACCCTGGCAACATCCTTGTAAATCTTTTCTGAAACCTTTCAAGTTTTACAACATCCTTCTGATAGAAAGGAGATCAGAAATACACACAAAATTCCGAAAGAGCCATCACCAATGTCCTGTACAGCTGCAACATGACCTTCCAACTCCTGTACTCAAAGCTCTGACCAATAAAGGAAAGCATACCAAACGCCTTCTTCACTATCATATCTCCTTTGACTCCACTTTCAAGGAATTATGAACCTGCACTCCAAGGTTTCTTTGTTCAACAACACTCCCCAGGACCTTACCATTAAGTGTATAAGTCCTGCTCTGATTTGCTTTCCCAAAATGCAGCACCTCACATTTATCTAAATTAAACTCCATCTGCCAGTCCTCAGCCCATTGGCCCATCTAACCCATTGTAATCTGAGGTAACCTTCTTCGCTGTCCACTACACTCCAATTTTGGTGTCATTCGCAAATTTACTAATTGCTCCTCTTATCTTCACATCCAAATAATTCATACAAATGACAAAAAGCAGTGGACCCAGCACTGATCCTTGTGGCACTCCACTGGTCACAGGCCTTCATTCTGAAATGCAGCAGTCCACCACTATGCTCTATCTTCTACCTTTGAGCCAGTTCAGTATCCACATTGCTAGTTCTCCCTGTATTCCAAGTGACCTAACATTGCTAACCAGTCTACCATGAGGAACCTTGTCATACACCTTACTGAAGTCCATATAGAGCAGGTACACCACTCCGCCCTTACGCGTCCTCTTTGTTACTTGTTCAAAAAAAAAATCAGGTTCACGAGACATGATTTTCCACGCACAAAGCCATGTTGATGATCCCTATTCAATCCTTGCCTTTCCGAATACATCTCAATCCTGTCCCTCAAGATTCCCTCCAACAACTTGCCCACCAACGATGTCAAGCTCACTGTTCTATAGTTCCCTGGCTTTTTCTTATCACCTTTCTGAAATAGTGGCACCACATTAGCCAACCTCCAGTCTTCCAACACCTCCCCTGTGACTTTTGACTATTTAAATCCTCAACAAGGGTCCCAACAATCACTTCCTGAGCTTCCCACAGAGTTCAAGGGTACACCTGATCAGGCCTTGGGGATTTAGCCACCTTTATGTGTTTAAGAAATCCAGCACCTCCTCTTCTGTAATAAGGACATTTCTCAAGCTGTCACCATCCATTTCTCCACATTCTGTATCTTCCATGTCCTTCTCCACAGTAAACACTGATGCAAAATACTCTTTTAGTATCAATTCTATCTCCTGTCGTTCCACTCATAGGCTGCCTTGCCGATCTTTGAGGGGCCCTATTCTGTACTAGTTACCCTTTTGTCCTTAATGTATTTATAAAATCCCTTTGGGTTCTCGATAACCCTATTTTCCAAAGCTATCGCACATCTCATTTTTGCCCTTCTGACTTCCCACATAAGTATACTCCTACTGCCTTTATACTCTTCTAATAATTCACTCAACGTCTCCTGTCTATACCTGACATATGCTTCCTTTTTTTTAACCAAAATCTCAATTACTCTAGTCATCCAGCATTCCCTATACTTACCAGACTTTCCTTTCATACTAACAGGAATATATTGTCTCTGGATTCTCATTATCTCATTTTTGAAAGCTTCCCATTTTCCAGTCGTCCCTTTATCTGTGAACATCTGTCCCCAATCAGCTTTGAAAGTTCTTGCTTAATACTATCAAAACTGGCCTTTTTCTAATTTAGAACTTCAACTTTGAGATTTGGTCTATCCTTTTCCATCACTATTTTAAAACTAATAGAATTATGGTCGCTGGCCCCAATGTGCTCCCCCACTAACACCTCAGTCACCTGATGAAGGGCTTTTGCCCGAATTGTCGATTTTACTGCTCCTCGGATGCTGCCCGAACTGCTGTGCTCTTCCAGCACCACTAATCCAGAATCTGGTTTCCAGCATCTGCAGTCATTGTTTTTACCTCAGTTACCTGCCCAGCCTTATTTCCTAAGAGTAGGTCAAGATTGCACCTTGGAGACAGTGAGGTCTGCAAATGCTGGAGATCAGAGTTGAGAGAGTGGTGTTGGAAAAGCACAGTAGGTCAGGCAACATCCGAGAAGCAGGAAAATTGACGTTTCAGGCTGGAGCCCTTCAGCAGGATTTCTGATGAAGAGCTCTGGCCTGAAACGTCGATGTTCCTGCTCCAAAATTTGTACCTTCTCTAGTAGGTACATCCACATACTAAATCAGAAGATGTTCTTGTACACACTTAACAAATTCCTTTCCATCTAAACGCTTAACACTATGGCAGTCCCAGTCTACATTTGGAAAGTTAAAATCTGCTACCATAACCACCCTGTTAATCTTACAGATAACTGACTTCTCCTTCTAATTTTATTTCTCAATTTCCCACTGACTATTAGAGGGGGTCTATAACACAAACCCAATAAAGTGATCATCCCTTTCTTATTTCACTGTTCCTCCCAAATAGCTTCCTTGGATGTATTCTCAGATATATTCTTCCGAAGTACAGCTGTAATGCTATCACTTATCAAAAACACGCCTCCCCCTCCTCTCCTGCCCCCCTTTCTATCCTTCCTGTAGCATTTGTATCCTGGAACATTAAGCTGCCAGTCCTGTCCATTGCTGAGCCATGTTTCTGTAATTGCTATGATATCCCAGTCTCATGTTCCTAACCATGCCCTAAGTTCATATGCCTTTACTGTTAGGCCTCTTGCATTGAAATAATTGCAGTTGAATTTGTCAGTCCTGCCTTGTCCTCTGCTTTGTTCCTGCTTGCCCTGACTGTTTGACTCGCTTCTTTTCCCAACTATACCAGTCTCAGATGGATCTCTTTCCTCACTATCTCCATGGCTCACACCTGTCGAGCATAGCAGTTTAAATCCTCCCAAGTAGCTTTAGCAAATCTCCCTACCAGTATATTAGTTCCCTTCCAATTCAGGTCACTTCCACTCCAGAACAGATTCCAAAGATCCAAAAACGTGAACCCTTCTCCCTGCACCAACTCTTCAGCCATACATTCATCTGCTCTATCCTCCTATTCTAACCCTCACTAGCTCATTGCACTGGGAGTAATCTAGCTATTGCTACCCTTCAGGACCTCCTTTCTAAACTCCTGCCTAACTTTCCATATTCTCCATTCAGAATCTCATCCTTTTTCCCTTCCTATGTCATTAGTTCCAATATGTACAACAACTTCCTGTTCGTCCCTCTCCCCTTTGAGAACACCCTGCACCCTCTCCGAGATGTCCTTGATCCTGGCACCAGGGAGGCAACACACCATTCTGATTTCTCACAGCCAGCTGCAGAAATGGCTATCTGTGCCTCTGACTAGAGAGTCCTCATCACAATCAATCACTTGAAACCTGACTTACCCCTCAATACATTAGAGCCGTTCTCGATACAAGGAACTTGACTGTTTGTGCTACATTCCCCGGAGAGCCTATCACCCTCTACATTTTCCAAAACAGCATATTCGTTTGAGATAAGGATAGCCACGAGAGACCCCTGCTCCACCTACCTCCCTCTCCGACCTTTCCTAGAGTTAACCCATCTACCTGACTGGCTCCAGCAATAGTGTGAGGCAATTTGCTTTTGAAGAAGTAACAAGACCAGGGAATCCTCAATCAATGTTACTGCACTAGCAAGTTCAAATGGCCAGAGAGAGCTTGGGATGCATGTCTATGGATCCCTGAAAGTGGCAGGACAGTTTAATAGAGTAGTTAAGAAGTCAAGATACTTGACACTTGCCTTTATCAGTCATGGCATAGATGTTAACACTATTAGGAACTAGGCCAGATCACTCAAAACATTTTTAAAGCAGGCAGCCCCAGACCATAACTTTGCAATTTGTTTTTGTAAGTGTACAGTGAAAATTATCTGGAGTAAGTGTCATGGAAATTAAATCGACTCGACTCAAATGATAGCAAGAGCAAAGAAAAAGTTTACTTTTAACCACTGCAGAGGACCCAACACATTTGGCAAAATGCCTCATGTAAGGGGCACTAAATAGCTTTCACGTATTCTCTTTATACTATATTTCGCTTCCCTCTATCACACCGCTCAACGACAAGAGCTGGGAACATTTGAGCTCCTTTCCATACATGAAGTTGTTTTTCTCATTGCTTTGTTGTTGATATAATTGCTTACTGCCCTCGTGTTTTCCCTGACTCTGCTGAATTGAGTGCTTGCAAGACTTCGCAAGGCCAGACCGTCTGCCTGCAAGATTCAGCAAAGTCAGGCTGTCTGCCTCCAAAATTTAGCAAAGTATTCTTTTTCAGATTTCACAAAAAATGTTAATTTTGTTAATTTTCCATTACACTTCCTCCCTTGTTGTCATTTTATGACACCAATGACAAAAACAACAAAACAAATGCACAAAGTCAGATATGCTATACATCAAATTGCTTAGGGAGCACCAGGCCTTTCCTCAGACACCACCTACCTGTAACACAGCTTTGTGCTGGTATCATCACTTGCTCTGGTGTGCCCTGTACATAGTCCATTTTCACATGTCACACACTTCAACGTCACGGTATGGTGGGGTCCATGCAATCGAATCGTCCTGCGGTGGGGCCACTGATTGATTTACAATTTGGTATCCCACCACACTCATAAGCAAATGGCGTAGGCAGGCACACAAGCAGGGTCCTATACAAAGCACTATGAGTAAGATCAGTCTTACAACTATAAGAACGCGTAGGATCTAATACCCCCATCCTCCTCAAAGGGAGGTGAGCTATCGGAACCAGGAGTCATCTGCTGGGGAGGCAGTCATATCGCTGCCTTCATATGATTTATTACACGAATGATATTCTGGGACTCATCAGGAATATTAAAACAGCATGAGCTACCTAACATTTTGCCCCCTTTCTCGGCCGTCAGTATGTCTAGTACTAATCGATTTTGTATCACTGTTTCCCTTACTGCCGTTAACTCAGTATTAATGAGTGCTCATTTCCTAACAGTAATACACTATATGCGAGGCCATTAATCTTGTTTATTGCCACCGTCATCCCTGCTCCCAAGAGAATAGACCACGCAATGTTCGCTCCTAGTGTAGTCCAGGGGTCTGCGAGTGTGTACCCATTCCAATGCCGTGGGATGTCCCTGTGGGTTCGCCCGTTACTGGCCTTTGGGACAGTGGACAGTACCGCGGGGTAGCAGCACCCCTTCCATAGTAGGGGGAGGTGGTGGTACCCTTTCTCCCCACAGGCCCATATTATACCCGCCATCATGGTCTGATTATTGATAAAGGAACACGTAATGTTGATGATCATACCATTCGCGTAGGTTGCTGAGTAAGAGTCATTGTTCAAGTACAGTGTCGTACTCCCCAAATGGTGTCTCCCCTGATTTGTGCAAATGCACGTTTCTCCCTTGCCTTTCACTATATGGAAGGCTGTGGATAATTGGTTTGGCAGTCCACTGCTGGGCTGTGTGCAAACATATCCAACAAGGGTAGCCAACCTCTGATTTCTGGTGTTGTATTTGGGCCAAAGCACATGCTGTATTCCCTTCGCAGCTAGTGATGCCCTTCAAACTTCCCAACCTGCTGGCATCACATTTATGCCATTTATCTCATGAAGGGCCAATTCCAGTACCGGGTTAGATTTGCTCCCGAGCCCCGGCCAACTCCCCTCCCCACCGGTTCTGGTGTGATATTAATGCGCCCTGCCCTGCTTGGAGTTAGGTCCATAATCTGGTTTAGTTGGTTGCCATGCCATGATGCTACTATCTCCTGCAGGACCTTTTGCACTGCATCTTGGGGTGGGGGTGGGGGCGGTCCTTGGCCTCCTCCATCACCAGACCATGGCAACACGACGCCTGGAGGAAGAGCGCCTCATCTTCTGCCGAGGAACCCTCCAACCACAAGGGATGAATGCAGATTTCTCAGCTTCCTCATTTCCCCTCCCCCCACCTTTTCTCAGTCCCAACCCTCGGACTCAGCACCGCCTTCTTGACCTGCAATCTTCTTCCTGACCTCTCCGCCCCCACCCCCTCTCCGACCTAATCACCCTCACCTTAACCTCCTTCCACCTATTGCATTCCCAACGGCGCTCCCCCAAGTCCCTCCTCCCTACCTTTTATCTTAGCCTGCTTGGCGCACCTTCCTCATTCCTGAAGAAGGGCTTGTGCCCGAAACGTCGATTCTGCTGCTCCTTGGATGCTGCCTGACCTGCTGCGCTTTTCCAGCAACACATTTTTCAGTTCTGATCTCCAGCATCTGCAGTCCTTACTTTCTACTACCTCCTTCCTTGATAATACAATACCTATTTCCTGTTGCCAGTTACTGGAGCCGCAAGGAGCCACAAGGATCCCTGCATAAATATTTATTATCCCATTTATAGTCGACCTGGTTTCTAAACGGCCATGGGTCGCATGTAAAGGTCCCCTTAGCACCCTCAGTTATGGTTACCATCTGCGGCTGTATCCCAGATGCCCCTGCCCTTACGAATGGTTCAAAGCAGGGCGCTTGCTAACAGTGTGAGCTGGGGCAGCCCCATATTTATATGAGGTATCTGGCAACTTTACAATCCCTATGTATGTAAGTCCAATCTGTTTTCCGGAGTTTCACCACTTGCACTTATTTGGTTCCAGTTTCGTCCGATGTCTCCTCAAGTCCAGCTACACGTTTGCAATGGTTGTGTGTATCCACGTGGCTCTTTTGGCAATGTTAACAGCTGTCTGTGTTGTAAGGAGCATTTGAACTGGCTCCAACCACCTTTTCGCCTTCCAGCTTTTCCTCCTGAAGTCTTTCACCACTATTCAGTCTCCAGGTTTCAGATCGTGCAGCTTCCCTTCTGCTGGTTGGGGGAGTGCTGCCTTCACTTGACTCTGTATTTGAGACAGAAGTGTTGAGAGTTTTATACAGTAAAATAACATCTCATCCTCACAGTGGTCTGTTATTTGTCTTACCTTAGATCTTGGGCCATTTACTGTACTGGCGACCTACCAAACAAAATCTCAAATGGGCTAAGGTTGGCCCTTCCTCTCCTTCTAGATCTCATATACATTAGCACAATTGGAAGTATCTTGGTCCATGTCACTCCCAGTTCCTCACAGCATAGAGTCATAGAGATGTACAGCATGGAAACAGACCCTTCAGCCCAACCTGTCCATGCCGACCAGATATCCCAACCCAATCTAGTCCCACCTGCCAGCACCCGGCCAATATCCCTCCAAACCCTTCCTATTCATATGCCCATCCAAATGCCACTTAAATGTTGCAATTGTACCAGACTCCACCACTTCCTCTGGCAGCTCATTCCGTACACATACTACCCTCTACGTGAAAAAGTTGCTCCTTAGGTCTCTTTTATACCTTTCCCCTCTCACCCGAAACCTATGCCCTCTAGTTCTGGACTCCCCGACCCCAGGGAAAAGACTTTGCCTATTTATCCTATCCATGCCCCTCATAATTTTGTAAACCTCTGTAAGGTCACCCCACAGCCTCCAACGCTCCAGGGAAAATAGCCCCAGCCTGTTTAGCCTCTCCCTGTAGCTCAGATCCTCCAACCCTGGCAACATCCTTGTAAAACTTTTCTGAACCCTTTCAAGTTTCACAACATCTTTCCGATAGGAAGGAGACCAGAATTGCACGCAATATTCCAACAGTGGCCTAACCAATGTCGTGTACAGCCGCAACATGACCTCCCAACTCCTGTACTCAATACACTGACCAATAAAGGAAAACATACCAAACGCCTTCTTCACTATCCTATCTACCTGCGACTCCACTTTCAAGGAGCTATGAACCTGCACTCCAAGGTCTCTTTGTTCAGCAACACTCCCTAGGACCTTACTATTAAGTGTATAAGTCCTGTTAAGATTTGCTCTCCCAAAATGCAGCACTTCACATTTATCTGAATTAAACTCCATCTGCCACTTCTCAACCCATTGGCCCATCTGGTCCAGATCCTGTTGTAATCTGAGGTAACCCTCTTCGCTGTCCACTACACCTCCAATTTTGGTGTCATCTGCAAACTTACTAACTGTACCTCTTATGCTCACATCCAAATCATTTATGTAAATGACAAAAGGTAGAGGGGCCAGCACCGATCCTTGTGGCACTCCACTGGTCACAGGCCTCCAGTCTGAAAAACAACCCTCCACCACCACCCTCTGTCTTCTACATTTGAGCCAGTTCTGTATCCAAATGGCTAGTTCTCCCTGTATTCCATGAGATCTAACCTTGCTAATCAGTCTCCCATGGGGAACCTTGTCGAACGCCTTACTGAAGTCCATATAGATCACATCTACTGCTCTGCCCTAATCAATCTTCTTTGTTACTTCATCAAAAAACTCAATCAAGTTTGTGAGACATGATTTCCCACGCACAAAGCCATGTTGACTATCCCGAATCAGTCCTTGCCTTTCCAAATATATGTACATCCTGTTCCTCAGGATTCCCTCCAACAACTTGCCCACCACCGAGGTCAGGTTCACTGGTCTATATTCCCTGGCTTGTCCTTAACACCCTTCTTAAACAGTGGCACCGCGTTAGCCAACCTCCAGTCTTCCGGTACCTCACCTGAGACTATCGATGATACAAATATCTCAGCATGAGGCCCAGCAATCACTTCTCCAGGTTCCCACAGAGTTCGAGGGTACACCTAATCAGATAAAGGATTTATCCACCTTGAACCATTTCAAGACATCCAGCACTTCCTCCTCTGTAATCTGGACATTTTGCAAGATGTCACCATCTATTTCCCTACAGTCTATATCTTCCATATCCTTTTCCACAGTAAATACTGATGCAAAATATTCTTTTAGTATCTCCCCCATTTTCTGTGGCTCCACACAAAGGCCGCCTTGCTGATCTTTGAGGGGCCCTATTCTCTCCCTAGTTACCCTTTTGTCCTTAATATATTTGTAAAAACCCTTTGGATTCTCTTTAATTCTATTTGCCAAAGCTATCTCATGTCCCCGTTTTGCCCTCCTGATTTCCCTCTTCAGTATACTCCTCCTTCCTTTATACTCTTCTAAGGATTCACTCGATCTATCCTGTCTGTACCTGACATATGCTTCCTTCTTTTTCTTCACCAAAGCCTCAATTTCTTTAGTCATGCTGCCTTCCCTTTCACCCTGACAGGAATATACTTTCTCTGGATTCTTGCTATCTCATTTCTGAAGGCTTCCCATTTTCCAGCCGTCCCTTTACCTGCAAACATCTGCTTCCAATCAGCTGTTGAAAGTTCTTGCCTAATACTATCAAAATTGGCCTTTCTCCAATTTAGAACTTCAACTTTTAGATCTGGTCTATCCTTTTCCATCACTATTTTAAAATGAATAGAATTATGGTCGCTGGCCCTAAAGTGCTCCCCCACTGACATCTCAGTCACCTGCCCTGCCTTATTTCCCAAGAGTAGGTCAAGTTTTGCACCTTCTCTAGTAGGTACATCCACATACTGAATCAGAAAATTGTCTTGTGCACACTTAAGAAATTCCTCTCCATCTAAACCTTTATCACAATGTTTGGAAAGTCAAAATCCCTACCATGACTACCCTATTATTCTTACGGATAGCTGAGTTCTCCTTACAAGTTTGCTTCTCAATTTCTCTCTGACTATTGTGGGGTCTGTAATACAATTCCAATAAGGTGATCATCCCTTTCTTATTTCTCAGTTCCACCCAAATAACGTCCCTGGATGCATTTCTGGGAATATCCTCCCTTAGCACAGCTGTAATGCTATCCCTTTTTTGTCAATTTGTTTTTTAAGGTAACATTCTCTCTTTCTCCTGCCCCACTGCTCGCTGGGTGGTAGGCGGGATACTCATGTTTATTCCCAAATAATCACTGATCTGCTGTAAGGCATTATTGACAAATGGTGTCCCATTATCACTACTAAGCTTATCAGGGATGCCCCATCTTGGAAATATTTCAGTTAGCAAAACCTTGGCTACTGCACTGGCACCCTGTTTAGACGGGGGGAACGCTTCCACCCATTTGGAAACCATATCAACTATTACCAGACAATACCTTTATCCTTCGCTGGGTGTTAATTCAATAAAATCCATCTGTAAATGATCAAAGTGTCTTTGGGGTTGGGGGTGTGCTGCTTGACTCATTTGTATTCCTCTTTCCACATTATTAGTGGCACAGAATACACATAGTTCACAATATTTCTGGGAGTAATGAGTGAATCCCTTTGAGTACCAGTTTGGCGAAATACTGTCGTACGTACCCCCTTTTGACACATGGTCCTTACCATGTGTCAGTTTGACATAGAAGGGGAATAACAATCGCGGCTGATAGGGTTTACCATTCGGGCCGCACCACACCCCTTCCCTCACACTGCACCCTGTCCTTGTCCACTCACGCTTCTCTTCCAGTGTGGCCTGCGACTGTAGCTCCCATACATCTGCTGTTGGGGTACAAAATTTTGTCATACACGTGTCAAACTGATCACTTGGTGGTTACCAGGCTGCTGTCCTTGCTGCTGAATCTGCCCTTGCATTGCCCTGAGAAATGGAATCGTTATTTTTTGTGTGGGCTTCACATTTACTCACAGCGATTGATTTAGGCAATAAATCACTTCCAGGAGGTCAGGAATCAGGCCACGGTGTGTGATGGGCTTTCCGGTGGAGGTCAAAAAGCCCCTGTGTTTCCACAGGGCTCCAAAATCATGTACAACCCCGAACGCTTATCTGCTGTCAGTGTAAATATTGACTGTCCTTCCCTCAGCCAATTTATAGGCCTCAGTCAAGGCAATCAGCTCCGTTGCTTGCAGTGACAGATGAGAAGGGAGTGATCCAACTTTGATTACCTTGTGGGTAGTTACCACAGCATACCCAACAACAATTCTGGCCTGGATCCTTGCTCCTGAATGCTGACCCATCCACAAAAACTACATATCTGGCTTCTGAAGTGGTGAATCCTGCCAGTCTGATCTCGGGCTGCAAATTTCATTAGTTACAGCGACACAATCATGTGGGTTTCTGTCTCCTTCTGTGGGGAGAAGGCTAGCAGGGTTAAGGCCGTTACATCACTTTATCGTAATATTAGGCATCTCTAATAACACAGCATTGTATCTGAGCCAAAGTGCTGACAGCATGTGTACTGTCTTCTGCTCAGAAAGCAGTAAGGAAACTGTATGTGGGACCAATAGGGTTAATTCACCATGGCTGACTATATCCCTGGATGCTACAACAGCCTTTTCAGCTGCAGCCACGGCACACAGGCATTTGGGAAGTCCTGCCACTATGGGGACTAGTTTGGCCAAAAAATAAGCTACCGGCCTCAATATTCCCCCGTAATCCTGCAACAGCACAGATGTCATGTATCCACGCCTCTCATCTACCATTTGTACAAAAGGTTTGTTTGAATTCTGAATCCCCAGTGTAGGTGTAGTTTGAAGCGCCTTTTTTAATTCAACAAAGGCACACTTGGTCTCTGAGGTCCACAACAACGGACTCTGGCTCTGCAACCCTTTGCCATGGGCTATGTCACTTAGGGCGCCACAAGGGCTGCGTAATGTGGAATAAACATTCTACAGTAGGAGCACATGCCCAAAAAGGACATCAATTGTTTCTTAGTGTGAAGCTTTGGAATTTGCTGAATTGCTTGGTCTCTGTCTTGACCAATGGCCTTCCCTTATTCAGATATTAAGTAATCTAAGAACTTCACCTGTTGCTGCACAAATTGTAGTTTTGCGAGACTAGCTTTGTCCCCTTCCCTAGCTAGATGGCAGAGCAACACAAGGGTATCTCTTTCACATTGTTTCTCTATTGGTGCTGCTATTAAGCAATCGTATGCATACTGCAGAAGCGCTGACCCTGGGGTTAAAATAAGAGTCTCCAGACTCCTGCGTAGAGCCTCATTATATATGGTGGGGGAATCACAGTATCCTTGACAAATTTGTGTGATGGTATACGATTTCCCTTTGAATGAAAAAGCGAACCAGAATTGACTATCTGGGTGCACCGGTACACTAAAGAAGACATTTGCTAAATCCACAACAGAGAACCATTTGCTTTCCGGTGGAATTTGAGCCAATCTAGAATAGGGGTTAGGAACATTTGGGGCACACGGAACAACAGTGTTATTGACTGCCTGCAGGTCTTGAACAAACCTCCATTCCTCTGGTTCACCTGGAATGTTTGCCTTTTTGACCGGAAAAATGGGGGTCCTCACCAGTGAGTTTTCACAGGGGATTATCACTCCAGCCTTTAAAAGGGATTCAAAGACTGGAATAATTCTTTCTATAGCCTCGGGTTTTAATGAGTATTGTGTTCTGTTAAGACGATACTCAGACTTCGGGGTTATTTTTATGGGTTCACAGTCTCATTTGAGCCCCACATCATGTTTGCCTTTTGCCTACAACTCAGTAGGGACCGTTTTTAATCTTGGGTCCAAGACTTCTATTTTAGGAAAGCACTAGGCTACCCTTCAAGGCTCTTCAGGGCTAACGGGGATTACCTGGACTGCCCGATCTGTCTGAGTTCGCCAATTTTGTTTCTCCCTCTTTATCCGTATATCTGCATTGAACCAGATACCCACATCGTCCCTGAAGACCCGATCTTTCGTTTTTTGTGCCTTCAGTGTCTTGGTCCCAAATCCCGCCACCTGTAACTGGACACCTTCGCCAGTGCCATGTGAGGAAAAGAGCTTCCACATCAAGAAGATAGGATCTACTTGCTGTCACAGATACTTTAGATAAATTTACTATGACTGCACATCTGTGATCATTCCAATAAAAGTCGCACAATAACAACTGATCTGGTTTAACCAAGCTTCTGAACCAATCCTTCTCATATGATTCGTCAGGGCCATCATGGTGTATGTGTGCTGTGCAATGCAGCATATCCCCAGCAAGAAAATCAGTATTAATAGGATTAACATGGTTACTCACTTCCAGGGAGAGTGAATCGCTTACTGAACTTATCACTCTCTGGCTTAATTGCCATTCATAGACATAAATCAGGGGTCGTGAGTCGTATTTTACCACCTGCACTGGTAAATCTTCTTTTCGTATTACCTGCAAGTCCGCCAGGGTATGAAGCAAATCCAACCACAGTCTCACTATGAGATCCCAACCCATCAGAATTAAAGGACAGAATTGCGATAACAAAAATGAGAATTGGGTTGCTTCTCCATTACTGGTTTCACACAATAGGGGTGCAGTAAACCTCTCTCGTATCACGACTCCTGATGCACCCATTGAGTTCAGAAACCTTCCACTCATCTTTATTTGTGTCGACTCTCTGAACTGGCTTAACTTAAGGACTGAATATGCTGCCCCTGTATCTACCAAAAAGGTAACCGGCGTACTTTCCACATATAACACAGAGTAGGCATTGACTTATATGCCTCATCATTGTACTGAACATATAGTCCACACTTTGCAATCTCAGCGTTCGATATAGAGGTGGGACATGTTTCAGTGCCCATAAGATTAGTAGAAGAGGTTAGCGTAAGCGAGTCTTCATTGCCAAGCATAAAGGAATAAGGCTTATCTGTACCTTGTGGGCTGCCTACCTCTACCTCAGTCTTCCCCCATCAATCACCTTGCTGTCCAGCCTCTAGGGCTGTTGAGGCTGCCTGTGCGGGCACTGTCTTGCCCAGTGGTCCATTGCTCCGCAAACAAAACACCCACCAGATCTACCTCTGCCAGCCCCTCTTCTGCGACCTCTTCCTCTTCCCCTTCCGCGACCTCCACCTCTGCCTCTCTTCTTTTCCACAGCACCGCCCCCCAATGGCTGGGTGACCATTTGCATCATAGTAACTAAGCTTTATGTGCTTGCTGTTCCCACTTTAGTTTCCACTTATCCTTCTCATGGGCCAGCAATTTTTCTGCATGTATTGCGTGTGGTTCTATCAAATTCAGCTTTCCCATGTCCCAGGTAATTCATGTGTCTTTTACCTTTTTTACTATTTTGTCCTTTATTCCATTGATGAAGCTGTTCCTCAGGTGTGCCTCATGCAGCGTGATGTCTGCCCCTCGTTATGTCCTCAGGTGGTATCAGTCCACTATGGCGTTATAGACTTCAGTGAGGCATGTAAGGTACTGGGACACGGTCTCACCTTCCCGTTGTTTACACATTGCTATTCTGGTCATGTCTATTCGCAATGGGAATGCTTCCCTACAGGCGGTTGTCAGTGCTGCAACAAAAGCATTCAAGCCTCCGTTCTGCTCCGCTTGTGGGTTGGCTACTCTGGCATGGACATTTGCGGCTGGCCATTTATATTTGACTTTGGTGACATCGGCACCCAAATTTCGTCCCAGGAGACACCTCATCTCATGTGACGTGGGATGGAACTCAATACAGAACTTTGTCACTTCTTTGGCGAACTTATTATCTCCAATCTTGCGTGGATCAGGCAACTGCCCATAGGCACTTTCCAAATCCTTCCTGGTCCATGGCCAGTGGACTAACACTGGATACCCTTCTGGACCTGCAACTTCAACCACTGGGGCTTGCAGAACCACCTGGTTAGACGATTGTATGCCAGTACCCTCACCATCTGACTCATCATCCGTTGTGGGGTGGTTGTGAATAGGCCCTGGATGCCTTTCCATCTTGGAGTCACCGCCCTTCTTTTGGGCTCCTTGCTTTGATCTGTTGTGAGTATGAGATGCTACCAGTGAATCAGCAGACCCTGAGGCAGCGGCCACTGACTTGGAACCTTCGCCAGGTGGATCTCGTAGGGGGGCTGTTGATCTTGGAGGGCAGTCATCAAGGTCAGGGTCTGAAACAGACTCAAAGTTTGGGAGAAGATTTGTAGCTCGGGTGCTCGTTGTGGTTCTGTTCGCCGAGCTGGGAATTTGTCTTGCAAACATTTTGTCCCCTGTCTAGGTGACATCCTCAGTGCTTGGGAGCCTCCTGTGAAGCGCTTCTGAGCTGTTTCCTCCAGCATTTATAGTGGCCTGTCTCTGCCGCTTCCGGTTGTCAGTTCCAGCTGTCCGCTGCAGTGGCCGGTATATTGGGTCCAGCTCGATGTGTTTGTTGATAGAGTCTGTGGATGAGTGCCATGCCTCTAGGAATTCCCTGGCTGTTCTCTGTTTGGCTTGCCCTATAATGGTAGGGTTGTCCCAGACTTAAGACACTGTCCAGCTTCATTAGGTTGTTTTCTATGCGCGTCTGCATGTGCACTGATGTTTATATGCGTATTTGATCTATTTTTACTTGAGATTTCCTTTCCCTGATATCAGCCTCAGCCTTTCACATATTATAAGCACTCCAATTCACAGGTTCAATTTTTCCCTTCCGTTTCTTCTTCTCTCTCTCCTCCAACCGTGACCTCAGTATTTCCAACTGTCTTTTACTAAAACTTCCTCCCTCCGGAAAACCACATTTCTTAATCCACAATTGTAACTGCTTTACAGACTCTAAGCAGTCGTTATTTAGCACATATTGCATCTTTGGTTGGCCATTCCAAGTCCCCTGTGGACCCTCTTTTTGTTTGCTCTTGCTGGAGCCCATTTTCAGGGTTACTGGAAAAATGTTCATCTCTCTCTCTCTCTCTCTCTCTCTCTTGGTACCGTTATCTTTTCCCTTTGACTTGCTTTTATCTCCAGAGGTCACCTCTCGCATTGGGCACGTCAGCCTCAATGCCTTGGCTTTCATAAATCAAGAAACCCCATACGTCTTTGGAAAGTCCAACTCTGCCAGTGGTGTTTCCAAGTCTAAAACCACCCTTAAACTTGCTGTCTCTTAAGCACTGTAGAGATGGCAATCCCTTCCCTTGGGTTTTACTCGAATACCGCGCAGGTGTTCACTGGACCCTCTTCCTGCTTTATTTATTCTATTAAAACGAATCTCTGTGTAGGATTACTTAAGCCATGACTCTTACCCCGACCCTGTTCGATTCAAACCCGGAGCTGGGGCGATCCACAGATTCCCAGCCCCCTCACGCAAAGGGGCCAATTCAGGCTCAAGGTGAAGTGAAAGACCTTCAAGGCGCTGGCACCTGCGCCTCTTGGGAATCTTCAGAATCTTCCCCAGTCGCGGGATCCTGAATGAGCCCCCAAGTTTACTGTTGTGGAAATAAAATCAACTCGACTCAAATGCTAGCAAGAGCAAAGAAAAAGTTTATTTTTAACCACTGCAGGGGACCTAATACATTTGGCAAAATGCCTCATGTAAGGGGCACTAAATAGCTTTCACATATTCTCTTTATACTATACTTCACTTCGCCTTATTATACTGCTCATCGACAAGAGCTGGGAACATTCGTGCTCCTTTCCATATATGGAGTTGTTTTTCTCATTCCTTTGCTGTTGATATAATTGCTTACTGCCCTTGTGTTTTCCCTGACTCTGCTGAATCGAGTGCTTGCAAGACTTCGCAAGGTCAGACTGTCTGCCTGCAAGATTTAGCAAATTCAGGCTGTTTGCTTACAAAATTTAGCAAAGCATTCTTTTTCAGATTTCACAATTAATGTTAATTTTGTAAATTTTCCATTACAGTAAGATAGCTAGGTTGACTACTAGATTTTAAGACAGACAAAAATTAATTCACCATGTTACATAATGAATCACAAAGAACAGAATAAAGAACCCCTACAGAACTCAATCTATCCAACTGGATTCAATTATGCTGTTCTGAATATGCACAACAGTCCTAATAAGCAAACTCCCTTGAAAAACCGGTATAAATAGAACACATGCTTACAGGTTGAAGTTGAAGGGCAGAAAAAGAGACAGAGAGTTTCCACACAGCTCCCTGTTGAACTCCTCAAGGCTGAACTAAAACTGTTCAGCTCAGGTCAGCTAAAGAGCTGACCACTCCCCTATCATTATACAGGTCACTTCTAAAACATGACCACTTTGGCCTGAAGTTTCATTTGCTTACATACAAATAAAAGGCCTCTCAAAATCCTTTTCATCTCTGTTACAAACCAGACTGATCAGAGCCCGGCCTGGTTTATTACCCCTCTGAAAAAAATCAAGGATAGAGTCTCCTTGAGCCAAGGAACAGCTTTTAGAAAAAAGGGGATTAGCTTTTTGACAACACTGGGGAGGTCATGTTGGAGCTGTACAGGAGTTTGGTTAGGTCAGAACTGGAGTAGTGTGTGCAGTTCTGGTCTCTGCAGTGTAGTAAAGATATGATTGCACTGGAGAGGGTACAGAGTAAATTCACCAGGATGTTGCCTGGGATGGAGCAATTTAACGATGAGGAGAGACTGGATAATTTTGGGTTATTTACAGCCGAGAAGGCTGGGGGTTGGTGAGTGGGTGGGGCGCGGGGGAACCTTGATTGAGCTGTATAAGAGTATGAGGGGCACAGATATAGTGAATAGCAAGTAACTGTTTCCCGTGTTTGAATGGGGAGTTAACAATGGGTCATTATTTTAAGGTGAAAGGCAAGAGGTTTAGAGGGGATTTGTGGAAAAATATTTTCATTGGAGAGTGGTGGAAATCTTGAATGTACTACCTAGGACAATAGCTGGAAACTAGCAGGAAACTTCATAAACATTAAAAAGTACTTAGATGAACATTTGAAATGTCATAAAATTCAAAATTATAGACCAAATGTTGGAAAGTGGAATTAGTGTAGATTTTGAGTAATTTCTCAATGGGCCAATGGTCCTCTTCTGTGCTGCTTGATTTCATGAGTTGATTTGCTGGGTCGAATGCCTAGTAAATCTATGAGCTCTTTGTTATGGTCTCAGGGAGTTGATGGTTAGACTGACTGAGTCATATCGCAGGATGAATACAGGCTTGATTGATATAGTGCTCTATCTTTGCCGTCTGCCAACCTTATGATTGGTCAACGAAACGTGTTCAGACAAAACTGCAGATTTTTTTTTAAACAATAGAACATAAGTTTATGAAATAAAAGAAAAAGAAAGCAGACAAATGCACTTTCGTTTTATGCATATATGCATAAACCACCTGGAAAGGTAATTAACACAAACACCTAGAGAAAGTTTCAATCTCTTTCAGAACACCATTCATTGCATAGCCTCAATCCAAGAGAAATATCACTCCTATCTCAGAGTTTAAAATCTCTACATTTTTAAAATTTGATTGTGGGTGATCACTGCCTGGCCAGTATTTATTGCCCCACCCCTAGTTGCCTTTGATCTGAGTGGAGTGCTAGGCCATTTCAGACAGCAGTTGAGAGGCAACCACATTTCTGTTGGGTGCAAGTCACGTGTAGGCCAGACAAAAATGGAAGTTTCCTTCCCGAAAGGGCATGAGTGAACCAGATCATTTTTTCCAGCAAGGAATTCATGGCCAACATTAGATTCTTAATTCTGATGTTTTTTGTAAATTGAATGCAAATTCCATCATCTGCTACGGATAGGTTTTGAACCCAGGCCCTCATAATGGCGGAGTATCTGGATTAAGTATCCAGTGATAATGCCACTTGAACATCAAGTCTGATGGAATGTTTGCTGGTTTTGTTTCCTTAAATGCAAAGACAAATTTATAGTTTGTTTTCTGAGTTTGCTGGCATGAAACTCTTACAGTTTTCATGGTCTAAATGTTATCAGCTCGAAAGATTTGATGATTTCAAACCAAAGTGTCCTGGCTTGGAAGCTTCACAGATGAGAAACTGTACAGTTTAGTTGACTGGTTCCCTTGAACAGAATTGGGAAAACATGGCTCCTCCAAAAGAATAAACAATTCTATCCTCTGAACTGAACTCCGGGTTCTTCTGAACCTACCCTTAAAACTGTTGCTTTGGTGTCAAAGCTAAATTATCTGCCTTTCTCTATTGACCTTTGCCTGTCCTAAATCGAGAATATAAATGTTTTTATCACTTACACTACACTGAAGGAGTCTGCTTGATGATTGGCTGAGGTCAAATGCTTTCTTCGAAATTATCTATTGACATCATTGTTTCAAAATGATTGTCTGACCTTCTACAAAAATCTTCACAGAACTAGCCCAAATCTCATTCTGAAAAAAGTGTCATTATCATACACTTTTCATCACATCTACCTTTGTTGTATCTGCTACCTAATGTGCAATTGATTGTTTATATTAACTAAAATTTGTCTGTTAACGCATGCCTAATTTATTGTATTCTTGTTTAATTTTTAAAGAAAAATACTACTAAAAATGAAATCTTGCCTACTAGTTTTCTCATGGTGTTAGAAATCAGCATAATTTCTAATTCTTCTCAATGGAAGAAATGTAGACCCCTGTCATAGTATGAATGCAGAGTGGCAGCAGTCTATGAATCATTTATTAACGCTCCCTGTCAACACTCAAAGATTGGAAACTGAAAGGTCTTCTTCTTAACAGAACACACTCAGTTTGTTGCAGTGATTGCCACAATCGAACATTAGCCTCAACAGCTAACCAGAAATGCATAGTGCCCAGTTAGCAAAGCTGTGCATCACAGAATCAATCAGCTTCAGAATGCCTCTGGATTCATAGAAACCCTGCATTGCAGATAATGACAAGACTGGTTAAGACCTACAATCAAGCATGCTGGAAATTTTGGTCAAGCTAGTTTAAACTTTGACCTCAGTTAAAACTGGAGTCAAGGCATGTGACCTGTCCAGTGAGCTGTGATCTGCAATTCCTGTGTTGTCCAAATATGGGAGGATATATAGTGGTCTGCTAGACACACTGACACTATTATCTTAGATGGAATGGGGATGTTTAAGGCTTGCTATAAACATTTGGGAGCTATTTCCCAGTAAACTCCATTAGTCGAGATTGTACACTGTGATAGGGATTGGCAGACTGCCAGAAACGTTTCTGGAAAGTGAGCTTATTTTGCTATAAAAGTTAGCAGAACAAAGGCTTTCGCATGAGTGATCACCAAGACCAATATTTGCCCTGAAGTTATCTTTGGAGGGACAAAGAACCATGAGGCAAGATCTACACAGAGAGAAAGATTGGCCACTTCACACGAATCAGGGTGGCATTTGTTTCAAGCCAGGATAGAATTAAATATTAATTAAGGTAAAATAAAGTGAAATAAAATGAAGTGGGTTAAAGAGAGGCTCAGTTAGATAAGGAAAGAAGGAAATGTTGCAATGAATGTTTGTTTTATGTTAACTATTGTGACATAAAGAGTTAAATAAAGAAGGGTTTGTTTAATTAAAATCTGAGTTGACTTCCTGTCCTTTTTCTGACACACAAGGGAAGAATACCTGGGGAAAAGGTTTGAATCCCCTTTTCAGGTAACATTTTTGCTGTCCTTGAGTGTCTATGATAAGAAGTGACTTCAGGTTGCTAGAAAGTCAAACATCCAGCCTAAGCCTGATTATGAGGTCAGATGCCCCACCTGATGTCAGAAATCATATGTGCATCTGAGGACTGAGGCGGATTGATTAGTAATTGGAAATAAATCAAGTGTTTGCTGTATGCAAGAAATAAATTTCAGAATTTACAAAAGGGAATCCTGTATCCCTTTGATGATGTCTAAAGAGTTAAGAGTAGATGATGGCAGATTGTCAAGAATGGGAAGAGATACAAAGAGAACATTGAAATAAGAAGTGGCTCAAGTGGGTTGAGTATTGCAGTAAGTTAGTACCAGGTCTGGTTCCCGAAGGACAGAAATGTCGGAAAGAAGCAAGGAGAGTCCAAGGAACGCATGCTTCCACATTCAGTAAGGTTACAATGATAGTCTGTTGTTTGGAGCAATTAAGGGGAAAAGATTTAGAAAATGAAAAATCACATTAGGAAAATGAGAAGTTATGTGAAGAAAATGAGAAGTTATGTGGAGAAATCCTGACCCAATGAGTTCTGTGACTACTAGTCGCATAGAAAGTGAGGACTCATTCTGTCATCTAAATAACCCCTCTTACCGTATTGGAGTTAGGGGAAATCACTAAAAAGAGCACCACTTTTGCACCCACTGCAGATTCTTCTGTGAATTTTGAAGGAATTTGTCAGCAAAGACTTTCACATGGGCTTGATGATAGGGAAGTAAAATTAATGTTAATGTGTGTGTGCCCTGTGATTTCATCTGATTCAGTGTGAATGGGTGGGGAATTGGAAGATATGAAGGAAGCTAAATTAACCACTTTCTGGATTAGTGGTGCTGGAAGAGCACAGCAGTTCAGGCAGCATCCAAATAGCTTAGAAATCAACGTTTCGGGCAAAAGCCCTTCATCAGGAATAAAGGCAGTGAGCCTGAAGCATGGAGAGATAAGCTAGAGGAGGGTGGGGGTGGGGAGAAAGTAGCATAGAGTACAATGGGTGAGTGGGGGAGGGGATAAAGGTGATAGGTCAGGGAGGAGAGGGTGGAGTGGATAGGTGGAAAAGGAGATAGGCAGGTAGGACAAGTCCGGACAAGTCATGGGGACAGTGCTGAGCTGGAGGGTTAGAACTAGGGTGAGGTGGAGGAAGGGGAAATGAGGAAACTGTTGAAGTCCACATTGATGCCCTGGGGTTGAAGTGTTCCGAGGCAGAAGATGAGGCGTTCTTCCTCCAGGTGCCTGGTGGTGAGGAAGCGGTGGTGAAGGTGGCCCAGTACCTCCATGTCCTCGGCAGAGTGGGAGGGGGAGTTGAAATGTTGGGCCACGGGGCGGTGTGGTTGATTGGTGCGGGTGTCTCGGAGATGTTCCCTAAAGTGCTCTGCTAGGAGGTGCCCAGTCTCCCCAATGTAAAGGAGACCGCATCGGGAGCAACGGACACAATAAATGATATTAGTGGATGTGCAAGTAAAACTTTGATGGATGTGGAAGGCTCCTTTAGGGCCTTGGATAGAGGTGAGGGAGGAGGTGTGGGCGCAGGTTTTACAGTTCCTGCGGTGGCAGGGGAAAGTGCCAGGATGGGAGGGGGGATTGTCAGGGTGGACCTGACCAAGTAGTCACGAAGGGAACGGTCTTTGCGGAAGGCGGAAAGGGGTGGGGAGGGAAATATATCCCTGGTGGTGGGGTCTGTTTGGAGGTGGCGGAAATGTCGGCGGATTATTTGGTTTATGCGAAGGTTGGTAGGGTGGAAGGTGAGCACCAGGGGCGTTCTGTCCTTGTTACGGTTGGAGGGGTGGGGTCTGAGGGCGGAGGTGCGGGATGTAGACGAGATGCTTTGGAGGGCATCGTTGACCACGTGGGAAGGGAAATTGCAGTCTCTGAAGAAGGAGGCCATCTGGTGTGTTCTGTGGTGGAACTGGTCCTCCTGGGAGCAGATCCGGTGGAGGCGGAGGAATTGGGAATATGGGATGGTATTTTTGCAAGAGGTAGGGTGGGAAGTGGTGTAATCCAGGTAGCTGTGGGAGTCGGTGGGTTTGTAAAAAATGTCAGTGTCAAGTCGGTCGTCATTAATGGAGATGGAGAGGTCCAGGAAGGGGAGGGAGGTGTCAGAGATGGTCCAGGTAAATTTAAGGTCAGGGTGGAATGTGTTGGTGAAGTTGATGAATTGCTCAACCTCCTCACGGGAGCACGAGATGGCGCCAATGCAGTCATCAATGTAGCGGAGGAAGAGGTGGGGAGTGGTGACGGTGTAATTACGGAAGATCAACTGCTCTACGTAGCCAACAAAGAGACAGGCATAGCTGGGGCCCATACGTGTGCCCATGGCTACCCCTTTGGTCTGGAGGAAGTGGGAGGATTCAAAGGAGAAATTGTTAAGGGTGAGGACCAGTTCGGCCAAACGAATGAGAGTGTCGGTGGAAGGGTACTGTTGGGGACGTCTGGAGAGGAAAAAGTGGAGGGCTTGGAGGCCCTGGTCATGGCGGATGGAGGTGTAGAGGGATTGAATATCCATGGTGAAGATGAGGCGTTGGGGGCCAGGGAAATGGAAGTCTTGGAGGAGGAGGGCGTGGGTGGTGTCTCGAAATTATGTGGGGAGTTCCTGGACTAGGGGGGATAGGACAGTGTCAAGGTAGGTAGAGATGAGTTCAGTGGGGCAGGAGCATGCTGAGACAATGGGTCAGCCAGGCTGGTCAGGCTTGTGGATCTTGGGAAGGAGGTAGAACCGGGCAGTGCGGGGTTCCCAGACTATGAGGTTGGAAGCTGTGGGTGGGAGATCTCCTGAGGTGATGAGGTTCTGTATGGTCTGGGAGATGATGGTTTGGTGATGGGGGGTGGGGTCATGGTCGAGGGAGCAGTAGGAAGAGGTGTCCTCGAGTTGACGTTTCAGCGGTGTAGAGGTCAGTGTGCCAGACTACCACTGCGCCCCCTTTATCCGCTGGCTTGATGGTGAGGTTGGGATTGCAGCAGAGGGATTGGAGGGCTGCGCGTTGTGAGGGTGAGAGGTTGGAGTGGGGAGGGAGGTAGACAGGTTGAGGTGGTTAATGTCCAGGCGGCAGTTGGAAATGAAGAGGTCGAGGGCAGGTAATAGGTCCGGGTGGATGCAGTGTATTGGAGGTGGGCGAAGGGGTCCTCGGAAGGTGGGCGGGAGTCCTGATTGTGAAAGTAAGCTCGGAGGCGGAGGCGACGGAAGAATTGTTCGACGTCATGGTGTGTATTAAATTCAATGATGCGTGGACGGAGGGGGATGAAGGTGAGTCCTTTGCTGAGGACTGATCGTTCGTCCTCAGTGAGGGGGAGGTCTGGGGGGATGGTGAAAACTCGGCAGGGCTGGGAGCTGGGATCTGGTGTGGGTGTAGAGCTGGGAGTGGGGGCGGAACCTGTAACTGGAGTGGGTATGATGGTGGGGGGAATGGGGGTGGAGTCATGAGCAGGGGTAGTGTTCCCCTTGGGGTTCTGGGGGGTGGGAATAGTGACAGTGGGGTCTGTGGGGGGCATGTCAGCAGAATGCAGGTGAGTGGCGCTAGTGGGGGCGGAAGTGGTGGTGACCACGGTAGTAGGGGTGGCGGGAGTCACTGAGTATGTGGCATCAGCGACGATGTGAAGGGCAGAAGTGATGTCAGGTGTGATGCATGAGGGATTGTGAGGGGTGGAAGTGGTTACCTAAATTAACCACTGTTGGTTATAACAGAGAGGATCCAGTAAATGGTTTAAATAGGTGTAGCCAAACAAAAGAGGAGCATCAGACTGTAAATGCAGGTTGATTTTGGATTCATTTCACCCAGGTTTTGGGGATAGGGATCATACTAGGTTAACTGGAGGCAATCTTTCTACTTAGTTAAGAACCTGAGTAGCACATGCTGCAGAATGAGAAAGAAGGGGGTGTGATAATTTTGACCCCAACAGTTAACACACAGGATGAGGTATGAAGAGCAAGGTAAATGGTTCGAGTTTGGGACAAAGAAATTCAACAGGTATGGGGAAAGGGAGCACAATTGGGAAAAGGTTTCTCATAAAAATGGTCCAGTGTGGAAAAGTGAAGGAAGCAGAAGAAGGAGTAGTGGTGTAAATCCTCGGAGTTTCCTGCCTCCATGTGGGTAGAGGTAGAGGCCAAATGGAAGCCGACCCAAGATCTCAGGAGCAGTGTTATAACAGCAGTTGACTGGATCACTTCACTCAGGATTGTCAAGCACCTGTATAGGACTGAAAAGGACAGGGACAAGGACAAGGATAGGAATTAGGATGGAGATACAGAGCTCTGCCACTAGAGGGACTAATGAGACTAGCTTGAGAAAGGGATTTGGAGGCTATTTCTCTTTATCCACCATTACTGGATGCAAATCCAAAAGCATGACAGTGTCAGGTCTCTGCAGCATGGGTGTGTAATGCTACATGGGATAATGTGGGAAGATCGCTGCTAGAAGGCAAGATAGGAGACCAAACAGTCAAGTTCCTGTGGGATACAGGGGGTATCCACACTACTCTTCGCATGTCCACAGATGTTTGTTTATCTTGGTAAGGAAAGGGCCAATTATTTTGGATGCGTTTACCTGACATTTACAAGAAGGATGTAAAACAAATTCAATTGCATTTAAGCTGGGCAATGTGGTTTGTTATCACTTGGCCAAATTAATCCAACTTCTCCGATTCTGATTTTATGAATAGCTGTAAATTGTTATTTGATCCAGTGAATTGTTGCGTGTGACAGGTGGCTGATAGGAATAAGGTGCCAACAGAGTACGCGTGGCATCCTATGCAAATGGAGTCTTTACATTCGGGGTGTTCTGGCTCTGGCTCAAACCTATGGATGGCACATTGGCTCAGTGGTTAGCAGTACTGCTGCATAACACCAGTGACCCAGGTTCAATTCCAGCCTCAGGCGACTGTCTGTATGGTGTTTGTACGTTCTCCCTATGTTTGCATGGGTTTCCTCTGGGTGCTCGTTTCTTTCCACAGTCACAAAGATGTGCAGTTTAGGTAAATTGGCCAAGCCGAATTGCCCATAGTGTTCAGGGATATGTGGGTTAGGTGCAATAGTCAGGGGAAATGTACAGTAATAATGGAGGGGAATGAGTCTGGATCAGATATTCTTCAGAGAGTCGAAGTGAACCTTTTAGGTTAAGTAGCCTGTTTCCACACTCTATGGATTCTATCAAGTCCAATGATTTAATTGTACAAGAGCTTATTGCTAAACAAGCAAATACATTGCTCATGAGTAAGCATGACAATGGTCAAATGTGGAGGGTGGGGTAGGGAATGTATTTCTAGAAGGCTCTGACCCAAAATCCAAAAGCAGTAAGGTTTCCTGAAACAAGCTGAAGGAGAAGTAGAAAAGCTAATTACAAGTCTGATAAAATAAGGAGTTTTTACAGCCTGTAGCTTCGACAAATAATTCTTCTATTTGGCCAATATGAAAACCAGATGGTTTATGACCATTGCCGAATGATTATAGAGAGTTAAATAAAAGAATGTTGCTAACAGAGCTAAACTGGTTAGCACCAACAGTAGCAACCAGTCCTTGGGCAAAGATGAAACAAATTCCACAAGCAAAATATTTGATATTTCTTAGCATTAGTAATGTGTTTTGATCTATTCTTTTAAATCAACAATGATAATATAAATTTGCTAGCAAGTTTTGAGAAGGTTGAGGTTCTGGATATAGATTTGCTCGCTGAGCTGGAAGATTCATTTTCAGACCTCTCATCACCATACTAGGTAACATCATCAGTGAGCCTCCGGATGAAGCATTGCTGGTATGGCCCGCTTTCTATTTATGTTTTTGGGTTTCTTTAGGTTGGTAATGCCATTTCCTGTGGTGATGTCATTTCACTGATGATGTTACCTAGTATGGTGACAAAATGTCTGAAAACGAACCTTCCAGCTCAGCGAGCAAACCTACATCCAGAAATTTGCTTTTATGTTTCAAGGTCAGCAAGAAACATGGACTTATTTACCATGAATGTGCCACAACTCTCCATCCATCTTCCACTGAAGATTAACTAAAGGGTTGGAGACTTTTTCACAACCTGATTGTTTAATCCAATATGTGGATGAACTTCTTCTCCAGACTGAAACTAAATAGGAACATCTCTGATTATTGGATGAACTATTAGCCCTCCTCACCTCATCAGGACTTAAAATAAATCCTAAGAAGATGCAAACTATGAAGTCTTAGGTGTGTACTTAGGCACTGTGTTAATCCACAGGAAGCACAAAACTGAGAAGAAACACAAGGAATCCATTGTGCAATTGCCCTTTCATAAATGTAAATTTACTATGATCTATTCTGAGATTAGTGGATTATTGTATGAAATCATATTGATGGATTTGCTACCAAAGCATCTCCATTATTAGATCTTTTGAAGAAGGATTTTCCATGGCAGTGCGCTGAACAGCACATGCAGGCTGTTTCAGAATTAAATCAGGCTTTAGATGTCGACCCAGCACTGCAAATGCCAAACCCAGAACCCTTTTTTGCACTATAGGTCACTGCAACACAATTAACACTGCTGCAGTGCTTTTGCAAGAACATCATAGGAGACTGGCACCGGTGGCTTAGCTTCTAGGCTTTTAATCCCAGCAGAGCAAAGATTTACAATTTGTGAATGACATCCTTACAGGACATATTCCTATTTAGTTAATAATAACTTCCTTCTTATACTAGGACAACCAGACTTGTATGCAATACTCTAAATTTGGCCTTACTAATATATCATTCAGCTGTAACATGATATCCTGTATTTAACGCACTGACCAATGAAGGCAAGAATGCTAAATGCCTTCTTCACCACCCTCTACCTGTGACGCCACCTTCAAGGAACTATCTACCTGGACACTACTAGGGCCCTACCATTACCTGAGTAAGTCTTGCCTTAGTTTGTCTTACAAAAAAGCGAAACCTTACATTTATCTGAATTAAATTCCAACTGCCAGTCTTCTGCCCACTAATCCAGTTGATTCAGATCCTGTTGTACTTGTAGATAATCTTCTTCACAATCCACTATTAATTTTGATGTCACCCACAAAGTTATTCATCGTGCGTCCTATATTCTCACCCAAATCGCGTCTATAAATGGTGAACAGCAGTGCACCCTGCACTAATCCTTGCAGCACACCGCTGGGCTCAGGCCTTCATTTTCACAACAACCCACCACCACCACTCCCTGTCTCCTACTGTCAAGCCAATTTTGTATCCAATTGGTTAAACGTCCCTGGATTTCACATGATCGAACCTCACTAAACAAGTCCACCATTCAGAACCTAGTTGAAGGCCTGGCTAAAGTCCATGACAACATTTACCACTCTGCCTTCATCTATCTTCTTGGTCAAAACTTAAAAGAAAAAATCAAATTTGTGAGACACAATTTCACACATTGTTGTTAGATGGATGCATTAAAAGTAGCATAGTTGGACAGCACATTGGACATTAATTCTTCAAGGTTGAGATATCACAGTCAAATTGAAGAACTGCCAGGTTTCTTAGCTGGCACTTTAAATTACAGTGGTAAACCACATGAGTGTCAAATTGTGGTAACAAATGATCCCAAGAGATAATTTGTTACAACACAACAGCAGGGAGGACCGGTGAAGTCTGCAAGATCTGGATATATATCTGACAAAACTACACAGAGAGAAACCACAAACGGGCTTTTGAATATTTTTGATGATGGATCCTCTGTGGTGGCAAATGGTATTAGAAAGACAGGATGTGGAGTATATGTAGAATATCACTAAGGCACGCCTCTTACTGAGTTAGCTCTTAAATTACCTTGTGAGATGAACCTGAAAAAATGTGTTGCTGGAAAAGCACAGCAGGTCAGGCAGCATTCAAGGAGCAGGAGAATCGATGTTTCGGGCATAAGCCCTTCTTCAGGGATGAGAAAGGTGTGCCAAGCAGGCTAAGATAAAAGGTAGGGAGGAGGGTGTTGGGGGAGGGGCATTGGGAATGCGTTAGGTGGAAGGAGGTTAAGGTGAGGGTGATAGGCCGGAGAGGGGTGGGGGCAGAGAGGTTGGGAAGAAGATTACAGGTCAAGAAAGTGGTGCTGAGTCCAAGGGTTGGGACTGAGATAAGGTGGGGGCGGTGGGAGGGGGTGGGAGGGGAAATGAGGAAGCTGGAGAAATCTGCATTCATCCCTTGTGGTTGGAGGGTTCCTAGGCGGAAGATGAGGCTGTCTTCCTCCAGGCGTCGTGTTGCCATGGTCTGGTGATGGAGGAGGCCAAGGACCTGCATGTCCTTGGCGGAGTGGGAGGAGAGTTAAAGTGTTCAGCCACGGGGTGGTTGGGTTGGTTGGTGGGGGTGTCCCAGAGGTGTTCTCTGAAACATTCCACAAGTAGGCGGCCTGTCTCTCCAATATAGAGGAGGCCACATCGGGTGCAGCAGATGCAGTAAATGATGTGTGTGGAGGTGCAGGTGAATTTGTGACGGATATGGAAGGATCCCTTGGGGACTTGGAGGGAAGTGAGTGGGGGAGGTGTGGGCACAAGTTTTGCATTTCTTGCGGTTACAGGGGAAGGTGCCGGGATTGGAGGTTGGGTTGGTGTGGGGTGTGGACCTGATGAGGGCGTCGCGGAGGGAGTGGTCTTTCCAGAACGCTGATAGCGGTGGGGAGGGAAATATATCCTTAGTGGTGGGGTCTGTTCGGAGGTGGCGGAAATGACGAAGGATGATATGATGTATCTGGAGGTTGGTGGGGTGTAGGTGAGGAGCAGAGGGGTTCTGTCCTGGTAGCGATTGGAGGGGCAGGATTCAAGGGCGGAGGAGCGGGAAGTGGAGGAGATGCGGTGGACAGCATCGTCAACCACGTCTGAGGGGATATTGTGGTCTTTGAAGAAGGAGGCCATCTGGGTTGTTCGGTATTGGAATTGGTCCTCCTGGGAGCAGATGCAGCGGAGGCGAAGGAATTGGGAATATGGGATGGTGTTTTTACAGAGGGCAGGATGGGTGGTAGGTGCATTAGTCAGGGGTAAATGTAAGGGAATGGGTCTGGGTGGTTTACTCTTCAGAGGGTCAGTGTGGACTTGTTGATTCAAAGGGCCTGTTTCCATACTGTGGGAAATCTAATCTGAAAAAATATCAACATATCTTAGTGGTCACTGATACTTTCAGTAAATGAGGTGCAGCATTCCTTTTCATAAATACGTAGTTAAAATGGCAGCTAATATCCAAGTGAAACAAACGTTTACTAGATGGGACTCCCAGAAAGTATTGAATCAGATCAAGGCGCTCAAGTAATGTTAGCTGGGATCAATTAAAGGATCCATATCGCGTATCACCCTCAGTTAAGTGGGAAAGTAAAGAGGATGAATCGTATTTTAAAAATATGATTTGGAAGACTCACACAGCAAAACATGGAACTTAGTACTACTGTTTGTTACAATGTGAAACACAGTCACTAGTTCACCTGGATTTACTCCACATATTATGACGACAGGACATTCCATGAGAGATTTCTCCATCATGAAGGCTTCCTGCCTCCATTCCTGGTGAAGGGCTTTTGCCCGAAATGTCAATTTTCCTGCTCCTCGGATGCTGCCTGACCTGCTGTGCTTTTCCAGCACCACTCTAATCTCGACTCTGGTTTCCAACATCTGCAGTCCTCACTTTTGCCTAGCTATTAAAATGGAACACAAAATGAAATTGAGCAAGGATTATTTTGATGGTAAAGTGAATTCTGCAGAGTATGAAGTGGAACAACAATCTATGCCTCAACTTCATCAATCAGGTGATGTTTGTCACCGAGGTATTGTGGACCCCATTCTATTGTTGATAAAGTAAGGTGTTACTGGATTGTGGGAAAATCTCACAATCCGATGCCTGGAGGATAAATGCCTCGTCTTCCGCCTCGGAACACTTCAACCCCAGGGCTTCAATGTGGACTTCAACAGTTTCCTTATTTCCCCTTCCCCCACCTCACCCCAGTTCCAAACTTTCAGCTCAGCACTGTCCCCATGACTTGTTCTACCTGCCTATCTTCTTTTCCACCTATCCACTCCACCCTCCTCCCTGACCTATCACCTTCATCCCCACCCCCACTCACCTATTGTACTCTATGCTACTTTCTCCCCACCCCCACCCTCCTCTCATTTATCTCTCCACCCTTCAGGCTCTCTGTCTGTATTCCTGAGGAAGGGCTTTTGCCCAAAACGTCGATTTTACTGCTCCACGGATGCTGCCTGAACCTTTGTGATTTTCCAAAATCTGGTTTCCAGCATCTGCAGTCATTGTTTTTACCTGGTTTCAAATAAGCCAAATCAAGGCATATGGTGTTCAGTGTTGCCATCAGTATCATGCTATCTTCGAAGCATGTAATCCCTATCATCATACTTCTAATTCCCACCTTGACTCTTGTTTGTCTGATGATTCGACACTGATGGAGCAGTCTTCCACAGGCACCAGCATAAACAGCTTGTGAAGCTTTGGGGTTCTGAAAAAAATGGAATGATAGAAGCAGCCGAAATGGAAGTGGTCAAGCTCCCACAGAATCTGGATTTTTGGTTTTAGTTTTGAGCAATGGCTGTTGGAGTTTTGAAGAAGTGGCAGCTATTTTTGCCATCTATTAGTTATAGCCAAGTGCTGGAGGTTCTCTTCCTGGTACAGGAGTGGCATGTTTCTGAATTTGACACTTTGTCAGGAGGTGTATCTACAGGATGTTACTTTATTAGAACAATAATTAGTAGTAGTTACTGTAGCTATTATTCTCTTTAGTTTTCCAGTAGAGTTAAATTAATCCAATTCCTTCTTTCTTTTGTTGTATTTTAACTATAGTAGATGAATGAAGTGCGTTTTGCTTTAAATTCAATAATTTGACCAATCAAATTGCATCTGGAATACATTCATATTTCCCTTTAAAATAAGAAAATGTTAGGGTCTAGTGTACATTCTGAATATTTTTGGGGGATTTGCTCCAGTCTGTAACAAGACAGATAGTCAGTCAGATAGTCAGACAGAAGTTCCATAGTTGGTCAGTCAGATAGTTTATCTAATACTTTGTTAAATAAGTCACCAGCTGCCGGGAAAGCATTTTGGTTGCGAGATGTTCAAAATTGCTTAGTTATGTTTGCAAAGGTGAATGTGGGAATGGGTATTGAGTTAATAAATGTTCAGGCTGGAGAGGACAGAAAGTAGGTAAAGAATGATACGGTTGAACCTATTGCTAGTCAAGTTGTTGACTGAGTTGTTGGCTAAATGTTGCATGATGAGATCATTCCTATTAACCAAATAGCACCAGACTAATTGTTTCTGATACACGCCCATACATACACGCCCCTGGTGTTTCTTCCAGGAAATCTTCCAGTGTTATGAGGATGTTGTTATCCTAATCCCATTCATCATTCTCATTCTTCATAAATGTCAGAAAATGCACATTAATAGTAAAGACCATAAAACCATAAGTCACAGGAGAGAAATTCGGCCATTCAGCCCATTGAGGCTGCTCCCCCATTCAATCATGGCTGATAGGTTTCTCAACTTCATTCTCCCACTATCCAGCCGTAACCTTTGATCCGAGTTATTCTGACGATCCTATCTATCTCAGTTTTAACTATACTCAATGACCTGGCCTCCACAGCCTTTTGTGGCAATGAGTTCCATAGATTCACCACTCTCTGGCTGAATAAGTTTCCCTTTATCTCAGTTATAAAAGGTCTTCCCTTTCCTCTAAGGCTGTGTCCTCAGTCCTAGTCTCTCCTGTCAATGGAAACATCTTCCCAACATTCACTCTGTCCAGGCCATTCAGTATTCTGTAAGTTTCAATTACATCCCCACTCATCCTTCTAAAGTCGATCAACTATAGATCCAGAGTCCTAAAACATTCCACATATGTTAAGCTTTTCATTCCTGGGACCATTCTCATGAACCTCTTCTAAACACGCTCCATGGCAAATACATTCTTCCTGAGATATGGGGCCCAAAACAGCGCACAATACTCCAAATGTGATTTGACCAGAGTCTTATAGAGCCTCAGAAGTACATTCCTGCTTTTAAATTCAAGTCATCTCAAAATAAATGTCATCATTGCATTTGCTTTCCAAAATACTGACTCAACCTGCAAGTTTACCTCGAGAGAATCCTGGACTAGAACTCCCAAGTCTCTTTGCACTTAAGACTTCGGAATTTTCTCCCCATTTAGAAAATAGTCCATGCCTCTATTCTACCTACCAAAGTGTATGACCTCACACTTCCTCACATTGTACTCTGTTTGCCACTTCTTTGCCCTCTCTCCTGACCTGTCCAAATCCTTCTGCACCATCCCCACATCCTCAGTGATACCTGTCCTTCTACTTATCTATGTATCATCTGCAAACTTAGCCAGAATGCCTTCAGTTCCTTCATTGAAATTCTTAATGTGTAAAGTGAAAAGTTGTGGTCCCAACACTGAGTGACCTCCAATGCAAAAGAGAGTTCTGGCTTGGCACTTGCAGTGTTGGGTCTGTAGCTAAAGCCTGTTATAACAGCCTGCATATGCTGTTCAGTCGACTGCCAAGGTGCATCATTCTTTAAAAGATCTGATAATGGAGATGCTTTGGTAGCAAAACCATCAATATGATTTCTACAATAGTCCACTAATCCCAAACAAATGTCACAGTAATTTTACATTTTACAGCCGGGCAACTGATTCCTGGCATTTCTTCTCAATTTGACCTTCCTGTGAGTTAACACAGTGCCTAAGTAGACTACCTAAGACTTCATAGTTTACATGTTCTTAGGATTTATTTTAAGTCCTGTCAGGGTGAGGAGGTTTAATAGCTCATCCAATAATCAGACAGAGATATTCCGCTCTAGTCTCAGTCTGGAAAAGAAGTTCATCTACATATTGAATTAAACAATCAGGTTGTGAAAAAGTCTCCAATCCTTTAGTTAGTCTTCAATGAAAGATGGATAGAGAGTCCTGGCACACTTGTGGTAAACAAGTCCATGTTTTTTGCTGACTTTGAAACATAAAAGCAAATTGATATTGATGTTGTTGATTTAAAGGAATCGATCAAAACTATTGCCAAGAAGTGTCAAATATTACGTTTGTGGAATTTGTTTCATTGTTGTCCAAGGACTGATTACTACTGTTGGTTAAGCTCTGTTAGCAACATTGTTTTATTTAACACTCTATAATCAATGGCCAGTGGCACAGTGGCACAGTTGTTGGGGCGGCACGGTGGCACAGTGGTTAGCACTGCTGCCTCACAGCGCCAGAGACTGGGTTCAATTCCCACCTCAGGCGACTGACTGCGTGGAGTTTGCACATTCTTCCTGTGTTTGCGTGGGTTTCCTCCCACAGTCCAAAAATGCACAGGTCAGGTGAATTGGCCATGCTAAATTGCCTGTAGTGTTAGGTTAGGGGTATGGGTGGGTTGCGCTTCAGCAGGTCGGTGTGGACTTGTTGGGCCGAAGGGCCTGTTTCCACACTGTAATGTAATCTAAGGTAAACCATCTGGTTTTCAAATTGACCAAATAGAAGAATTGTTTGTTCAAGCTACAGGTTGTAAAAACTCCCTGTTTATCAGACTTGTAATTACCGTTTCTACTTCTCCAGCTTATTTTGGGAAACCTTGCTGCTTTGGATTTTGGGTCAGAGCCTTCTACAACTACAATACCGCCACCCCCCATCCCCCCCCCCCCCCCAACCCCCTCAACATTTGGCGTCAGTCTTGCTTATCATGACTAATGCATCTGCATGTTTAGCAATAAGCTCTTGTGCAATTAAATCATTGGACATATCCGTAGGTTTGAGTCAGGACTAGAATACCCCGACTACACAGACTCTATTTGCATAGGTTCCCTTGCTTGTCTCTGTTGGCATTTTATTCCCATCAGCCATCTGCCAGATGTAACAATTCGCTGGATTAAAAGGCAATTTACAACTACTGATAGAATCAAAACCACATCGCCCAAGTTAAACTCAATTGAATTGCTTTCAAATCCTTCTTGTAAATGTCAGGTAAACCCATCAAAATAACTGCCCCTTTCTTCCCCAAGATAAACAAACATCTGTGGATGTGTTAAGAGTAGTGTGGATACCCCCTGTAACCTACAGGAACTCACCTGAGTGGCCTCCTACCTTGCATTCTAGCAGCAATCTTCCCACATTATCCCATGTAGCATTACACACCCATGCTGCAGAGACCTGACACTGTCATGCTTTTGGATTTGCATCCAGTAATGGTGGATAAAGAGAAATAGCCTCCAAATCCCTTTCTCAAGCTAGTCTCATTAGTCCCTCTAGTGGCAGAGCTCTGTATCTCCATCCTGATTCCTATCCTTGTCCTTGTCCCTGTCCTTTTCAGTTCTATACAGGTGCTTGACAATCCTGAGTGAAGTGATCCAGTCAACTGCGGTTATAACACTGCTCCTGAGATCTTGGGTCGGCTTCCATTTGGCCTCTACCTCTACCCACATGGAGGCAGGAAACTCCGAGGATTTACACCACTACTCCTTCTTCTGCTTCCTTCACTTTTCCACACTGGACCATTTTTATGAGAAACATTTTCCCAATCGTGCTCCCTTTCCCCATACCTGTTGAATTTCTTTGTCCCAAACTCAAACCATTTACCTTGCTCTTCATACCTCAACCTGTATATCATCTGTTGGGGTCAAAATTATCACACCCCCTTCTTTCTCATTCTGCAGCATGTGCTACTCAGGTTCTTAACTAAGTAGAAAGATTGCCTCCAGTTAACCTAGTATGATCCCTATCCCCAAAACCTGGGTGAATTGAATCCAAAATCAACCTGCATTCACAGTCTGATGCTCCTCTTTTGTTTGGCTACACCTGTTTAAACCATTTACTGGATCCTCTCTGTTATAACCAACAGTGGTTAATTTAGCTTCCTTCATAATTTCTAATTCCCCACCCATTCACACTGAAGCAGATGAAATCACAGGGCACACACACATTAACATTAATTTTACTTCCCTATTATCAAGCCCATATGAAAGTCTTTGCTGATGAATGCCTTCAAAATTCACAGATGAATTGGGTTCAAAAGCTCTTTTTAGTGATTTCCCCTAACTCCAATACCATAAGAGGGGTTGTGTAGGTGACAGACTGAGTCATAGGGTCATACAGTCATAGAGATGTACAGCATGGAAACAGACCCTTCGGTCCAACCCGTCCATGCCGACCAGATGTCCCAACCCAATCTAGTCCCACCTGCCAGCAACTGGCCAAGATCCCTCCAAACCCTTCCTATTCATATACCCATCCAAATGCCTCTTAAATGTTGCAATTGTACCAGCCTCCACCACATCCCCTGGCAGCTCATTCCATACACGTACCGCCCTCTGCATGAAAACATTGCCCCTTAGGTCTCTTTTATATCTTTCCCCTCTCACCCTAACCTATGCCCAATAGTTCTGGACTCCCCGACCCCAGGGAAAAGACTTTGCCTATTTATCCTATCCATGCCCCTCATGATTTCGTAATTCTCTATAAGGTCACCCCTCAGCCTCCGAGGCTCCAGGGAAAACAGCCCCAGCCTGTTCAGCCTCTCCCTGTAGCTCAGATCCTCCAACCATGGCAACATCTTTGTAAATCTTTTCTGAACGCTTCCAAGTTTCACAACATCTTTCCAATAGGAAGGAGACCAGAATTGCACGCAATATTCCAACAGTGGCCTAATCAATGTCCTGTACAGCCACAACATGACCTCCCAACTCCTGTACTCAATACTCTGATGAAGAAAGGAAAGCATACCAAGAGCCGCCTTCACTATCCTATCTACCTGCAACTCCACTTTCAAGGAGCTATGAACCTGCACTCCAAGGTCTCTTTGTTCAGCAACACTCCCTAGGACCTTACTATTAAGTGTATAAGTCCTGCTAAGATTTGCTTTCCCAAAATGCAGCACCTCGCATTTAGCTGAATTAAACTCCATCTGCCACTTCTCAGCCTATTGGCCCATCTGGTCCAGATCCTGTTGTAGTCTGAGGTAACCGTCTTCGCTGTCCACTACACCTCCAATTTTGGTGTCATCTGCAAACTTACTAACTGTACCTCTTATGCTCACATCCAAATCATATATGTAAATGACAAAAGGTAGAGGGCCCAGCACCGATCCTTGTGGCACTCCACTGGTCACAGGCCTCCAGTCTGAAAACAACCATCCACCACCACCCTCTGTCTTCTACCTTTCAGCCAGTTCTGTAACTAAATGGCTAGTTCTCCCTGTATTCCATGAGATCTAACCTTGTTAATCAGTCTCCCATGGGGAACCTTGTCCAACGCCTTACTGAAGTCCATCACATCTACTGCTCTGCCCTCATCAATCTTCTTTGTTACTTCATCAAAAAACTCAATCAAGTTTGTGAGACATGATTTCCCACACACAAAGCCATGTTGATATCCCTAATCAGTCCTTGCCTTTCCAAATATATGTACATCCTGTCCCTCAGGATTCCCTCCAACAGCTTGCCCACCACCGAGGTCAGGCTCACTGGTCTATAGTTCCCTGGCTTTGTCCTTACCACCCTTCTTAAACAGTGGCACTACGTTTGCCAACCTCCAGTCTTCCGGCACCTCACCTGTGACTATCGATGATACAGATATCTCAGCAAGAGGCCCAGCAATCACTCATCTAGCTTCCCACAGAGTTCTCGGGTACATCTGATCAGGTCCTGGGGATTTATCCACCTTTAACCATTTCAAGACATCCAGCACTTACTCCTCTGTAATATGGACATTTTACAAGATGTCACCATCTATTTCCCTACAGTCTATATCTTCCATATCCTTTTCCACAGTAAATACTGATGCAAAATATTCATTTAGTATCTCCCCCATTTTCTATGGCTCCACACAAAGGCTGCCTTGCTGATCTTTGAGGGGACCTATTCTCTCCCTAGTTACCCTTTTGTCCTTAATATATTTGTAAAAACCCTTTGGATTCTCTTTAATTCTATTTGCCAAAGCTATCTCATATCCCCGTTTTGCCCTCCTGATTTCCCTCTTCAGTATACTCCTACTTCCTTTATACTCTTCTAAGGATTCATTCGATCTATCCAGTCTATACCTGACATATGCTTCCTTCTTTTTCTTAACCAAACCCTCAATTTCTTTAGTCTCCAGCATTCCCTATACCTACCAGCCTTCCCTTTCACCCTGACAGGAATATACTTTCTCTGGATTCTTGCGATCTCATTTCTGAAGGCTTCCCATTTTCCAGCCATCCCTTTACCTGCGAACATCTGCCTCCAATCAGCTTTCGAAAGTTCTTGCCTAATACCAGCAAAATTGGCCTTTCTCCAATTTAGAACTTCAACTTTTAGATCTGGCCTATCCTTTTCCATCACTATTTTAAAGTGAATAGAATTATGGTCGCTGGCCCCAAAGTGCTCCCCCACTGACACCTCAGTCACCTGCCCTGCCTTATTTCCCAAGAGTAGGTCAAGTTTTGCACCTTCTCTAATAGGTACATTCCACATACTGAATCAGAAAATTGTCTTGTACTCACTTAAGAAATTCCTCTGCATCTAAACCTTTAACACTATGGCAGTCCCAGTCGATGTTTGGAAAGTTAAAATCCCCTACCATAACTACCCTATTATTCTTACAGATAGCTCAGATCTCCTGATAAGTTTGTTTCTCAATTTCTCTCTGACTATTGGGGGGTCTATAATACAATCCCAATAAGGTGATCATCCCTTTCTTATTTCTCAGTTCCACCCAAATAACTTCCCTGGATGTATTTCCAGGAATATCCTCCCTCAGCACAGCTGTAATGCTATCCCTTATTAAAAATGCCACTCCCCCTCCTCTTTTGCCTTCCTTTCTATCCTTCCTGTAGCATTTGTATCCTGGAACATTAAGCTGCCAGTCCTGCCCATCCCTGAGCCATATTTCCGTAGTTGCTATGATATCCCAGTCCCATGTTCCTAACCATGCCCTGAGTTCATCTGCCTTCCCTGTTAGGCCCCTTGCATTGAAATAAATGCAGTTTAATTTATTAGTCCTAACTTGTCTTTGACTGTTTGACTCACGTCTGTTCTCAGCTGTACCCATCTCAGATCGATCTCTTTCCTCCCTGGGTCCCACCCCCCCACCTTACTCGTTTAAATCCTCCCAAGCAGTTCTAGCAAATTTCCCTGCCAGTATATTAGTCCCCTTATTATTTAGGTGCAATCCATCCTTCTTGTACAGGTCACTTCTACCCCAAAAGAGATTCTAATGATCCAAAAATGTGAATCCCTCTCCCATACACCAGCTCCTCAGCCATGCATTCATCTGCTCTATCCTCCTATTCCTGCCCTCACTAGCTCGTAGCACTGGGAGTAAGCCAGATATTACTACCCTTGAGGACCTACTTTTTAAACTTCTACCTAACTCTCTAATCTCCCTTCAGAGTCTCAACCTTTTCCCTTCCAATGTCATTGGTTCCAATGTGGACAAAGACCTCCTGGTGGCATCTCTCCCCCATGAGAACATTCTGCACCCTCTCTGAGACATCCTTGATCCTGGCACCAGGGAAACAACACACCATTCTGCTTTTTCCCTGCTGGCCACAGAAATGTCTGTCTGTACCTCTGACTAAAGAATCCCCTAACACAATTGATCTCTTGGAAGCCAACGCACCCCTCGTTGCATTAGAGCCAGTCTCAATACCAGAACTTGGCTGTTTGTGCTACGTTCCCCTGAGAATCCATCACCCCTACATTTTCCAAAACAGCATACCTGTTTGAAATGGGTATATCCACAAAAGACTCCTGCCCTAGGTGCTGACCTCTCTTACCCTTCCTAGAGTTAACCCATCTATGTGACTGTATCTGAGACTTTACCCCCTTTCTATAACTGCCATCCATCACATACTGTTGCTGTTGCAAATTCCTCATCGCTTCTATTTGTCTCTCCAACCGATCCACTTGATCTGATAAGATTCACATCCAACAGCATTTATGGCAGATATAATCCGCAGTAACCCTTAAACTCTCTTTAAACTCCCACATCTGACAAGAAGTACATATCACTGTAAAGGCCATTTTAGCTCCTTCACAACCTACAAACCCAGAAAATAACACTGTCTTATTCCTCAACAAACACTGGCACAGGTTAAATTAATAGCTATGGCTTATATTTTAAGTTTAATCAAGAGACTTATCTCCAAAAACACATAATCAAGAAAGAATCCACTGTACCCACTACTGCAGCCTTTCTCTTGTACAGACTTAAAACAACAATTAACTTATCTGATTCTGTGCTGTGAACTTTGCCCAACAGTTCCTCCAAGATTAGATGTGACTTTCGGTGTTTGTTAATTTTCCCAGGTGCACTCCGATGTCCAGCAGTCGACGCATGCAAACAGCAAAGGCAGTAACTGCGCAGGTTTTCTTCTCTCTCTTAACTGCTCTTGTTTTGACTTTATTTCCAAAGTTCCAAAACAATGCAACAGCATATAAAACAGTAATTGCTGCCCCTGGAATTCGAGGAAATCACCTCCAACACCTAAAATACCTCAAAAAAGGAAGCAGCTCTTACTCCGGAAATGTTTCCCGTCCTCCATCTTGGATTACCCAGAATCCCTCCTCACCTTCCATGCCATTATTAGTCACAGGACTCATTGGGGCAGGATCTGGGGACGCTGAGGGATTAAATTCCTTTGCAAAAGGAGGTGGGAGTCCCCAGTCATCACCACATGCAACACTCTCCCAGGTATTCTCTTCTAACTCTCTCCAGTCCAATTCTTAATCGCCTTCTCCACCAGAATGAACTGTCCCATAAGGACACATCATTAATTTTTGTATCGACACCCAACATTTTAATTCATCAATCTTCTTGCTGGCATTTTGACTGATCAGCTACAGAGATTCTACTTCCAATGATTACTTGATACAGGACTTTAATGGAAGCCTGCAAACGTATGTGTTTTTCATTCAGTTTGGTCACAGACTGTTTGGATGCATCTTGGTCACTGTTTGCATGTTGCACTGCTCAGTAAGCCTTCTCCCAATGGGTCATGTGCACCACATTTAACAGACTCTGGCTCAGTGGGCAGCACTGCTGCCTCACAGCGGCAGGGTCTTGGCTTCAATCACACCCTTGGGTGACTGTCTGTGTGGAGTTTGTACATTCTCCCCATTCCTGTGTGGTTCTGGATGCTCTGGTTTCCTCCCGCAGTCCAAAGATGTGCAGATTGCGTGGATTGGTCGTGCTAAATTTCCTGTAGTATTCAGGGATGTGTAGATTCGGTGGATTAAGCATAGGAAATGCAGGATTACAGGGATAGGATGGGTGGGTTTGAGTGGAATGCTGTTTGCAGGGTTGGGATGCGCTGAATGGCCTGCTTCCACACTGTAGGAATTCTCTGATTCGTGTTGTTCCACTTTTTCACATAACCTTTCTATTTCTCCACATAACTTCTCACTTTCCTCACATAGCTGCTCATTTTCCTAATGAGACTTTTCATTTTATAACCCTTTTCCCCTTAACTGCTCCAAACTACAGTCTATCATTGTAACCTTACTGAATGTGGAAGCATGCTTTCCTTCCTCTCTCCTTGCTTCGTCCCAACATTTCCGTCCTTCGGAAACCAGATGAATTGAAATGTTGGCTGTCGATACAAAAAAGGGAACTCCATCGTGAGAGGAACTGACCGGGGTTTTTGTGGCAGCAGACGGGATTTAAGGATGGTGTGTTGCCTTCCTGGTGCTAGAGTAAAAGACATCGCGGACAGAGTGCAGGACATCCTCAAGGACGAGGGTGAAGAGCCAGAGGTGGTGGTACACGTCAGCACAAATGATGTCGGGAAGAAGAGGAGGAACATACTACAGCGAGACTTCGGAGAACTAGGAAGAAGGCTAAAAAGCAGGACGTCCAAGGTGGTTATCTCCAGTTTGCTTCCAGTTCCTCGGGCTAGTGTGGCCAGAAACCGGGAGATAATGGACTTGAACGTGTGGTTGGGGAGCTGGTGCAGGAAGCAAGGTTTCAAGTTCTTGGATCACTGAGGTATATTTTATGGTAACCATAAATTCTACAAGAGAGACGGCTTGCACCTTAATAGATCAGGGATCAGCATTCTGGCAGGCAGGTTTTCTGCTGCAACACCGCTACATTTAAACTAAGTAGCGGGGGGGAGAGGACAAGCTGGATGTTTAAAAAGGAAATTGAAGGGGTAGTTAGAACAAGAGAAGTCAAGAAAGACAACTGTATCAAGGAGGCAGAAAACTGGAAAAGGCATCATGCTGTAAAGTTGAGTGAAATAAGGATTGAGGGGAAGGGTGAGAGCAGTAACAAATTAAAAATTCTATACATGAATGCACGAAGCATTAGACACAAGGTGGATGAGCTTGAGGCTCTTTTGGAAATTGGCAGATACGATATTGTGGGGATAACTGAGACGTGGCTTCATGGGGACAGGGCCTGGGAAATGAATATTCAAGGCTACACGTGCTATCATAAGGACAGACTGACGGGCAGAGGGGGTGGGGTGGCCTTGTTGGTAAGGGAGGATATTCAATCCCTTGCGCGGGGGGACCTAGAGTCAGGGGATGTAGAGTCAGTGTGGATAGAGCTTCGAAACACTAAGGGTAAAAAGACCCTCATGGGAGTCATCTACAGGCCCCCAAACAGTAGTCTGGATGGCGGATGTAAGTTGAATCAGGAGCTGAAATTGGCTTGTCGCAAAGATGTTACTACAGTTGTTATGGGGGATTTTAACATGCAGGTAGACTGGGAGAATCAGGATGGTATCGGGCCTCAAGAAAGAGATTTTGTGGAGTGCCTCAGAGATGGATTTTTAGAGCAGCTGGTGCTGGAGCTGACCAGGGATAAGGCAATTCTGGATCTGGTATTGTGTAACAAACCAGAATTGATCAGTGACCTCGAAGTGAAGGAGCCATTGGGAAGTAGTGACCATAATACAATAAGCTTCAATCTGCAATTTGAGAGGGAGTGGGTACAATCGGAAGTGACAATATTTCAGTTGAATAAAGGAAAATATGGAGCTATGAGGGAGCAACTGGCCAAAGTTCAATGGTGCAATACCTTAACAGGGAAGACCGTGGAGGAACAATGGCGGATATTTCTGTGTATAATGCAGAAGTTGCAGGATCAGTTCATTCTTAAAAGGAAGAAAGATCCCAGGAGGAGACATGGGCAGCCGTGGCTGACGAGGGAAGTAAAGAAACATATAAAGTTAAAAGAGAAAAAGTATAACTTAGCGAAGATAAGTGGGAAAACTGAGGACTGGGAAGCTTTTAAAGAACAACAGAGGATTAGTAAGAAGGAAATACGCAGAGAAAAAATGAGGTACGAAGGTAAACTGGCCAAGAATATAAAGGAGGATAGTAAAAGCTTTTTTAGGTATGTCCAAGGCAAAAAAATGGTTAGGACAAAAATTGGGCCCTTGAAGACAGAAACAGGGGAATATATTACTGGGAACAAAGAAATGGCAGAGGAATTAAATGGGTACTTCAGATCTGTGTTCACTGGGGAAGACACAAGCAATCTCCCCGAGGTAACAGTGGATGAAGGACCTGAACTTAAGGGAATTTATATTTGCCAGGATTTGGTGTTGGAGAGACTGTTAGGTCTGAAGGTTGATAAGTCTCCGGGACCTGATGGCCTGCATCCCAGGGTACTGAAGGAGGTGGCTCGGGAAATCGTGGATGCGCTGGTGATTATTTTCCAGAGTTCAATAGAATTGGGGTCGGTTCCTGAGGATTGGAGGGCGGCTAATGTTGTGCCACTTTTTAAGAAGGGTAGGCGGGAGAAAGCAGGAAATTATAGACCAGTTAGTCTGACCTCAGTGGTGGGAAAGATGCTGGAGTCTATTATAAAGGATGAAATTACGGCACATCTGGATAGTAGTAACAGGATAGGACAGAGTCAGCATGGATTTATGAAGGGGAAGTCATGCTTGACTAATCTTCTTGAATTTTTTGAGGATGTAACTCGGAAGATGGACGAGGGAGATCCAGTGGATGTAGTGTACCTGGACTTTCAGAAAGCTTTTGATAAAGTCCCACACAAGAGGTTAGTGAGTAAAATTAGGGCGCACGGTATTGGGGGCAAAGTACTAGATTGGATAGAGAATTGGTTGGCTAATAGGAAACAAAGGGTAGTGATTAACGGCTCCATTTCGGAATGGCAGGCAGTGACCAGTGGGGTACCGCAGGGATCCGTGCTGGGACCGCAGCTTTTTACAATATATGTAAATGATATAGAAGATGGTATCAGCAATAACATTAGCAAATTTGCTGAGGATACAAAGCTGGGTGGTAGGGTGAAATGTGATGAGGATGTTAGGAGATTACAGGGTGACCTGGACAAGTTAGATGAGTGGGCAGATGCATGGCAGATGCAGTTTAATGTGGATAAATGTCTGGTTATCCACTTTGGTGGCAAGAACAGGAAGGCAGATTACTACCTCAATGGTATCAAATTAGGTAAAGGGGCTGTTCAGAGAGATCTGGGTGTTCTTGTACACCAGTCAATGAAGGTAAGCATGCAGGTACAGCAGGTCGTGAAGAAGGCTAATAGCATGCTGGCCTTCATAACAAGAGGGATTGAGTATAGAAGCAAAGAGGTGCTTCTGCAGCTGTACAGGGCCCTGGTGAGACCACACCTGGAGTACTGTGAACAGTTCTGGTCTCCAAATTTGAGGAAAGGCATTCTGGCTATTGAGGGAGTGCAGCGTAGGTTCACAAGGTCAATTCCTGGAATGGCAGGATTGCCTTAACGGAAAGACTGAAGCGACTGGGCTTGTATACCCTTGAGTTTAGAAGACTGAGAGGGGATCTGATTGAAACGTATAGGATTATGAAAGGATTGGACACTCTGGCAGGAGGAAACATATTTCCGCTGGTGGGGGAGTGCTGAACCAGAGGACACAACTTAAAAATATGGGGTAGACCATTTAGGACAGAGATGAGGAGAAACTACTTCACCCAGAGAGTGGTGGCTGTGTGGAATGCTCTGCCCCAGAGGGCAGTGGAGGCCCAGTCTCTAGATTCATTTAAGAAAGAATTGGATAGAGCTCTTAAAGATAGTGGAGTCAAGGGGTATGGAGATAAGGCTGGAACAGGATACTGATTGGGAATGATCAGCCATGATCATATTGAATGGTGGTGCAGGCTCGAAGGGCTGAATGGCCTACTCCTGCATCTATTGTCTATTGTCTATTGTCTATAAAAATGAATGATGTGTGCTTATGGGACAGTTCATTCTGACGGAGATGGCGATTGGACTGGAGAGAGCTAGAAGAGAATACCTGGCAGAGTGTTGCATGTGACGATGACTGGGGGCCTACACCCACCTTTGCAAAGGAATTTAATCCCTCAGCATGCCCAAATCCTGCCCCAATGAGTCCTGTGACTACTAGTGGCATGGAAGGTGAGGACTCAGTCTGTCACCTACACAACCCCTCTTACAGTAGTGGAGTTAGGTGAAATCACTAAAAGGATACTACAATGCTCAATGCACATGAGCCACTTCTTATTTCAATGTTCTCTTTGTATCCCTTCCCATTCTTGACAATCTGCCATCATCTCCTAACTCTTTTGACGTCATCAAAGGGATACAGGAAGTGATCAGATTACCTTCACAAATTCTGCCATTTGTTTCTCACATATAGCAAACACTCAACTTATTTCCAATTACTGATCAATTCACCTCTATCCTCAGACATGGATATGAATTCTGACATCAGTTGGGCCAGCTGATCTCTTCATCACTTTCAGGCTGGATGTTTGAGAATACGAGGCTGATGAGTTTGACTTTAGTGCAACCTAAGGTCGCTTCTTATCATAGACACTCAAGGACAGCAAAAATGTTACCTGAAAAGGATATTCAAACCTTTTCCCTTGGCTTGAAACAAATGCCACCCTGATTCGTGTGGAGTGGCCAATCTTTCTCTCTGCGTAGGTCTTGCCTCATGGTTCTTTGTCTCTCTGAAGATAACTTCAGGGCATGTACTTCTCAAATATTAGTCTCGATGATCACTCCTGTGAAATCCTTTGTTTTGCTAACTTTTATCCCAAAACATAATCACTTTCCAGAAATGTTTCTGGCACTCAGCCAATAAATTGACCAAAGCTCATCATATTGTTCGATCTCAACTAATGGAGTTTATTGGTCAATAACCCTTAAATATTTACACCAAGCCTTAAACAACCATATTCCATGTTCTATATCAAGTAATACAGTGTCAGTGTGTCCATCAGACCACCAACCTCCCATATTTGGCCAACACAGGTATTGGAGATCACAGCTCACTGGACAAAAAATAGAACATAGAACATTACAGCGCAGTACAGGCCCTTCAGCCCTCGATGTTGTGCCTTCCTGTCATACTAATCTGAAGCCCATCCCACCTACACTATTCCATGTACGTCCATTTGCCTGTCCAATGACGACTTAAATGCACTTAAACTTGGCGAATCTACTACCGATGCAGGCAAAGCATTCCATACCCTTACTCATCTCTGAGTAAAGACAGGTCACAACATGTCTTTGCTCCAGTTTTAACTGAGGTCAAAGGTTAAAGTAGCTTGACCAAACTTCCCAGCATGCTTGATTGTAGCTCTTAACCAGTCTTGTCAGCAGGTTTGCTGCTGGTCACCTGACCACAATATTTATGAAACTTTGGAAGCTATTGTTGGTGCAGATTGATTTTAAAGAATTTGACCTGGATCTGAAAGTTTTCTACTGTAGTATATTGTTTTAAAATGTCTCCCATGTTGGAGCAGAAGTAGCCTTCATTAAAAATTGGCCGGCTTTGAGCTGGTGTGGTGATTTCCTACTGGAATGGAGACATTGAACTATGACTACATCTGTGCCATCTGCCATCCAGCTTTGCTTCATTGTAGGTGCCCTCGGTTCCTGCTATGTCCTCAGTTAGCTGGCGCCCAATAGAGATCATGAGCAAATAGTCAATATTTCCTGAAGATTCCTGGGGGCCATTGTGAGGTTTGTCTGGTATCTTACAGCAACTGTTGGAGAACTCAGTTTGGAACCCAAAGGCTTTAATAACTTTTTCATAGTTAGCAGTTAATTTGTCAATTATTTTAAACCTTCCATTTCTAACCATCTTCTTAAAATGTCATCAGCACAGCTACAAAGTGTTCACAGCATCTTTATCTGATCTTTATGGGATTTCTGAATGGTGACAAAGTTACCTCAGAGCGCCAGGAACTTGGTTTCAATTTCACTCTCGGGCAACTGTCTGTGTGGAGTATGCATGTTCTCCCTATGCCTCAGTAGGTTTCTTCTGAATGCCCTGGTCCAAAGATGTACAGATTGAGTTGATTGGCCATGCTAAATTGCCTGTAGTGTGCATGCTTGGTGGATTGCTCATGGTAAATTCAGGGTTATGGGATATAGGGTTAGCAGACGGCTCTGGGTAGGATGCTGTTTGGAGAGTTGGTGCAGATTTGATGGGCTGAATGACCTTTATCTGCAATGCAGGGTTACTATGAATCCAGAGGAATTCTGAAGCTGATTGAATCTGTGATGCACATCTTAGCTAAAGCCTTCCACAAAGACGAGGAACTCTGATAGAGTCAAGCTTTCTCCTGGGCTCTGTGCATTTCTGGTCAGCTGTTGAGGCTAATGTTCAGTTGTGGCAATCACTACAACAAACTAAGTGTGTTCTGTTAAGAAGAAGACCTTTCAGTTTCCAATCTTTATGAGTGTTGACAGGGAGCGTTAATAAATGATTCACAGACTGCTGCCATCCTGCATTCATACCATGACAGGGGTCTGCATATCTTCAGGTGAGAAGAATTAGAAACCATGCTGATTTCTAACCCTATGAGAAAACTAGTAGGTGCAATTTTATTTTTTGTAGTATTTTTCTTTAATAATTAAACAAGAATATAATAAATTAAACATGCATTAACAGACAAATTTTAGTTAATACAAACAATAAATTGCACATTAAATAGCAGATCCAACAACGGTAGATGTGATGAAATGTATATAATATTTATAATATTTTCAGAATGAGATTTGGGCTAGTTCTGAAAAGTATTTTCATAGAAGGTCAGACAATCATTTTGAAACAGTGATCTCAATAGATAATTTTGAACAAAGTATTTGACATCAGCCAATCATCAAGCAGACTCCTTCAGTGTAGTGTAAATGATAAAAATATCTATATTCTCGATTTAGGACAATAGAGGAAAACAGAGAAAGGCAGTTAATTTAACTTTGACACCAAAGCAACAGTTTTAAGGGTGAGTTCAGAAGAACCCGGAGTTCAGTTCAGAAGATAGAATTGTTTATTCTTTCAGGGGAACCAAGTTTTCCCAGTTCTGTTCAAGGGAACCAGTCAACTAAGCTGTACAGTTTCTCATCTGTGAAGCTTCCAAGCCAGGAGATTTTGGTTTGAAATCATCAAATCTTTCGAACTGATAACATTTAGGTCATGAAAATTGTAAGAGTTTCATGTCAGCAAACTCAGAAAACAAGCCATAAAATTGTCTTTGTATTTAAGAAAAAGAAAGCAGCAACCATTACATCAAAGTTGATGGTCTAGTGGCGTTGTCACTGGATGCTTAATCCAGATACTCAGCTAATGTTCTGGGGACCTGGATTAAAAACCTGCCCTTGGCCGATGATGGAATTTGAATTAAATTTTTAAAAAAGGATGAGAATTAAGAGTCTAATGTTGGCCATGAATTTAGTGTTGGAAAAAACATATCTAGTTCACTAATGTCCTTTGGGGAAGGAAACTGCCACCCTTACCCGGTCTGGGTGACAGGTGACTCCTGGTCCACAGAATGCTGTTGACTCTCAACTGACCTCTGAAATGGCCTAACAAGCCATTCATTTCAAAGGCAAAAAGGGGTGGTCAATAAATGCAGTGATCTCCCACAAGTGAATTTAAAAACATAGTAAAGATGTTAAACTCTGTGATCGGAGTAATATTTCTCTTGGATTGAGACTATGTCATGAATAGTGTTCAATGAAACACTTCTTTAGGTGTTTGTGTTAATAACTTTTCCAGCTGATTTATGCATATATGCATAAATACATAATGCATTTGTCTACTTATTTCTTCTTTTAGATCATAAATGCATATTCTGTTGAGAAAAAAATCTGCAGTCTTGTGTGAACATGTTACATTGACTAATCACAAGGTTCGCAGACGACAAAGATTGAGCATTTTCTCAACCAAGCCTGTTTTCATTCTGGGATATGACTTGGCCAGTCTAACCATCAACTGAGACCAAACAAAGAGGTCATGGATTTGGTAGGCATTCAACTCAGCGAATCAAATCATGGAATAAAACAGCACAGAAGAGGACCATTGGCCCATTGAGCCTGCACTGACAAGAAAAAAATTACTCTAAATTAACACTCATCCCACTCAAGAGCACTTGGCCTATAGCTTTGAATTTTATGACATTTCAAATGTTCATCCAAGCTCTTTTTAAAGTTTATGAAGTTGCCTGCTAGTTTCCAGCTACTGTCCAAGGTAGTGCATTCAAGATTTCCACCACTCTCCAATGAAAATACTTTTCCTTAAATTCCCTCTAACCTCTTGCCTTTCACCTTAAAATTATGACTCACTGTTAATGCTCCTTCGACTAAGGGGAACAGTTACTTTCTGTTCACTCTGTTTATGACCCTCAGACTCTTACACAGCTTGATCAAGGACCCCTCCCCACCCCCCAGCCTTCTCAACTGTAAAGAAAAGCACCCAAGCTTATCCAGCCGCTCCTCATAATTTAACTGCTCCATCCCAGGCAACATCCCGGTGAATCTGTTTTGCACTCTCTCCAGTGCAGTCATATCTTTCCTATACTGCATAGACCAGAACTGCACGCAGTACTCCAGTTCTGACCTAACCAAATTGCTAGGTAAAAACAATTACTGCAGATACTGAAAACCAGATTCTGGATTAGTGGTGCTGGAAAAGCACGGCAGTTCAGGCTGCATCCGAGGAGCAGTAAAATCAATGATTCAGGCAAAAGGCCTTCATCGGGAACGGGCTTTTGCCCAAAATGTCGATTTTACTGCTAACCAAACTCCTGTACAGCTCCAACATTACCTCCCTAGTTGTCATGACCTCCCATGTTAACATCTATGCTATGACTGATACAGGCAAGTGTCAAGTATCTTGACTTCTTAACTATTCTATTAACCTGTGCTGCCACTTTCAGGGATCCATAGACAATCATCCCAAGCTCTCTCTGGCCATTTGAACTTGCTAGTGCAGTAACATTGATTGAGGATTCCCTGGTCTTGTTACTTCTTCAAAAGCAAATTGCCTCACACTATTGCTGGAGCCAGTCAGGTAGGTGGGTTAACTCTAGGAAAGGTCGGAGAGGGAGGTAGGTGGAGCAGGGGTCTCCCCTGGCTATCCTTATCTCAAACGAATATGCTGTTTTGGAAAATGGAGAGGGTGATAGGCTCTCCAGGGAATGTAGCACAAACAGTCAAGTTTCTGGTATTGAGAACGGCTCTAATGTATTGAGGGGTAAGTCAGGTTTCAAGTGATTGATTGTGATGGGGACTCTCTAGTCATAGGCACAGATAGCCGTTTCTGCTGCTGGCAGTGAGAAATCAGAATGGTGTGTTGCCTCCCTGATGCCAGGATCAAGGACATCTCGGAGAGGGTGCAGGGTGTTCTCAAAGGGGAGAACAAATCAGCCACTGATTTGTCCATCTGAATAAACTCTCTATATCCTTCTGCAATCTAAGACCTTCTTGCTCACTGTGAACTCCCAGCCAATCTGCATGTCATCTGCAAGCTTACTTGTCACATTTTCCATTTCCTGCAAAATACTCATATGTATTATAAACAACAAGGGGCTTGGCGCTGGTCCCTGTGGTATGTCATTGTACCATAAAACCTTAAGATATAGGAGCAGAAATGAGACCATTCAGCCCATTGAATCTACTCCACCATTCATTCATGTCTGATAAGTTTGTCAACCCATTATCTTGCTTTTTCCCAGTAACTCTTGATCCCCTTGATACTCGAGAATATATCTATCTCAGTCTTAAATATATTCAATGACCTGGCCTCCTCAGCCTTCTGTTGCAATTAATTCCATAGATTCATCATTCTCTGGCTGAGGAAGTTTCTCCATATCTTTGTTCTAAAAGGTCTTCCCTTTACTCTAAGGCTAGGCCCTCAGGTACTAGTATCTCTTACCAATGGAAACATCTTCCCAACATCTATTCTGTCCAGCCATTCAGTATTCCATATGTTTTAATTAGACCCCCACTCATCCTTCTAAGTTCCATCGAGTCTAAACTCAGAGTCCTCAAACATTCCTCATATGTTCAGCTTTTCATTCCTGGGACCATTGTCGTAATCCTCCTCTGAACATAGTCCAGGACCAATACATCCTTTCTGAGAAACACTGCTCAGAATGCTCCAAATGTGATTTGACGAGAGCCTTACAAAGCCCCAGAAGTACATCTCTGCTTTTATATTCAAATCTTCTCAAAATAAATGCCATCACTGCATTTGTCTTCCTAACTACTGACTCAACCTACAAGTTTACCTTGACAGAATCCTGGACTAGAACTCCCAAGTCTCTTTGCACTTTAGACTTTGGAATTTCCTCTCCATTTAGAAAATAGTCCATGCCTCTATTCATCCTACCAAAGTGCATGACTTCACAATTTCCCACATTCTGCTCCATCTGCAATGTCTTTGCCCATTCTCCAAACCTGTCCAAATCCTTGTGCAGCCTCCTCGTGTCCCCAATGTTACCTGCCCCTCTACCTATCTTTGTATTATCTATAAATGTAGTCAGAATGCCCTCTGTTTCTTCACCTAGACTGTTAAGGTATAAAGTGAAAAGTTGTAGTCCCAACACTAAGCCTTGCGGAACACCACTTGTCACTGGCTGCCACCTTGAGAAGGACCCTTTTATCCCCACTCTCTGGTTTCTGGCAGACAGCCAAACTTCCATCCATGCCTGAACCTTGCTTCTAACACCATGGGCCCTTATCTTACTCAGTAGTCTCCTGTGTGGCACTTTGTCAAAGGCCTTCTTGAAGTTCTTATAGATAACATCTATTGGCTCGCCTTGGTCTAACCTGCTCATTATTGCCTCAAAGATAGTTTATCAACCATTCCTGGAAATTAGCTAGTTTAAATAACTGCTTGTAAATTGTACATAACAGCAGTTACTATCTTGATTCTAGTGTCGGGCAATGGAAGATGGAGTTCATCGTTGAGATTATTCTTCTTTGTTTGGTGATTGTATAATGATTGAAAATGTGCTCTGAGGTAAACATAACAAAGATCAGCTGTGAGATCTATAGTTTGTTACATGAAGTGTGGGACATTGTGAAAATGTGTTGAATTTAATGCGTCAATAATTATCAGGTGTGAATATCAAGTCATGGGAGATCCTTTTGTTCGCTGGTACAGTAGATCCCTTTGTGATACTGCTGAAATTCAATCTGACCACATCAGAGTAACTTTACCTTATCGGCTTCATCTCATATACATTTCTGAATATGTACCTCAGATGGGGAAAGGCAGGTTTAAACAAGTAATTTGAGATATTTCTTACAATGGTGAAGATAGGGTATAATGATATTTTACAATTTGTGGTTGAGAAAGAGATTAGATCTAAATTATACATTAGAAGCAAAAACCTTGAAAAGGTTATTACACTGGTAGCTTATAAAGGTGAGGGAGAATATTGTGTTATGAACTTATTGAACGATTATGGTGCGATGATATCTCATATTGCGGATACTGATACTGGTTGATTTAAGCAGACTCTAGTGTTCACTATGTTTCTGGGTATTCTCGAGGTAAGTTATTAGCAAGTCAAGCCCATAGATGTTGCACTGTGACCATTTCACCCGTGCTCTCAATAATGAATCTTAGGGTCAGTTTCTTCTGAACCCTCCTCTTTTTGCTTAGTCTGATCGACAAAGGGGAACGGGATAAGGTGGTAATCAGTCCCAGCAGTCACTGAGCCGAACATAGTCCCGGTGGCATTCACATCCGAGTGCCTTGTGTGGCCAGTACCTTCCCATCCTGTGTTGCCATTCCAAAAGTTGTGGTCTCCTTCAAATCTGGCATTGAAGTCACAAAGAATAATTATCTTCTCCTCCTTGGGATGCTTGGCAGTGTGTCAAAGTTGGCAAAGAAAGTCTCCTTGATTTCCTCGACCAAGTCACGGGTTGAGGCATAAGTGCTCCTTTGGTTGTTAGTGAGCATCAGGTTGATAGTCTTGAGTCAGTTGTTGATCCCCACAGGAAATTCAAAGGGGTAACAGATGAGCTGGTTCTTAATTGCGAATCCAACACAGTGAATACTTGGCTCAGAAACTGCCTTCACTTTTCAGAAAAAGGTGTAACCACCTTTCACCTCCTTCAGTTGTCCTGCATCTGCAAGGCGGGTTTCAGAAAGAGAAGCTAGATCGATATGGCATCTCTTCAGTTCTCTGACTATGATTGCAGTACTTCTCTCCACTTGGCCACTGGTCTTACACTCCAGGCTCCAAGTTTACTATCCTTTGTTTCTGACCACGTGTGGGTGATTCCTCTGGATCAGCGGTAATCTAGTTGGGAGCTTTAAGGCAAAGTATTTTAGGGCACCTTTTCCAGCCACCCTCCCCAAAGGGGGTGAACAGAGCAGATCCTAAACAGGGTGGTCAGTTGTGGATGGAGCTGCCGAAATGCTTCGTCCAGGAACGGATGACTGAACTTGACACCCATGGCCTCTTGCGTCAGTTTGTGATGTGGGGTTTCCAGCTATCACAGTCCCTCCCCCTCCGCCACTCACTGATCACCACAGGACTCTTGTCCAGGATGAATGTAACACTGGTATCTCTTGGGAGACATGTTTTAACATGGGGAGGCTGGTGCACAGCCAGCCACCACACCAACCTTGGCAGATAGGAGTCAAAGCCTAATGGCACAGAGACCAAGACAACTGGCATCCCTTCTGTTGCAGCCATTTTGATGCTCGAATTTGTGTTCAGCTATCATCCTCCATGCATTCTGCCATTGAAGTCTTTATGGATCACATTTTGTCTGGAACCTCCACCCAACCTTACTGTCATGGTGACCCTGGCAGGAGCTATGCTCCAGACAGTTTATCTCTTGGGTTCCTAGGTTCACAATGTGACCCTTGGGTACATGTCCAGGAATGGTTTGATCAGAATAATGCAGAAATTAAGCAACTTATCTCCAAGAAATGGACAGCTTTCTGTGACTGGAAGAATGACATGCACTGCAAAACCAAAAGAAGGGCCCATGCCAAAGCTGAGGTTGATGTCCAGGTGAGAGGAGGGGAGATCAAAAACAAATGGTGCAATAATAAGACATTGGAAATCCAGCAGCTAGCAGAAACCAGTGACATAAGAGGCCTTTTCAGCGACACCAAGGTAGCATGTTGTCCCAGCTACCATGGTCTAAACGCCCTGCACTCTGAAGATGGACAAAAACTGCTCAAGAACAATGATGCTGTAAACATTCACTGATGAGAGTATTTCCAAGAACTCCACAACCATAATATCAATGTTAACTTAGAAATCACCAATCAGATCCCCAGAGATTCACACAAACCACTCAATGACCAGAGTACACGTTAACACAAGGAACAAGCAGTGGTTAGCACTGCTGCCTCACAGCGCCGGAGACCCGGGTTCAATTCCCGCCTCAGGCGACTGACTGTGTGGAGTTTGCACGTTCTCCCCGTGTCTGCGTGGGTTTCCTCCGGGTGCTCCGGTTTCCTCCCACAGTCCAAAGATGTGCAGGTCAGGTGAATTGGCCATGCTAAATTGCCCGTAGTGTTAGGTAAGGGGTAGATGTAGATGTAGGGGTATGGGTGGGTTACGCTTCGGCGGGGCGGTGTGGACTTGTTGGGCCGAAGGGCCTGTTTCCACACTGTAAGTAATCTAATCTAATTATAAACAACAAGGATCCTGGTCCTGATGGGATTCTTGCAGAGATCCAAAAGGAGGGTGGCCCACAGCTCCATGAACACATAGATACTTTGCTCTTGAAGATTTGGCTCAAAGAAGAATTCCCCTTGAACCTCAGGGATGCTCTGATTGTACCATATTCAAAAAGGGTGACAAGGCTGACTGTGGGAATGTCAGAGACATCTCTCTTCTGCCAACCACTGGCAAAGTACTTGCACAAATCCTTGCTAATAAACGTCTGCTGTTATCTCATGAAATACTCTCTGAATTGCAGTGCAGCTTCCATCCATCCAGAACAACAATAGACATGATATTCACAGCACATTAATTACAAGAAAAACATCAAGAACATAAACAGCCACTTTACATGACTTCATTGACTTAACTAAGGTCTTTGTCACAGCTGATCTCCAGACTCTCTGGCGGATTCTGTCACAGTGCTGAGGTTGCTGCATGATGACATGTCTGAAACAGTGCTGAGCAACTGTGGATTGGAGTCCGAACCTTTCACAGCAGAAAGGTTGGTCAAGCAGGGCTGCATTATTGCATTCAATATGTTCACCATCCTCCATCTCACTGGCCAAAACCTGCTCAAGGAGATTCAAATTATTCACCGTTTAGATGGCAGGCAGTTCAACTGTAACAGGTTCATGGCCAAAGGCAAGATCCCCACCACCTTCATCTTGGAGCTTCAGTATGCTGATGAGAATACCATGACAGCACTCTGTGGAAGATCTGCCATTCATCTTAGATAGCTTTGCCAAGGCATACGAGCTCCTACACACTAGCCTTAACATAAAACAGTCTCGTGCTCCATCATCCACCACCCAACAGTCCCTGCACTCCCTTCTACAATAAGGATTGATGACTATCCCCTTGGAAATGTGGATCATTTCCTATACCTCAACAGCCTTCTTTCCTCTAATGCCAATGTCAATGCAGAAATACAAGACCATCAGAGCTGTGTCAATGGAAACTATGCCTAACTCAGAAGAAGGCTGTTTGGAGACCATAACTTATCGGTGCAGACTAAACATCAACTATACAAAGCCGTTGTCATTCCCACATTGCGATATTGAGCTGAAATATGGACTACCTGCAGTAGACACCTTAAAACGCTGAAAGAACACCACCAAAGATCCCTACGAATAGTTCCTGCAGATCACCTGGGAAGCCAAGCACATTAACACAAATGTCTTGGAGAAGGTCAACATAGATTAGATGAGATTACTTACAGTTTGGAAACAGGCCCTTCGGCCCAACAACTCCACACTGACCTTCTGAAAAGCAACCCTCCCAGGCTCATTCCACTACATTTACCACTTTACCTAACACTACAGGCAACTTAGCATGGCCAATTCACCTAACCTGCACATTTTTGGAATGTGGGAGGAAACCACACAGATACAGGGAGAATGTGCAAACTCCACACAGACAGTTGCCTGAGACAAGAATTGAACCCGGATCTCTGGCGCTGTGAGGCAGCAGTGCTAAACACTATGCCACCGTGCTGCCCACATAGCCACCATCACCAACCCCATAATTCAACAGCAACTCCAATGGACTGGCTGTGTTTTCTGAATGCTCAACTCACGCCTCCTAAAACAGATCATGTTCTCCCAGCTGAAGGAAGGTCCACCTGCCACTGGTAGATAAATGAAATGCTTCAAAGATAACATTGGGACCAACCTGAAGAAATTCCATATCAGCATTAATAACTGGGAGGACATGGCTACAAACCAGAATCATTGGAGAAACGTCATCCGGTAGGAAGCAAAACGCCCAGAAAACAATCTCCACTGTGTTGCTGGACAGAAGCGACTCTTACACAAGGAGAGACAGAAATCAGGGAGGCCGACCCACCATCACAATGTTCAACCACCATTACTACCCAGCAATCTCCACACTGCAATAGACTCTGTGGATCCTGGATTGGCCTCTTCAGCCATCTGAAGACCCACAAATAGACATCATTATGGAAGGCAATCATGCTTGACTCAAGTGATCGCTGATCGATAGATAGATAGATAGATAGACAGATAGATAGACAAATAAGATTTTTTGCTTCAAATCTCAAATACTAACTAAACTCGGTTCTGTAGAATTTATTGATATACATAAGAGGGAGGCAGGTTATTTTTATCTTACAGATAATTTAAAAGAGATGTTGAGTAACTATTTTGAGAAATACAATGCCACTGCTAATAAACATTTACCAGAAAAACTGATACAAATTACAACACAGTTAGTTGATGCCCATCGAACTTTACAAAAGGATAATAATGCTGTCAAATAAATTAATTGGTGGAATAATTTATGGGATTAGGTAGAAGTGCACAGATTCAACCTTGAGTTCTTCTTATGTCAATATTTGAGAAGTTCATGCCCTGAAGTTATTTTTGGAGAGATGAGGAACCATGAGACAAGATCAACATGGAGAGTGAAATTGGGCACTTCACTCGAATCGGGTGGTACTTGCTTCAAGCTAAATTGATAGAGTTAAAGTTCAAGTTATAATGAAGTGTGAATTAAGTTAATGTAAAGTGAAATTAAATTAAGATAATCTTATCAACTGTTCATTTTAAATTAAGTTACAGCATCCAAACTGTAATTTTGATACAATGGTTAATGGGAACAGATAAATTTTAACGTGGACACAGGGTGAGGAATTTCCATACCCCCTAAAAACACACCTTGGCTAAAGTATGAGTTTCTGCAGCTTTCATTTGATTGCATAATTCAGGGGTACCACACTAACGATGCAAGCTCATTTGGCTACTGTTTCTCATGATAAGGTAGAAAATTGTTGATATTCATTGTATCATCTACAATCAGTAGTCCTCCTTCAGAACTTGTGCTGAACCTGTCTACGAAGGGTATTATTAAGCTGGAGAGGATTCAAAGAAGACTTACCAGGATCTTGCTGGAAATGGAGGCTTTGAGTTATAAGGAGACGCTCAATAGGCTGGGACCTTTTCACTGGTGCATAGAAACTTGAGGGGTGACCTTGTGGAGGTTTATAAAATCATGAGGGGCATAGATAAAGTGAATGGCAGGTACGATCTCCATAGGGTGGAATATTTCAAGAGTATGAGGCATACTTTTAAGGTGAGCGGCAAAAGATTTAAAAGAGGCATGGGGGCAACTTTTTTACACAGAGATGGGTTCGTGTATGGAATGAACTCTGGAGGAAGTGGTGAATGCAGATACAGTTACATTTAAAAAGCATTTATGTAAGTACATGTAAGAATAAGAGATGTTTGCAGTTCAATGGGCCAACTGAAAGCAATTGGGACTAGTATAGTTTGGGATTATGGATGACGTGGTCTGGTTGTACTAAAGGGTCTGTTTCCATACTGTATGACTCTGTGACTCTGTAACTCTATGACTTGTACCTTGCCTGCAAGTTGGAAGAACTAAACAATCAAGACAGACCAGATAAGCTCAGGTGGCAACTCCAAAAGTATTCACAGGGCTGAGCATAATGTAAATGGTTTACTGGATCAATCCAAATCTGATTAACAAATTGATGTGTTAAATAACTCTAAAAATGGCTCCACCCTCTCTTAGAAAGTTTAGAATGGTGACAGAAGCCAGGGAGGTTTAATACCAGTGACCCAGCCCACATCTTGGTGTTCTTGCACAAAACCTGAACCAATTCCTAAAGTTCTTTGTGTATTTGTATCTAACATAACCAATTCAGACATGGAATGAAAAGCTCGTCACATGACATCCCTCAACAAGATTTTAGCAGAGCTGCAAGGAGCTAAGTCTTCATGAAATTGAATGCAAACATTAGCTTTTATCATTAGATGAACAGTCCAGACTGCATTTCATATGGAAGATATTATAGTTTTCTATCATTTGGAAACTCTTTGATACCCAAAGTTGTGTCTATAGATGACCGTTGAGGGAGTGATATGCCATATGGATGATATTTTTCTTCACAGTTCCACTCTGATGGAGCTCAGGGGCAGGATACTGAGAGTGCTGCATCTTTACAGTTTACAGGTGTCACACACAATCACTAGTGTGAGGCTTCCAAACCCAAATTAATAAAACCTTAAACTGAGTTAACTAACTACATTAGAAAGAATGAACAAGTGTTGTTAGCTTAATAAGTAAGATTTATATGTGTAAAGTTCGCTTATTCAGGATAAGTTGTTGGTTATAGGAAAAATATTAAAATATATATAAACAAAATGCCAAAATCAGGCACACACAATCCTGCAAAGGTGCAACTTGGCTGAAACAGCAATAACTTTTGAGTTGTTTTTCTGAAGCTGGAATGCATATGACTTCATATCAGGCTGAGTAAGGCACCACCAGACACAAGGCAGTCAGGATAGCGCAAGTTCGAAAATTGAGCTAAAGCAGCTTCTTGGAAGATAAGGAGAGTCAATAAGAGGCAAGTCTATAATTTTGGAATGTGTAAAAAACAATATATTTGTCTCAAACAGATCATTTTGGAACTCAAATATTATAAATGTGACATTACGATGTATAAATATTCAAGATTTCTTGCTGAGGGCAGAGCTTACTTTGGTGTTCTCCCAAGGTGTTGACAAAATAAATGATCATTAACCCTGTATATAATTTTCCTAAGATTATTTCATAAAATAGTCTATCATCAACATTCTGAAACTGTGTTTCCAGGTTTTCACACTCTGTCTCACTGCCTACTCTGCCTCCATGCATCATAGCTTTCCTCTTTTATTTGTCTTGTAGATATTTAATTACTATAATGTGTTCACTTAAGGGGGAATATGTTAATATTATGTTGGCGAAATTGTTCAGGTACACAGGTGGCAGCATTTTTTAACTAAATACTTCAAGTCCCTCCTGCTCCAGAGGTGTGTCATCCCATTTCTGAGGAAGCTGATTAGAAAATACATTGCAGAAAGCATAAAGAGAGTCTCCTGGGTCATGGGGTTTGGTGACAAAGGAACAGATACAGAATAGTCAAATTTGTGAACACATCTGTTATCACGGAAAACATTAGGGTCAATTTTCTTACTTCACCAGCATGATATTATAAACTTCAGAGCTTTAATAACCTGTTCATAGAAAGAACCAACAAAGATAAAGTGTAACACCTGGGAAGAAGCAGCAGTAACTCTGTCTGAAATAAACTGTGAAAGGACAAGGCCAAACGTATATAGGAATTGAAAGCAATTAGCCATGTCTGAGAAAAGAGGAAGGTGAAACTGCATGAACAAGACAGCTTTATCATCTGCTTCATAACAAGCTGCTTTATGCCACAAGGATATGCGATTGCCCTTCAGAAGAATTTAAGGAGTTACTAAAAGAAAGCTGTGTCTTCCTACAAATAGTTAAAGCCAGATATCACAAGGAACAAGGAAGCTACTTCTGATAAGACAGCAAGCTGCAGATTTTCAGTAATTTGGATGAAAGGGTCTTTTTTTTAAAAAAATCAATAATATCACACATAGACCAAAAGCTAAAAATCTGCATAAGAATCAAATATTGGAACTTCTCCTTTGGCAGAACTTCATAGAACAATGCATGAGGATTGAACAATTAATCTTTAACTATTCACAACAGTTACACAATGATTCATTGGTAACTGTTACGCAAAACGGGTGGATAGGGCAAGACTGAGCGGTCGAGTGGCCGAAGGTAAAATAGTATGTTCACTTCCAGAGTCAGACTCTGTTGGTAGAGACTTGGCCAAGATCCACCAGTAATCGGGTTGAATTATGAGGCTTAACCTGCTTAACGGAGGGGTATTATTTAGGTTGCTACATGCAACAAAATTTAAATCACTGTTTTAGTACTTGATCGTCAGTGAGACTTCTTAATAATTAGCCAAATTAAAGGTAACTTGTGGTGATTTATCCCCCACACTGACTTGTTTGAGTTGGATTAGCACTGATCGTATCGCTTGTTTCACTGACAAACTAGTTTACCTTCAGCCACTTTACCACCCAGTCTTGCCCCACCCACTCATTTTGTATGACAGTTACCAATGAGTGACTGTTATGAATATTTAAAGATTAATTCTTGGTTGCAGGTGCTGCACAGAACCATAAATTAAAACACTGGCTCCAAAATCAGGATGTAAACAGATGGGAAACATCAAATCGGTCTACAAGTGCTGAAACTAAACCTTCAATTACATTTCAGCTAAAGATATACGGATTACATTTGGAGGACTTAGTCAATGTTTTCAGCTTAATTCTGGAGACAAACAGAAGGTAAATCATTTGTTTTTGTCTATTTCCATAAATTGTAGCAGAAATGTATATATCTTTGGAAATGAAGTTTTGGAAAAGTCTCAAGATTTTAATTGAATGCACGCATAACAGGATCTTAACAAGTATTTCTCCACCCATTTTTGATATCTTTTTTGTTACTTTAACTGCCAGACTTTTTTAAAATTCATTCATGGCATGTGGGAGTCATGAGCTCAGCCAGCATTCAGTAGCCGATCATATTTGGCTCCCCCAGAGACGGGGTTTTAATTCTTCAATTGTTGAACATTGTATACTCCTCTATAGTGATATGCAAGAAGCGTTATCCCATATACTCCCTTTCTGTGACTGAAGGAAGGAGGAAAAAACTGTTACATGCATAATCAGGCTTTGACTGCTTATATTGAATTGTTCAAAGTTGGAGAATGGAACTAAAACATCACCTTTCTAAAATTAGGAATATCAGAGGGTGTCAAACTTACACATGTTGTGCTTCTAGCTGTTTGGACACAGCCTAGCCTGTGTTCCATATCTGGGAGGGTATTAGCAAAGGCATAACATGTATGTTTCAAGGCACATGCTTATATTGGCATTTTCCAGATTGTTGAGTTAGACGTTGCATCAATATAACATGGCAACCAGCCCATGACAGGTATAATTGCATTTCTCCAAACAGTTTAAAAAGTAATCAACAGTAACAAGATAATCAGTTGCAATCAGAGTGAAGAGATTTACTCCAAGCATCACCTATGGTCACCAGGCGTGTCATTTGTCATAAGCAGTTCTTTAGTTTGCCTAAATTAGTATTTGTTACAAACAGTGCACTGGCTGATATGGTTCTTGACCTCATTGCTCATCTTTGGCTGTGTGAAAATTTCTCTTGACTTCTTCTGACTAGGCTCAGTTCCTTGATGGCTTGCATGGATATGGTTGTATTTTTTTTCATGTTCCCCAGTAATAGTGGCTGTACTTATACAGTCATAGAGGTGTATAGCATGGAAACAGATCCTTCAATTCAACTCATCCATGCCAACCACTTATCCTAAATCAATCTATTCCCATTTGCCAGCATTTGGCCATATCCCTCTAAACCCTTCGTATTCATGTACCCATCAATATGTTTTAAATGATGAAATTGTACCAGCTTCCACTACTTCCTCTGGCAGTTCATTCTAGACACCACCCTTTGTGTGAAAACATTGTCCCTTAGATCCCATTAAAAAGTTTCCCCCTCTCACCTTTAATCTGTGCCCTCAAGTTTTGGACTCCCCTACCCTGGGAAAAATACCTTGTCTATTTACCATATCCATGCCCCTCATGATTTTATAAACCTCTGTAAGGTCCACACTCGCCCTCTCAAGGAAAATAGCCCCAGTTGTGAATTATTTAGCAATGTAGGTTATTATGAGTTGAACAGTAACTCTGTTGTTCATGTTATCATCCTCCCTGTCTCATCTGAAAACACAGAAAGTAGGAATTTTGAGCTGCCATTCCTACTCTTATTTAAGTCATTATTCTGTAAGTCAGGTTTTCTTGTGTTCAAGTGTCTATCTGTGTTTGGCTCATCTTCCTTATTTATTACACACTTTGAATGGAATTACATTTCACGTATGTAAGCACCACCTTTTTTGTTGAATTTCTGTTGTTTCTTTCTCCCATATTTGCTTGCTAATTTCCTGCCTTTCAAACTCAGCATTGAGTCTTTCTCTTTTAAACTTATGCTCAGACTATCAGCCTCTACCAAACTAGTTTAATCCAACCCCGACATCAATTCTGAAACAAACCATTCCAAAACATTGGTTCCCATGTTGTTGATTTGTAAACAATTCAGCTTCTTCACCAGAATTGGTCTTATCGCAACAGCAATCCAAAATCTTTCATCTTGCACCATCTAATCAAACTGGAAATCATCTGCTCGATCCATCTATTTCTGTTCACATTGCATTTATTAAACTCACTACCTTCCAGGTCCTTCTTTTAATCTCATTTCTAGCTCTCTGAAATCTTCTTGCACAACAACATCCTTTCTCAAACAATGAAATAGATACTGACAGGTTGTCCACCCGTCACGTCATCGATATCTTCAGTATGCTCTCAGCCTTTCAGTGACATGCTTGCTGGAGGTCTGAGGCTGCAGGACTGAACCTGTTTGTCCCCATACTGAATCCATTATTACTATTTCCCCTTATGACTTTCCTCTTCAAACTTCACACACAACACCCTACACAGTGAAGTCACCAGTGGACCCCTGAAATTTGCTTTGGCTGTACTCCCTGTAATGATAATGACAATGGTCTAAATATCAATTAACTGTCAGTGATTTAATTAACTCCATGGGTTATTTTATTTAAAAAGGCATAACACCTCACAGGTTATGAAGCAAACAGTACAGCAAAGCGACCTGTTTTTATTTGTACAGCTTGCAAATGCATTGCAGATGAACTGCCAGGATGAGTCACAACATTTTATATACAAAGCCAATGCAATCTTAAATATTAATTGCATAGTGGATAGTATATATACAGCATATTCTTACTTTCTGGAATAAAAACTATTTACAGCAACAGCTGATCTTATGAATCTGTATTGTATATGTAACTGGATGATTATAATTCCAATTGTATAATTATTACAATGAAATAAGTAAATTACATTAATTAAATAATGCATTTATAATTATGATTACAATCCAGATTAACTACTGTCTCATCTTGCTCCTCATACTGTTTCATGTGATTCAAACATTCTTCACAACTATTGTTTTGTTTCTTTAAATCAGCCACCTCATTTTGAAGCTTCTTGATTTACATTCTGTGAAAATGTTAGCTTTCCATTGACCAGGTGTATTATCTCCATTATAGCCTGTTCTAATAACTGTACAGGCTTTTCGTTTTTTAAGACATCCCTTAAAGTCTTTGTCATCACAGAGGTGATATTTGCAAGTTCAGATTTTCCTGGCCTCTCGTTCAGTCTTTCCCAATTGGATTACATTTTTCATTCCAGATTTTAAAAAACTAATAGAAATATAGAAAATTGTTAAAAATCACACAACACCAGATTATGTCCAACAGATTTACTTGGAAGCATTTGCTTTCGGAGTGCTGTTCCTTCATCAGGTCTGTTTTCTACAGACCCCTCTAATAGCAGTAGGGAGATCAAAGAATTCATTGACCAGCAGATTTTGGAAAAGTACAGACATAGCAAGGCTGTTGCTGAAGGTGACTTCAACTTTCCCAATATTAATTGGAACTCCTTAGTGCAGATGGTTTGGATGGAGCCATTCTTGTCAGGTGTGGTCAGGAGGGTTTCCTTACTCAGTATGTAGACAGACCAACGAAGGGAGAGGCCATTTTGGATTTGATGCTCGACAATGAGCCAGGACAAGTGTGAGATCTTACAGTAGGAGAACACTTTGGTGACAGTGAGCATAACTGCCTCACATTTACCATAGCCATAGAGAGGGAAAAGAACAGTTACCATGGGAAGATATTTAATTGAGAAAAAGGAAATTATGAAGCTATCAGACAGGAGGTGGGAAGTACAGATTGGGAGCAATTGTTCCACAGAAAGAGGACAACAGACATGGGGAGACTGTTTAAGGAGCAATTGTTGTGAGTGCTGCATAAATTTGTTCCTCTGAGACAGGAAAGAAGGGGTAAGATTAAGGAGCCTTGGATGACAAGAACAGAGGAGCTTCTTGTGAAAAGGAAGAAGGCAGCTTACGTAAGGTGAAGGAAGCAAGGGTCTAACACAGCTTTAGAGGATTACAGGCTTACTAGAAAGGAGCTTAAAAATGGACTGAGGAGAGCCAGGAGGGGGCATGAAAAGGCTTGGTGGGAGGGATTATGGAGAACCCAAAGGCATTTTACGCATACCTGAGGAATAGGAGAATGGTCAAGGAGAAGGTAGGGCTGATCAGGGATAACGTTGGGAACATATATGTGGAGTCTGAGCAGGTAGGGGAGGCCCTATAAGAGTTTTTCGCTTTGATTTTCACTAAGGAAAGGGACCTTGTTGTGAATGAGAACTTTGAGGAGCAGGAAAACAGGCTTGAACAGATTGAGATTGAGGAAGTTGATGTGCTGGACATTTTGGCAAACACTAAGATTGATAAGTCCTCAGGGCCAGATCGGATTTATCCTAGGTTGCTCCAAGAAGCAAGAGGTTGCTAAACCACTGGAGGATTAGAGGGAGGTGAATGTTGTTCCACTTTTCAAGATGGGGAACAGGGAAATGCATGGCAATTACAGACCAGTCAGTCTTGCGTCTGTAGTCAGCAAGGTTTTGGAAAGAATTCTGAGGGATAGGATAGGAGGTATGGGATACAGGGAGATTTGGTTCTCTGGACTCAGAATTGGTTGGCTGACAGAAGGCAAAGACTGGTTGTAGATGGCAAGTATTCTGCCTGGAGGTCAGTGGTGAGTGGTGTCCTGCAGGGCTCAGTTCTTGGACCTCTGCTCTTTGTAGTTTTTCTAAATAACTTAGATGAGGAAGTTGAGGAGTGGGTTAGTAAGTTTGCTGATGACACAAAGGTTGGAGGTTCTGTTGATAGTATCAAGGGCTATTGTAGGCTGTAGCATGACACAAACAGGATGCAGACTTGGGCTGGGAAATGGCAGATGGAATTCAACCTGGATAAATGTGAAGTGATGCATTTTGGAATGTCGAATTTGAACACTGAATATAGGATTAAAGGCAGGATTCTTGACTGTGTGGAGAAACAGTAGGATCTTGGTGTTCAAGTGCATAGATCCTTCAAAGTTGCCACCCAAGTGTTGTTAAGAAAGGGTTGTTAAGAAAGCATATGGTGTTTTGGCTTTCATTAACAGGGGGATCGAATTTAAGAGCTGTGATGCTTTGCTGCAGCTCTACAAAACTCTGGTGAGATCACACTTGGAATATTGCGTCCAGTTCTGGTTGCTCTATTATCAGAACGAAGTGGAGGCTTTGGAGAGGATGCAAAAGAGGTTTACCAAGGTGCTCCTGGACTGGAGGGCTTGTCTTACGAGGAGAAGTTGACTAAGCTTGTGACTTGTCTCACTGGAGAGAAGGAGGAAGAGAGGTGACCTGATCAAGGTACAAGGTAATGAGAGGCATGGATAGAGTCGATAGCCAGAGACTTTTCCCCAGGGTAGGATTGACTGTCATGAGGGGTCATAGTTTTAAGGTGTTTGGAGGAAGATATAGAGGAGACGTCAGAGGTAGGTTCATTACACAGAGAGTTGTGAGCGCATGGAATGCATTGCCAGTGCTAGTGGTGGAAGCAGAGTCATTAGGACATTTAAGCGACTACTGAACATGCGCATGGAGAGGAATGAATTGAGGGGAGCGTGGGCCAAGTTATTTTATTTTAGATTTGGAATAATCCTTGGCACAACATTGTGGGCCAAAGGGCCTGTACTGTGCTGTACTTTTCTATGTTCTATGCTTGAATTCTGTCTCTACAACATTATTGCTGCCATTTCTTACTGAAAAGCCTGCCATGTGAGTGATTTCCGATTGCTTGTTTTGTGCATTATGCAGTCACACCTGTATTTGCAGGTCTGTCATTTTTATTGCTTTGACCTTCAGGCTATGTTTTGTCACTGCTTTATTGAATCAGATTTGTTTTTATGTTCAATCTGTTCCACGTTTTTCAGTAAGCTGACAATCTTTCCAATAGATTGTTAATATAGAACTTAGAGCTCATCCTGCTTCCTTTCTTTGTCCTCCAGCTTTCCATTCACCTTGGTGAGCTGGGCAGAGACATCCCTTCAAGTCTTCATCATCCCAGAGGTGGTATTCTCAAGTTTGGATTTATCCTAAACTAGTCATTCAGTATTTTCCTATTGGACTTGCATTTTACTCTCTATATTAAAGAGCTCATAGAAACATAGCAAATTGGAGCAGGAATAGACCATTCTGCCCTTGGAGCCTGCTCCACTATTCAGTAAGGTAATGGTTGATCATCCAACTCAATACAATGTTCCTGCTTTCTCCCTATTCCCTTTGATCCTTTTAGCCCTAAGAATTGTACCTAATTCCTTCTTGAAAGCATTCAATATGTTTGTCTCAACCACTTTCTGTGGGAGAAAATTCTAAAGGCTCACCACTCTCTGGATGAAGAGACTTCTCCTCATCTCAATACTGAATGGCATTCCCCACAACCTCAGTCAGTGATCCCCGGTTCTCAGCTTCCTGATCATTGGGAACATCCTTCATCCATTTGTCCTGTCCTGTTCTGATAGAATTTTACAGGTTTCCATGACTCTTGTAAACTCTGGTGAATATAATCCAAACAGATTCAATCCTTGCTGATACCTCACTCTTGCCAGCTCAGGAATCAGTCTGGTAAACCTTTGTTGCACTCCCAACATAGCCAGAATATCCTTCCTCAGATAAGGACACTGAAGTGGCACACAATCCTTCTGGTATGGTCTCATCAATCCCTTGCATCATACTCAAATCCTTTTACTATGAAGCCAACATACCATTTGCTTTCTTAACCTGCTGCCTAGTTACTTCCAGCAACTGTTATACAAAGATAACCAGGTTGTGTCTTCCCTTTCCCAATCTACACCATTCAGGTGGTAATCTATCTTCATGTTTTTGCTCCCAAATTTGAACAGACTTACATTTATTCCTATTACACATGATCTGCTATATATTTGATTACTCACTCAGTTTGTCCAAGCCACACTGAAGCAGCTCTGCATCGTCCTCATGGTCTACCCTCCCACCCAACTTCGTATTGCCAGCAAACACAGAGATACATTTTGTTATTTTGTTCCGTTCTCCAAATATATTGTGAATAGCTGGGGTCCAAGCATTGATCCTTGTCATTGCATTTTAAACACTGCCAGCTCGCTGAAAAAAGATTCATTTATTCCTACCTTGCGTTTCCGATCTGCCGACCAATCCCTTTCCATATCAGGACACTACTTTTACATGCTAATCTCTTATGTAAGATCTTATCAAAAACCTTCTGAAAATCCAAGTGAACCGTATCCTCTAGCATAGTAAATAGGAGCAGGATTCGGCCGTTCAGTCCCTGGAGCCTGGTCCACCATTCAATAAGATCATAGTTGATCATCCAATTCAATACACTGTTCCGGCTTTCTCCCTATATCCTTTGCTTTGTTTACCCCTAAGAACTGTACCTAATTATTTCTTGAAAACATTCAATGTGTTGGTCTCAACTGCTTTTTGTGGCAGAAAACTCTAAAGGCTCACCACTTTCTGGGTGAAGAGATTTCTACTCACCTCAATACTAAATGGCCTTCCCTATAACTTTAGGCTGTGACCCCTGGTACTCAGCTTCACGATCATTGGGAACATCCTTCCTGCATTTATCCGGTTTAGTCCCAATACAGTTTTATCAATCCATAAATTACATTTGCAAACATTTCCAGTAGATTTGTCAAACATGGTTTCCCTTTTGTAAATCCACGCTGACTCTATCTGATCCTATCACTATTCTCCAACTGATCTGCTATGACATCTTCTATAATGGACTCCAGCATTTTCCCTACTACCAATGTCAGGCACACTGGCTTATAATTCCCTGTTTTCTCTCTACTTTTTTTTAAAGAGTGGGGTTATATTAGATACCCTCAAAACAGTAGAAATTATTCTAGAGTATATAGAATCTTGAAAAATGAACACCAATGATATTCATTTTTTCTAAGGCAACTTCCTTAATATTCTGGAATGTAGATCATCAGGCATTGGGGATTTATCAGTCTTTAAATCCATCAATGTCCCAACACCATTTTACAGCTAATACTGATTTTCTTCATTTCCCCCTCTTTGTTTTCCCCCAATAACTTTGGATGTTAGTTTTGTCCTTCTTTGTGAAGACTGAACCACAGTATGTATTCAATTGGTCTGTCATCTCTTTGTTCCCCATTATAACTTGCCCTGTTCTAATTGGAGGGATCTTTTAGCTTCACATACCTATGGAAGCTTTTGCAATTAGCTTATATGTTCCTAGAAAGCTTACTCTCATATTAGCTTGACTAACTTAAAAGAAAATGAAGTGTTTCAATTCCTGATTCATGGATTTAGTTCGTTTTTTAAACATATAATACTTCATAAGTTGTGAAAAAACAATTACAGCAAACCAACTGGTTTCCACATATGTAACTTGCAAATCTAAAATAAACTGACTGTGCAAAAGAGTTGCAACATTACATATTCAAAACACTTGAGTCCTTAAAGATGAATTACCTTAAAATAAGGTAAACAGGTAATACTCCCCAGGACCAATGCCAATTATGCAAAACTACTTACCAGTTACAGAGTAAAATGCACTCAGGAAAATGGAGGATGATCCTTCTTATCCAAACGAGCATTCACTCCCTCTCTGCATCCACACTCTTAAGTTGCAAAGTAACCATTTCGAGAGAGATACTAGCTCTTAGTCTCACAGATAGACTATAGCTAGGACAGCTGCTACACCAGTTCTGAAAACTGAAACTTCTCCCTCTGGCAACATTTGATGTGTTGATATTTGTCCAGGATGTGAGAGGAATACTGGCTTCCATAAAGCATTTGTAATTAATGGTAGGTACTGAGGTGACCTACCATGATTTAATGATTTTTTTAAAAAATGTTAATGAAATTTGGGCTTGCTGTCTTGGCCAACATTTATTTGCCTTCGTCTAATCACCCTTATAAGTTGGTGGTGAACTGCCTTCCTAACCACTGTAGTCCATGTGTGTAGGTACAATCAGCTCAGGGTTTTGATCCAGAGATGGTGAAGGACCAATGATGTAAGTCCATGATATGTAGCTTGGAGGGGAACTGCAGGTGGGAATGTTCTGATGCATCTTCTGCCCTTACCCTACTAACTGGTTGAGGTCAAGGATTTAGAAGATGCTGTCAAAGAAGCCATGCTGAGTTGCCACAATATCCATTGTAGCTGACAATTAACACTTCAACTGTGTATCAGTCATGAAGAGAGGAATTGTTGAAGATGGTGGATGGCATGCTATTCAAATGGGCTGCTGTATCCTCAATGGTGCCTAGCTTTATGATGCCTTGTTGGGGTTGCACCCATTCAGACAAGTGGAGAGTGGCCCATCACAGTCTTGACTTGTGCCTTTTTGAAGGTGGTCTTGTGTTGTGAGGAAGTGAGTTACTCACTATAGAAGTTCTCACCACTAGCCTGCTCTGATTGCTATATTTTTAACATGGCTTTACATAAACCATCTTTGTGAATCTCATGCAAGCTTAAAAAACAGGACATTAATTATCATTTTGGCACTTCTCACATTCTTGCCTCAACATTCAGTTCAACAACTTCAGATAATGGTCTCTGTCTTCCCAGTTGATATCATCTCCCTGCTACCCACACAAAATTCCACCCACCACCATGTATCAGAATCTTGTTTGTCATTGATGACCTTACAGTCAGAGCTCATCTTTGCTTTGCCCAAAACACCCACTCTGGACCCATGCTTTTACTCTCCAAGGCCATGACCACTCCCTTTCTACTTTCTTCTCTGAACTTTTGATTCCCAATCTCCCTTAACCTCTCCTAACTAGCCCTTCACTTATTGGACCTCCCTTCTCATAATACAGCATCAAACTCGTGGGTTTTCCACCTCTCACTGTGCACAGTGTTGCCCTTTTATAGGAAGGATATTATTATATTGGAAAAGGTGCAGAATAGATTTACAAGAGACTGGAGCATTTGAGTTTTAAGGAGAGGTTGGATAGGCTGGAATTTTTTCCCCTGGAATATAGGAGGCTGAGGAGTGACCTTACAGAGGTTTACAAAATCATGAGGAGCATGGATAGGACGAAGAGTAAAGCTCTTTTCCTTGGGTAGAGGGCACACTTTTAAGGTGTGAGGGGAAAAGGTTAAAAGGGATCTGAGGGGCAACTTTTTCACACAGAAAGTGGTTGAATTATGGAATAAAGTGCCAGAGGAGGCTGTAAATGCAGGTACAGTTACAACATTTAAAAGACGTTTTGACAGGTACATGGATGGACAAGTTAAGAAGGACATGGCCTAAATGCAGGCAAATGGGACTAGTTTAGTTTGGGAAACCTGGTTGGCAGATGGACTGAAGGGGCTGTTTTGGTGTTCTATAACTCTATGACTGTGCGACTGTTCCGGTTCCGAAAAGTGTATTAGACTCAAAGATTAACTGTGTCTCACTCCACAAATGCTGCCAGATGTGCTGAGGTTCTCAAGCACTTTGCTTTTATTTCAGATCTTTAGAATCTACAACATTTTACTTGTATTTAAATGCTTTGCCCAATCCAGTTTCTGGTCAGTAGTAAACCCAGGACGTTGATCTGGCGATTCAATGCGGGTAATGTGTTTGAGCATCAAAGGGAGATGGTTGGGTCCTCCTTGTTGGAGGGAGTCATGACCTGGTACTTCTGTGGTGTGAATGTTCATTTAAATCAAAGTTATAAGCATAGGTTCATGAGAGTTAGATTCCATTAAGCCAATATCCAGTGAAGTACCTTCAGTGGCTGTGCACAAAAATCCCTTTTGCAGGAGCTCACCTGCAGTTAACATCAGTTATCCATAAGTACAGTAAGACTTGGACAACATCCAGGCTGGAGCTAACGATTAGCAAGTTACATGCTGCATAATTTTCAGGTATTGTACACCCTAAACAAGACAGAAGCTGACCACTTACCTTTCACCATCACTAACATTACCATTGTTGAATCCTCCACTGTAAATATCTGAGGGTTGATGCTGTCCAGAAACCAAAATGGAGCAGCCACTTGAGTACTGCATTGAAACAGATGGCCTCCTTCATTACAGACTGCAATTTCCCTTCCCATGTGGTTAAAGATGCCCTCCAACGCATCTCTTCCACATCCCACACCTCCGCTCTCAGACCCCACCCCTCCAACCGTAACAAGGACAGAACGCCCCTGGTGCCCACCTTCCACCCTACCAACCTTCGCATAAACCAAATCATCCGCTGACATTTCCGCCATCTCCGAACAGACCACACCACCAGGAATATATTTCCCTCCCCACCCCTTTCTGCCTTCCGCAAAGACCGTTCCCTCTGTGACTACCTGGTCAGGTCCACGCCCCCCCTACAACCCACCCTCCCATCCTGGCACTTTCCCCTGCCACCGCAGGAACTGTAGAACCTGCGCCCACATCTCCTCCCTCACCTCGATCCAAGGCCCTAAAGGAGCCTTCCACATCCATCAAAGTTTTACCTGCACATCCACCAATATCATTTATTGTATCCGTTGCTCCCGATGTGGTCTCCTCTACATTGGGGAGACTGGGCGCCTCCTAGCAGAGCGCTTTAGGGAACATCTCCAGGACACCCGCACCAATCAACCACACCGCCCCGTGGCCCAACATTTCAACTCCCCCTCCCACTCTGCCGAGGACATGGAGGTCCTGGGCCACCTTCACTGCCGCTCCCTCACCACCAGACGCCTGGAGGAAGAACGCCTCATCTTCCACTCTCAGAACACTTCAACCCCAGGGCATCAATGTGGACTTCAACAGTTTCCTCATTTCCCCTTCCCCCACCTCACCCTAGTTCTAAACTTCCAGCTCAGCTCTGTCCCCATGACTTGTCCAGACTTGTCCTACCTGCCTATCTCCTTTTCCACCTATCCACTCCACCCTCTCCTCCCTGACCTATCACCTTCATCCCCTCCCCCACTCACCCATTGTACTCTATGCTACTTTCTCACCACCCCCACCCTCCTCTAGTTTATCTCTTCACACTTCAGGCTCACTGCCTTTATGCCTGATGAAGGGCTTTTGCCCAAAACGTCGATTTCAAAGCTCTTTGGATGCTGCCTGAACAGCTGTGCTCTTCCAGCACCACTAATCCAGAATCTGGTTTCCAGCATCTGCAGTCATTGTTGTTACCTCATCCCTTAATAATCAAGTCTGTTGCAAATCGTTGTTTTAACTACAAGGAGTCGACAAAATTCCAACTGTAATGTTCTTATTGATTTCTGAATAGGGATGATGATGTAAATGGTAGGAGATGACAATGTAAATGGCTTTGAATGCCAAGAGATGGGAATATAAATTCCTTACATTCTACCCGTCGAACAAAGACATTCCACCCTAGCTTCAGCACATCCAATTTTCTGCAGGTCAGCGGAGCAAATTAACTCTTATAATATCACAATCCCTCCTTTATAACCACCTAAATGGTGGTAAAAGCTTATCCATAAGACTCTGACAGCTAGTATTTAAGCAAGTTATTGACACACAGCATACAATGATTATAACAACAAAAATTACTAGTTGTAGATGGGATCCTCTGATGTGGGGAAAAAAGTGTTCATCGGTGAAGTCCTTACATCCACAGTCCTTAAATCCACACTCCACCCCCTTCAAGTTGAGTGGGAATGAGCCAGTTATCCAAAGTCGCCTTCAGTAGACTCCAACCTGAAAACAAAATCCTGTCTGTCCTTGCACACTACTCCACAGAAAAATTAGAATTCTTGGATAAGGAAGTTAAATACTGAACAAAACTGATGAGACTTCCAGCCTTGCGGAGATCCTTCACATGGAGGATATTAGTGTAATTGAGTGTACAGTGTAGCAGCTGCAGCTGCAGCAGCAGGCTAGGTGAATGCAGCATTTTTTGCTGTTTCTGCTCCCACTTTGTTGTTAAATGTAACAAAGCCAACTGGCTGTTGTGGTGTTAGCTTGACCAGTGAACCATAATATCCCTTAAATGATCGAAAGAGAAGGTAAAACCCACATGGTTTAATATCATAGGAAGGCCACTGACAAAAAGCATACAGACCTCCTCTTCACTGTTGTGAGCTTCTTCACTTTTTAAGCTCATGACTGGGGAGCTGATTGAATCCATTGGATCAGGTTGCGTCGGTGGTCCAAAGACCTGTGAATGGAGAAACTCTAGAGACAATGTTAGCTGCTGAAAGTTTATTTGCATGTCTTCTCTCATTACTTCCTTGCCAAGGTGGTTATCAGTATGAAGACAGTAACTCATTTAACTAAACTAAATTGTATCTCCCTATTTTAACATTCTCAGTCATCTTGAAGTCTGTTACTCAGTTCACTATTTATGACACTATCAAGTTTTAATCAAATCATAAATTTATAAATTGTACTACCTAATCAATTCAGTCATTTATAAACAACAATCAATTGTCCTAAAATCAAACCCCCGGGAGGACCCCATTCAGATTATTTAAAAACCATTTTCATTTGACAAATTAATACTTGGTTAATGTGAAAGCTGCCAGGAAAATTAATTCAAAAATCTGGAACAGCAAGAAAACAGCAAGATGTTTACTGTGCTTTGGCCATTGAAGAGGCAGTTTCAGTACAGAATTAAATCTCAAATATTCATGGGAAACAAATGCATAATATATTAAAATATGTTCTCCAAATGAAACTTCCCAAATAAAACAGCCAGAATTACAAAGGTTACAGACCAGTAACTGAACAACTTTGGTAGAGATTAACATTCTTTGAACTTGCAATATGAAGGGGGCCAATCAAGTCTTAGTAACAATAGACAGAACTTAAACAGCTCTTCCTGATGAAGGGTTTTTGCTGATTTTCCTGCTCCTTGGATGCTGCCTGACCTACTGTGCTTTTCCAGCATCACTCTAACCTTGACTCTGTTCTCCAGCATCTGCAGTCCTCACTTTCGCGTAGAACTTCAACAGCTCAGCCTCAAATTCTAATATTCTTTAAAATCTTAACAAAACATCAAAATTAAAATGCACTCTTCTTTTTGTGAAACTCTGCATTAAAAATAAAACGCAAAGATATTTTACTACAATACTCTCATCTGGCTAAAGCATGACCACTAACACAATTGATTTTTTTTTAAATAGGCATGGTAGAATTTCAAAACGAATCAGGGGCTCAAGCACTCAATCAATTTGTTTTGTTACATGTTTGATAATCTTAAAAAGGACTAATGTGTAATATTAATGTAAAAATCCTTGCCTATTACATAGCCCACAAAATGCATTGAATTGAGATCCTAATTCAAATAAGGAAAAACAGTTACTTCATTATTTTCTGAAACAGTATTCTAACAAACTAAAATATTTAAATATCAAACACTTTCGATATTACACAATTTATATTGAAACTTCCTTTATCAATCCAAGTATTAGTATAACCTTAATTTCAGCTTTTCTCATTTGTTTTAAGTCTCTGGTCAGAATTCTTCTCATTTTAGTATGAGGGAGAAAACGCGGCACATTTGTGAACCCCCTCAGTTCACCTGGTGATGATCCATGAAATGGAAAACGAGGAGTCGAAAAGATGGAGGAGGTGGCCCCAAAAGATCCACACCAGAGTCAGACAAATATAAAGCACGTTCACAGACTCCCAAACACGGCACAGAAGAAAGCGCAAGCATTGATCCAAGATGCCCAAAGCTCCGCAAACCCCACAGTGCCCAGTGCATGCACACAAAAACGATCACTGAAACATTCTCACCCCACCACTGGGTGAGGCCGCGAAGGAAAGAAAGACCAATTGCACCCTCCCGGCGAAACCGCACCCACAAAAAGAGAAAACCCTTGCAGCGGACTACATGGCGCCGCATTCCCCTCCCCCAGAAGAAAGACTCGCCAAGTCAAGTCCACAGCCCAGAAACTGAGACTCCCACATCAAAGCTTCCCTGGCAGGCAATGCACTTCACTGTCAGGATCTGAGTGGACTCTCCTCCTTTTTCCAGTGACACCATGTTGTCCTAAAAGTACTTCTAAGGGGAGCTTCTCAGGGGATAAAGGCTATAACTTTAAGAAGTACCAATTTTTTTTATTCTCCAGAGACTGAAACCTCGTGTCTGTAGTCTCTACACCCACTTTAGAGTCCTGACCTTCGCGTGGGGGATCTCCCCTCTTAACAACCAGTCTAAGGCAAGGATGATAGAGTTAGGCACAGTAACCATTTTTTTTTGCACTATGCTCCAGAGTCTCAAACATCACCATTAGAGGACTTTAACCTCGTTTTTCCTGGAGACTTTAACCCCCCCCCCCCCTTTCCCACAGCACTTTAACCTCCTTTGCCTGAGGGATTTTAACCTCCGAATTCCCAGTAACTTATGATTCTGAAAGTGAACTCATTAGTGTACAACTGCATAAGTTACCTAAGAGATTCCATCACCACAGAGTCCCAGGGGACAAGGGGTCGACTGAGTGGTAGGTTAAGGAGAGAGATCAAGGTAAATCTTACTTTGTGGGCCCATCCTTCTCACAGAACTGGCACTCAGGTGATCATTTCTTCAGTCCACCTAGAAGCTCTGTTTATGTTGGAATCCCACAGCTGCCACAAAATGTAAGGTTCTTTTTCCCTTGAGATTCTTAGCTTTTCCTTGAGATGCAACTGCAACACACCAATTTCTGTGAACAACAACCAAGTTTTCTTCAGAAAATACAGGACAAGCTTCGGAGAAACTCTTAATGTTATTCGCCATGCTCGCGAAGCGTGTCGAGAGGTTTCCCTGAACAAAGGAAACAGTCCTTCCTTTATACACAATCTTTATATCTCAGTCAGTAATGCCCACAAGACAACCCCCACCCATTCCCCACAGTCACATGCCACTCAAGACACAATGCAGTGACCTGACCATTTCCAGAAACGATATCATATAAATCATCCCTTACAATGATCAAATCTGTTGAAAATCATTTTTTTAAACTACAGGGCATAGTCAAAATTCCAACTGTAATGTTCTTATTGATTTCTGAATAGCGGATGAAAATGTAAAGAGTAAGAGATGATAATGTAAATGGCTTTTGATTAACTAGGAAATGGCCATGCAAATGGCTTTGAATGCCAAGAGATGGGAATGTAAATTCCTTACATTATACCTGTAGAACAGAGACATCCCACCCTAGCCTCGGGACATCCAATTTCCTGCAGGTCAGTCGACCAAAATTAACTCTTCAATATCACAACAATTACCTCCCACTGACATCCACCTATTGCCTTCCCAGCCACCTTCCCCAGGCCCACCTCAACCTCCTATTTATTTCTCATTCTCCTTTCCCTCCACATTCCTGATGAAGGATTTATGCCACAAACATTGACTCTCCTGCACCTCAGATGCTTCCTGACCTGCTGTGCATTTCCAGCATAACCCTGTTCGACTCATTAACAATAAGGAAACAATTAAGAAATGCTGGCTTATTCAGCAATCCCACATTCCATAAAAAAATGTACATGCTGAAAGTCAGGACAGCTGAGTGAACTGGCATTCAATTTATCAGGATTAACTGGGAATGTTTGAAACCTGGAACAAGGGAACCGATGGTACAATTTACTGTTAGCATAACATGCATACTGCTGTTTTTCCCTCAATTGTCAGATCATTGAAACATTTGTGGAGTGTATTCTATACCTGGTGATGACATAACTGTAGCTAATCTTCTCTACTCACTTCAACTACACTTTCTTCTTGATAGCAGCTGGAATTTTTTTTCCATTGCTGATAGGAATGAGGATACCTCCCCTAATCCCACACCTATAAGAACCATACCTGCCACTTTAACCATTCCTGCATCTTGTGTAAGTGCACATGATCATAGAGACTCTTTTGTTCTTTAGTTCTTTGATCTTGTTCTCAATAACCTATACTGTATCACCAATGAATCATGCCTTGAAGTAATAAATGTGATATCATGACCTATGGAATCAGGTCCCAACCATTCACACATGGTGTCAAAGTCAAAAGTAAAATAATATGAGATATGGATATTGTTTCACCTGCCACAACATGTGTTTAACTATTATATTTAGCAAAGAAACTTTGAGTCGACTCAATAATAAAACAAATTATTTATTTAACACAATTAATACTTTAACACCAAATACACTACAAACTAACAATTTACCCTATAAATCTAATCAACTATCTTGTGCTTTAACCTAACTCTGAATGATCATATATTATCACGAGATCTTGGCCTTGATACATGTGGTGATGATCATCTGTAGTCTTCGCTTGGTGGTCCTAGGGGTGTCTTCTCTTCACAGTGATTGGTCTCATGTTACTGCCCCTGAGGAAGGTGTTGTGGTGATTTTTATACTCAGTACTTTGGGAGGGTCTTCAGTGTTCTCCAATAGATCGATCAGGGTTCAATCACAGGCTGCAGTGACAGACAGTCAGTATGTAATTAACCCAGCAGCTGCAGATAATACAAAATACACTCAAATGTGAATTGAATACAATCAACCTGAATGCCATCCCTGGGAAATTGGAACCTCAAGTTGCTTATCAGACACAGAGGCACCCCCACACCCTTATTTGGTCATGGTTATCCTGGGAGAGATCAAGGTTGTTTCTGTTGTTATCTTTGTCTAATATCCGAATAACTTTGAACTAATGTAATGCAAATGTCCTAACTCTCCCCCACTTATTTTTTAAGGAATAAGAATGTGAACTCCATGTGGAATGTTAAGTTGAGTTAAGAGGTCTGATAGGTTCCGACCTCAGTTTCTCGTGGTCGGGGTTAGGATGGTTTTAAATGGTCTGACCGCAGAGTGGTCAGAAAAGACTGAAGTGAGACAGTCATCCTGACCAACTATTTTAAGTGTAAAGACAAAGTGGTCATTGTGACCTGTGAAGGAAATTTGAAGATGAAGGTGAGATGGTCATTGTGACCATGGGGAGAATCTGATATGGAGATTATCTCCAATGAACAATGCCAGGGCAGCTGGAGAATTGTAACCTGGTTACTCCCACAGTATACAGGAACTACAGAGGCATGTGAAATGCGTGAGTTTGGACTATCAGAAATGGTTGCACCTCACCTTGGGTGGCTGTCAGGAGCTAGGTTCATCATCTGGATTCATGAATAAGTGTAGTAGACACCCAACAGTGACTCATCAGTCTGTCATAAAACATCAGTCTCTGGGGGTGTGGTAATATTGTATCCTCCCAGTTCCCATGTCTGTGTCCCTTCCCTGTAGCAGTGATACCCTGAATGTTGGACGTTACCATTTGATGGTTTGTGTTAGTCTGTTTTGCTCTGTTCCATACCAACCTGTTTGCATCCACGTTGTGGATACGTCATCTGGGGTCTGAGTTAAAATGAGTCAGGATTGCTTGATCTCCCTATTTGTCAGCCGGTTATCGGGGAGTTCTATCATGTCTAGACTGTTGGGAATGTATAACATATCAGTGCTGTCAGTTACTAGCAAGTTGTTTCAATTTGTTAGGGAGTCCTCCACTAAGTCAATTACATCATTTGGGGATTCCTACTGTGTTGAAGTTGCAGTCAGTGGTAGTGATGGGAGAGTATAGGTTTTGTCAGGGGTTGGGTCAGACTGAGAGGGTGTGTTATGTAGTGTCCTTGGTCTTGTCACTTGCTCTTGGGCAGTGTCATCCACCGTACACATATCGAAGTGGTGAGAGTGGCTGTGTTCTATGCCAAAGGCATTTAATTGGTTTACATTGTACCAGCTGTTTTTTCCTGTGGCTAGTAGCACCTTGTTGTCTGAGGGGCTTGTCTTATCCACCACTGTGCGTGGACTTAAGTATTTAGGGGAGGGAAAGGAACTAGGGTTGTATATCTATAGCATCATCTGCTGTCCTATTAGGTATTCGAAAGGATTAACTTCACTGTCAAATTAAACGTTACTCACTTTCCTTTTGGTCCCACACCCCTGACAGCTGCTGTTAACTGAGTGGCCTCGATATTCTCAGGGAGCTGCTGCACCACCTCCTCATGGGGGAGGGCAGTGAGAGCAGGTCCTGTGATGTTGAGACCGAATAGGTAATCAACTCCTTTCATGGGTCAGCCTGTCATTAGGGTATGAGGAGTATACCATGTGGATCGGGAGATGGTGTTGCATACCATAATGAGGGCAAACTGAAGTACTGTGACAGGTTAGCGTTCTGCTGCACAGTC